>NC_090925.1:81166692-81469723 GCF_040938575.1 Ambystoma mexicanum
ACCCTGTACATCAAAAAGCTAAACCTTTAAAAAGTAAAGTAATACAAACAGTACGTATAGGAGATCTCCCAACAATACCACCAAAGAAACATAAAACAACTGCTACTCCATCAAGCAATACAACCACAAAACTGTCTAGTGCAAACACAAGTACACATCCATCAGAAGACATAAAGACACATATTTTTTCTAAAAAAAACAAGTGCAAACCTATCAAATGACACAGAGACAACTCACTGGTCCATTTAAATTTAGCAACACAACTGGAGTAAATTGCTATGGCAATGTAGCAATCAATCTTCTCTTCCAATTGCCACCAATTGTTCAAAATATTTACTTAAATGGCTCAGATAAGTTGTGTTTATAAATGCTTGTCCTTTATGGAAATGTTAATAGTAATGTTTATTTGTATAGCGCCTATACACAGGCAACTGTTTCAAAGCGCTCAAGGAGGGTAGGAACATGGGGGAAACATCAGTCGTTCAGAGCCCTTGTCAAGGGCTGGTCTGTTGTGCCTTCTTCACCTTCCAATCCCTACCATATGACTCATTCTCCTCTCACTTCCCACTGCTGCTTTCACCGCTAAATCTCAGCATCCTCATTCAAGGGTCACCCAATTTATATGCTCTCTCCACACAGACATGCATCGGCCACTGCGCAAATGGAGACACAAGGACCTGCAAATCTACCTCTTTGCCCTGAACTCTCTCAAGTCCAATCCTCAGAGCAAAAAGGGAATTCTAACGCACCCTAATTGACTCACTCCAACCATCCCTGCTGACTACAGGGCACCCTAAACTCACTCCTCACTCCTCGTAAGTCTATGATCGTGAACTCCACTTTCACAGCTAATGATCTAGCTGAATAATTTGCCGTACAAATTATCAGAATTAGAGACTCTCTCCTGACCTTCCTCACACTCCCTCCTCCTAGATTTTACAGCCCGCCTCCTCTGCCATCATCTTCTCTCTCCATATCCGACTTTAGTCACAGTGATAATGACGAAGTGCTATCTCTATTGGTGAAGCTTACCCCCCTCTGTGCCCATCAGCTAGTGAAGCCTATTACCCCTCTAGTGGCCTCACACATCGCTGAACTTTTCAACTTGTCTCTTGACTCTGCTTGCTTTCCCTCTGGTGTCAAAACAGGGATGGTACTCCCTCCCTTAAAAAAGCAATGGCTTGAACCAAACTTACTGGCTAACTTTCACCCTGTATCTCACCGTCCACACTACTCTAGAGTGCTTGAAAATTTTGTTTTCAACCATCTTACCAATTTCTTAGACATCCACAAACTTCGAGCCTACACGCAGGTTTCCGCTCCTGTCACTCCACGGAAACTGCTCTCATGAATGTGTCCAACTTCATCAGCTGTGCTAAGCACGCAAATATATCCTCTATCCTAATTCTCCTTGAACTATCTTCTGCCTTTGAGACTGTTGATTACTCTGATCTCCTTAATACTCTCTTTATTCTTGGGATTCACAATATAGCCCTTGTCTGGATTGAATCCTACCTAGCACCTCACACATTTTCTGTCTCCTGGAGAAACAACACCTCTCAAGTCACTCCTCTAACTGATGGTGTACACAAGGCTCTGTCTTGAATCTGTTCTTCTTTACACTCTACACTTCTGCTCTTGGGGCACTAACCTCCTCCTTTGGGTTATTGTACCAACTCTTTGAGGACAACACCCACTTCTTTTCTTTTTCTGAACTCTCCTCTGATCTCTCGATCAACAGTTCCAAGTGTCTCTCAGCCATTAAATATTGGATGGCTTTATACTATCGGATGTTAAACTCTACCAAAACATAAGCACTAATTTTCCCTCACAAAAGCTCTCTATATCTCTTCCTTTCCCTATCTAGTTCCCACCTGACACTGTGCCCTACTCTTCTTCAGATAGAATCATCTGTGTCACCTATGATCCTTCTCACATCTTCTCTACTTTCATCTCCAAAACAGGAACATTAGCTCACCTCAACCTCCTAAAAATTAGATAAAAACAGGCACCTCCTTCCTTTAAACACCATCAAGCTGGAATAATGTGCCAGCATCTTCTTTGGTCTCCCAACTATGCTTTATGTCCTTTCAACAAGAACATTAACTTAGCTACCAGGACAGTCTTTCAACTCCCTCACTTAACACCTACTTCCTCGTACCATCACCAGGCTGGATGGTTGATGATGCAAAACAGGGAAAGATTTCAATTTCTTCTCCTGTTCACAAATCTATCCACGGTAAGGCACCACTGTATGTATCCTCCTCTATCCAACTTTATAAGCCTTTCTCGTAATCTCTGCTCTGCCTCCTCAAAAATCCTTGTGGCTCCTCACCAACCCTGTGCTTTCTCTCACATCCACACTCTTTCATTCTTCTTGCTCCACTTATATGTAATTCCCTTCCCCCGGACATCTGATAAACCGTCAACATGTATTTGTTCAAAAACAAACTAAAAGCCTACCTCCTCGCTTCTGAGTTACCCTCTTAAGCTACCTCTCATCTGACTGCTAGCTAATATTTTTCTCTTGCCTCTAACCTGCCTCTGTCTCTCACTTTCTCTGCATGTATTCTAGCACTTCACCCATCATGGCATCCATCCTAGACACCATGTGCGATATGCTTTATTTTGAATTGGAAATCTCGAAAAATGTTATTTATTTCTAAATTAGCATACACCCACTTGCAAAATTTGTACGATCTATCACTGCCTCCCTTCAGTGGTCCGGGAGCAGTGTGCACTACGGGGAATGGGTTTTTGTTATCAGACGCCTGTGTCAAGCAGCCCCAAGGCATTTTAAAGATGGCCGCCACGTCAATGATACTCAGAATGCTCTTCTGAGTTTTCCTTTTGCCCACTTCCCCTCTTGCTGATTGAGCAATCCAGCATTTATCTGGCCTATCGTGGAACTGGCAGGCTTTAGCTGGCCCCCGCTGCAAAGGCCCACATCTAAGGCACTGTCTGTTCCTGTCCAGTCCTGGCTCAGCTTCCGGGCCCTACTCTCCTACTGCTGCATGCAAAGATGCTTCATCATGGTGGTTACTCCATCCACGCACCTCTTGTCTGTGACATCCCCCCTCTTAGCATCACCTGAGTACTGACTGTTGGTTTGTGGCTGCCTCGTCTCTACTTGACTGACTCCTTCTGCCCCTCCAGTCACTCACATTGGCTAGCTCTGCTGGCAGATGTCCCCTGAAACTTCACTCCTCTGTTCACTTCCTGAACCACATTTCTACTAAACCCATCTCTGTACTGCTGTGCTGAAATATCTGTGTCATCCTGCATTGTATGTGACTGTTAGTGTAAAAATCAAATTCAGGTCAGCCTTCATCCTGCATTATATGTGACTGTTAGTGTAAAAATAGAATTCAGGTGTGCCTTCATCCTCCATTGTATGTGATTGTTAGTGTAAAAATTGAATGTAGGTGTGCCTTCATCCTGCATTGTATGTGACTGTTAGTGTAGGTGTGGCTTCATCCTACACTGTTTTGTTATTTGTACTCTTAACACCCACTTGGCCTACTGTGTATTTGGTTTAGAAATGTGCATTGCAGCACACACACCCTTACACCCACATTTCTGTCTGCCTCTCACTTCCTCTTCTCACTCCGAGATGGTACTCTCCATCTCCCCAACTACTCCACCTGCTACACCATCACCTATCCGCCCTCTCTCCAAAAACTTGAACCGGAAAAAGCATGAAAAAAAATATCTTTGCTGCAAACTCTGACCTCCCAATTGCAGATACCTATGTCAGTGCATCCTCCAGGGAAATCTTCACTGACATCCTTTTCGCTGTCCCATCTCCGGACCTATGGACCTCTCACCTCACTGCCACTCACCCACCTTATTCTTCCACATGCATTAATGACAGCACCAAGTACAGGCTTCTTTTCATCTCACTGTTGCATCAATGTCTACCTCACTGGCACCTTCCTGATTCAAGGCCCTCAGGCATACCTCCTTCTCTTTGACTGATCCTGCCATCTCTCATCAATTTCCTTCCACCCCCTGCCTCTCCCCCTTCTATTACTCCGCTGCACCATTTCAGACTGAAGCCCCGTACCCCTTCACTCCACCTCAAAAAACCTTCAAAGGCAGCAATTGTCTCCACCTGTCGACCCTCAACTCAAGCTCAGCCATCAAACACCCTGCTGACATCTGCCTTCTCCTTGAAGACACTGACCTGGACATGCTTGCACTCACTGAAACCTGGTTCAATTGCAGCTCTGTTACCTTCTTTGACTCAATCTGACTGCTTTACGATCACCTCAAAGCCTCGAACCCACTGTGCTGGTGGTGTGGTTGCCTTAATCTTCCCTCAGTGGATTCCTTCTTCCATCCTACCCACTCAGCCCTATTCATCCTTTGAGAGCCTAGTTTGCAAATTGGTCAGCTCTCCTTCCTCCACCCTGACCATTGCTACCATTTATCGGCCTCCAGGCGCTTCTTCTCTGTTCCTCTCTGAGTGGGCGGACTTCTGTTTCTCCCTACTCTCTACCACCTCCAATCTGTTAATACTGGGTGACTTCAACATCCACTTAGAGTCCCCATGCACAGCAACCACCCTCTTCACTGACCTCTGACCCTCAACCCTATCCATTCTTCCTTATGGCCCAACCCATTCTGCTGGACACATGCTAGACGCCATCCACCACTCCAACCTCACTCTCTCTACTCCCACCTCTCCTGGACAGACCACTCTCTACTCCTCTCCCCCTGGGGTCCTAATGGCCCTGTGACAACTCCTCATAAAACTCTGCCAACCTTGTTCACAACACATTCCCCCTTGCCCATCCAACACAGACTCTACGACTGATTCTGCCCTCAGCAACCTCGATCTCTCCATCACCAACACCCTTGACATCCTTGCCCAGTCATGAGGATCTGCCTGAAACCTGCCTCCAAGCGTAACACCTGGTACGACTTTGAACTTGCAAACCAAAAACATAAGTGCAGGGCTGCAGAATGGAAGTGGCAAACTCCAGGTTCACCCTCTGACAAACTGGCCTGCTGCCTACTCCAAAGACTACAGACTGTGGGCCTCATCACGAGTTTGGCTGTAACCCTTAAATCCGGCGGTAGCGCTATTACTGCTGGATTTAAGGGTCTGCCAAATCAGGATTCGGCGGATTTCTCTCCAGCTCTGAGCTGGGGGAAATCCGCTGAAAATGTGTGCTATTACTGCCAACGGGAAATCCGCCGGCGGTAAGAGCGCGGAAATTCCCCATTGAGCCCATTGGGGAATGGTGAATTCCTGAATGGGCTCAGTGGTGAATGGGCAATACCCGTTCCGCCAAACCCGTGATCCCGTGCTATTAGCGCCGGGGGGTTTGGCAGTAGGGCTATTAATGCTGGCGCTAATAGCGCCGGCATTACCGCCCAATGTGTGATGAGTCCCTGTGTGTCCGTGCTGAAAAAAGAGTGCACATTCATGCAGGAGTAGTTGGCGCTTCCAACACAGTTGAACTCTTCAAAATCTGCAGGGAACTTGCCAATCTGTCAGCAGTATCTTCTGTCCCTCCACCTTCCCAGGCCCTTTGCAATGCACTTGCCAATCACTTTGCTTCCAAAACCCAGGACATACTGATCAGCCTTGCCACGCACTCTCCCAACCCATCCCTCCCTGCCCCCTTGACCACCCACCTCCACTTGTCACCAAAGTAGTCAACTCCATGAAGGTTTCTTCCAAACAGGTCTCCCCTTGCTCAGCCAGAACCATCAAGGATAACATGTCAACTCTCGTCCCTTCTCTAGCCAATCTCAGTAATCACTCTTTTGCCACTGGTTCTTTTCCATCCTCACTCAAGCACTCCATTGTGCGCCCCCTCCTTAAAAAAACATCAGCGGATCCTTCCTGCCTGGCCAACTATCTCCCCATCTCCATCAATCCCTTCCTGGGGAAACCTCTTGAGAATGTACCCCTACCCAACTTAACTCTCACACTGAACTGGTTGACGGTCTTCATGATCATCAATCTCGATTCCAAGCACCCAGAGACACACATTTCTCTCCTGAACACCTGTGAAGAACTGCTTGGTTCCCTTGATTCCAGCTCCCCTGCTGTCTTCATCCTCCTTGATCTCTCGGTTTGAGTGTTTTTGACCATATGAGAACTGATCGCGGCAAACTGTTAAACCCGGCATGCGATCAGTTGCCACGCACTCACACCAACAATGAACAATTATGTTAATACCGATCTCTCTTCTGCATTTGACACGGTAAACCACTCCATCCTGACAAAAAGGCTCCATGACACCCTTGGTATCTCGGAGCATGCACTGGTCTGGCTTCCCTCTTTCCTAACAGATCACTCCTTCAAAGTCATGCTAGGTTCCTTCTTCTCCTCTACTTCCTCCTCCACCTGTGGTGTCCTCTAGGGGTCCATTATTTCACTGTGCCTCTTTAACATCCACCTTACTCTGCTTGCACACCACATCTTCTCCTTCTCCCTTAACTTTCAGTGCTATGCGGATGACACACAACTCTTTTTCAAACTTCCTACTGATTCCCTTGCACCCTCCTTCATCCCCGACTGCCTCTCTGCCATCCAGTCCCGGTGCACTTCTAATGATCTCTGACTCAGTGCCAGAAAAACTGAGATCCTCCCTATTGGGACCCATGCACCCTACTTCTTCCTTTCTCTGTGACCTTCCTCTATGGGTCCTCCCCCTGCTCCCTTCTCGGAAGCCAGGAATCTCTGAGTCATCTTCGACTCCTCTTTCTCCTTCCTCCCTCTTCCTTCTGAAAGGAATTATACCTTTCCTGACCTTCCCTCAGAGAGTCAATGTTACCTGGGCTCTGGTTCTCTCCAGGCTTGACTATTGCAACAGCCTCCTCCTTAATCTTCCTTTGTCCACTCAGCAAACGCTCAAGCTAATCCAGAATAGAGCAGCAAGACTTTTCCTTGGCCTCAATCCCAGGGACTGCACCTCTCCTGCCCTACAAAGTCTCCACTGGTTCCCGATTGCAGCACAAATTAAATACAAATCCCTCTGCATCATCCACAAGGCTGTCTCTGGGACCCGGGACCACTCTATCTGCAACTCTTTCTGACCAAATACTCCCCCTCTAGACACTAAAAGTCCTCTGGCACATACTCCCTGCGTGTGAAGTGGTTTGCCAAACAGAGAGCATGTGTTTGGTCGCTTTCGTCAGCAGGCTCCCTTCTTTGGAACAGCCTCCCGTTCTCTTCATCTTGAACAGGATCAACTCATTTTCGGAAAGGCCTCAAGACCTTTGTGTTCTCCTCTTCCTTCATTCCCTCTCTCCCAGCTAATCGCACAGTAGCTTGACTGAAGTGCAGGGCCCTTATGCTTCCTCAGGGTCCTGACCTCCCACTTCCCTCATCTCAGCTGCTGTCCACCCTCTGCACTTGCCTCGGGTCAACCTCCCCTTGGAGGTTGCACTTACCCTTACTTCATCGCACTTTACCTGCTGCTCACCATGAGCACCACAGCACTTATCCCATACCACTCTCCCCTGCACATGCACGTTCTGAACACTCACAAGGCATAGTAGGTTCGTCTTCCCCTTCCCACTATCTTCATTGGTTTATTTAATTTATTATTTATTATTGTTCTAATTACATTTTTCGTTCATCCAGTGTCCCCTCCCTGTTGCCCTGTTGGCGCTTTGAAACAGTATTTGCTTCCTGTATAAGCACCTAACAAGTGAACAATAAATAAATAAATGGTCATGTGCCGAGCACAGCTGGCCGTACCGCCTACCTGCACTCAAAAATGTAAAATGTTGGTTGTCCTTTATGTATATCCATTTATGATGTGTCCTTTGTGACTGTTCCATTTACATTTATCTTGTTTGGGTCCAGACATTGTGCTTCATCACGAGTTGGGCGGTAACGCCGGCGCTCTTAGCGCCGGATCACGGGTTTGGCGGAAGGGTTATTGCCCATACCCCATTGGGCCCATTCGCGAATTCCTCATTCCCCATTGGGCCCAATGGGGAAAATGTGCGCTATTACCGACGGCGGATTCCCCGACGGCAGTAATCGCGCCAAAAATTGGCAATTTTGCAGCAGATTTCCCCCAGCCCGGAGCTGGAGGGAAAGCAGCCAAAGCAATGATCTGTCGGACCCTTAAATGAGGTGGTAATAGCGCTACCGTGATCAGGCCCATTGTATCGGGCACCACTACAATTTACTCCTCCTTGCTTATTTGGTCTCTCTGACATTCTCATCCAAAGTCAAGAACCTATGGTGTACCTTTGGACAAATTTAGTGTGGGTTGGAGCCACAGTATTTTATTTTTTTTTTATTTTTTACAATGTGAGGCTCTGGCCACCATCCTATATGTTCCATCTACAAATCATGATGAGGCAGCTGGCTCTGTGATTAATTCCAGGCTGGATTATGTGAATGGATTGTTATCAGGTGTACCAGGCCGACAACTTAATCAATTTCAGAGGGCTTAGAATGCAGCAGTTACATTAATTTTTAAGGCTCCCAGTGTAGCATCAGTACCCACATTCTGGATATCCCTGCATCCGCTACCTGTCAGACAGAGGATACATTTTAAGATCTTGTGCCGGGTATGGAAATGTCTGAATGGATTGGCCCCTCCTTATCCGGCTAAGAGAATTGACCATTATCAGCCGACCCGTGGTCTATGTTCAACTAATTTGCACTTGCTAATGAGTCCATCATCTCACTGCTTCTCTAGAGGTGTTAGACGTGTTTCAATCTACAGGCAGCGGCTGTGGCATGCACTACCACTCTCTTTGCACAAACCCTCCTCTTGTATCGCCTTTAGGAAAGCGCTGGAATCATTTCTATTCTTGTTCACTGATATGTGTTTAGGGTGCATTAGCTACATTCAGCTGATCTACAATGCTAAAATGTGTGCCTCTGTGTGGTTTGGTCTGTCCAGTGCACAAAACAAATACATCAAAATGAATATGTAAACAGAGTTTGTCCTTAAGTCTGGCAACACCTTTTGGAAAACACATTCAAAGCTAAGCATAAGTGAACACCTCAATGGGCGTATGTTTAAGATGAGGACGTTTGTATTCATGGTTGAAGATTTCATGATGCACAATTCAACCTTTTCCTCAAATTAGCTAATGCAGCAATGCTTTTTTACAACACGTCTCTCCCAATTTCATATTTCTGTGTAACTTTTTATTGTTATTCAAACTAAATATTTTACATGATGAGAGGGCTGGGTCTTCATCCAGCACACCTCCTCCACTTCAAGTGACATGAAAAATGGAAATGGCAATGCATGAACATCATTGAATTAATCATGACCACCTGCAACTCCTGTAATCTGCTCCCTGTTAAATTGTTCCAGGAAGCAGACTGCTTCCAGGCAATATGAGAGTTTGTAAAAGTGACAGGTTTCCAGAAGAGACACCAACTATTGGCTGTAGAGGGATTATGAAGGGCTATCACAAATAATTGTTTCCCATTCAAGACTAGAGACCCAAGCCCTGCTGTTGCATGCTCTCCACATGCTTATCATGCTGGAAGCCTGACATGTTTGTGCTGCAAGGGAGTGAATAACAACTCGTCACATAATCAGGTATGCAGATGTATTAGATAGTGATGAAGGGGCACCCTTCAAATTGCACATCTGAAATGAATGAATTCTGAAATCAGTCCAAAATAGAAATCCTTACTTGCCTTTGGAAGTGAGCTCTCACTATGAAGGGAGACCTGGATGTTTGGAAGATCAATGCATGCTTTCTACGGAAAATGTCATGGACCAACACGTAACCACTGGCAACTTAAGCCTAAATTAAATACATGCAATGAATTGTAAAAAATTTGGAGATAAGCATTGCCAACATATAGCAACAATGAGAAATGCGGAATGAAAATACAGGGACACATTTTCTCATCAGTGTTATAGTCACTTTATATATTTATATATACTTTATACTATATATATATATATTACATGGCCACGGTAGTGGCCATGTAGTTATGGTTAAGTTGGTGTTTCCATAGGAAGAGCACTTTTTGGGTGGCTTATAACTTCGCTCCCCCTGGACGAATCCTCACCAAACTTTGCAAAAAAAGTATATGCCCCACTCTGAATTTTTTCGTCCAGGGGGTGAAAAGTTAAAGGGGGGGTCCCAAAACTTTTTTTCCCCCATAGACTGAATGGGAAAAAACTTTGCGCACGGCTACAGCCCAAACCGCTGGACAGATTTACACCAAATTTGCGGCAGGAGCGGCGGCCTGGTCCCGAAAGAATGCTTTTGCAAATTTGGTGTAAATCCGTCCAGTAGTTTTTTAAAAAATGACCAAAATGTAAGGCAAAAAAATTAGTGATATCTGTGTTCGCTTGGCGGACGGACTTCCCTGTTTGCTCCACGGACAGCACCCCGATTGGCCCATGGCCTTGCGTCATGTCCGCTGAAATGTGACGTGTTCGCTGATTGGACAGCGAGGGGCGTGGAGCGCGTCAGATTTTCTGTGGCGCCTGCCATCTTGTATTCGCCGTCGACCGCGTACAGCGCGGTGAAATGAGGTTAAGAAATTGTATTTAGTGCC
This sequence comes from Ambystoma mexicanum, assembly GCF_040938575.1. Lineage (NCBI taxonomy): Eukaryota > Metazoa > Chordata > Amphibia > Caudata > Ambystomatidae > Ambystoma > Ambystoma mexicanum. The sequence continues at coordinate 81,177,212 of NC_090925.1, forward strand.
CTGTGTTGGTGTATAAGAGTGTTTGGGGAGGGTGGGGGAGTATGAGATAGGTTCAATGTTTTGTTTTTTTATGTGCTAGACGTTTTTGTTGCGTTCAATTTGTGCGCGGAGAACACGGCTGTTCTGACATTTTGTAAATAAACTAAATGGTGGGATGTTTAGAGGATGGAGTATGTGTCATTTTTGTTCGCAAGGAAGGTAAAAATGAACTATGAACACTTGCGGTGTACTTAATTGTTCATAAATACACAAACTGGGGGTGTCCTCAGGACGCTGTCCATATTGTAATCTGTCTAGTTGAATGTGTTCTAAGAACACTCGCGGTGTCCCGAAATGGTTGCAATTACACAAAATGGGGGTGTTCTGAGAACGTTGTTTGTATTGTCCGTTGTCACAGTGAAAGCGTTTTAAGACCACTCCTTTTGTCCGCTAATAGTACAATTTCCTAGGGGCGTCAACCGACTTTTTGTCCACTAAAGAAACGATAAATCCGGCTGGTGTGCCCCGACATTATGTGATAATCCTATGACTGGCGCTATTGACCTGGCTGACTTGCTTTTGCGTCACTAAATCATATCTCCCGCCCCTAAGCCTGATATTATCAAAGCATTCGTATTCCCCGCCTCTCTCCGTGATGTTACAGGGTGCGTCATCAAACGCGCCCAGTCCTCTCCAGTCCTAAGTGACTTTACACAGAACCAGGAAGACAACACATATTATGTCACAACACAGCGCGCCACAATTCGGAATATGAAACAGTGATTTAAAAGCAAACAGCAAGATTGTAAATTTTGTAAAGTACATTTATTTGACATCAAATGTTTAGAGAATATTCAGCAATTTGCATTTGTCTTTGTTGTCGATCCGCAAAAGTTCATGTTGAGGCACGCGATGTTCCTTTGTGGTACAGAGGGTGTTAGGTCAGCTTACAACTCAGTGCGCCACAATTCAGAATATGAAACTGTGGTTTAAAAGTAAAAAGCAGGATTGTACATTTGGTAAAGTACATTTATTTCACATGAAATGTTCAGTGAATATTCAGCGATTTGCTATTGTCTCTGCTGTCGAACAGCAAACGTTTATTTGGAGCCACGCGTTGTTCCTTTGCGGTAGATAGGCTGTTGGTTTATGATAAAAGCAGTAGGATAAAAGCAGAGGTGGCTCTGATAATCGGAAGGTTGCTCCAAAAACGAGCCATTAGACCACCCTATTGGTTGGTATGTTGTTTGTAGCCGCTAGTACTGCTTAAGGGCATATTGGTCCTTGGCGATTGTTCCATAAAATGGGTAGGGTCATGAAGTTGCATATTTGGACCTGCACCTGGCAGTTGAAGACTGGCTGGATGGGGTCAATCGTGACATAGGCAAAATGGGGCCACATACCTGTTTTAAAAAACATAAATTAGTCTCACCAGCCGATCTTCATTAAAAATCATCATTTTATTTATTAGGGCGTGAAACTATTTGCTATCGAAGATAGTGCAACGGAGTATGTTAATAATAAAATAATAATATTTTCCCATTCATATAGCGCTAAGAACGTGAGGTATCTAAGCGGTGATTATTATTAACCACGATGTGTGGTGCTCATTTATCAACCACGGAAGGATGAAAGGCTGAGTTTGGCCTTGCAGGGATTTGAACTTGCGTTAGCAAGCTTTGCACGGATGTCAAAGCGAGCATTGTACTCGCTGTGCCACTTGACAGGCTACAGTGAAGTGGCACAGCGAGTAGAGCGCTTGACCGCCTATAGACCGGTGAAATTATTTATATTAACCCACCCTGTGTCGGCTGCCTTTTTCAGAGCCCTCTAAACAACAGGGGATCAATTTGGCGGTGATAGTGCGCGGTAGAAAACATTATGCCACTTTCAACGAACAAGTTCAACTTGAGCGGTCTTTAATGCTACGCTATTGTAATTATATTTGGTATAAAATAATCTAAAGGGTTACTTACAGTACAATTGCAATTTCCATTGTCTACGAGTGGTGCAGTCCCAAAATACGACTCTGCGTGTGCCAACGATCTTTCGCATAGTGATATAATATATAAAAGTGGTTTTGTTTAATAAATTTCATGCTTATCTTCTCTTACGTTTTAGCAACACTCCTTCAAGAGAAGTATTTCATCACAATCTCTGTCTGTCAAGGTCAAAACACAATACAACCTTATAGTCCGCTTCGTGAGCCTCTCCGGGGCCCGAGAAAAAAATGGAAGCAGCTGACCTTCACTGTGAACGAGCATAAATTCTTACTTTGCAACATTCTGTGTAAAGCCATCTGTGAGAAGTTGGTTTTTGCATGCCATGTTTGTATATTGTTTGCGTGATAGTAAAAAAAGTTTGTTTAAGGGACGTAATGGTTCTAAGTACAGCCGAAAGACCCCTGAAAATCGCAAGTTATGCTAAGCTATGAAAAATAACTCGCGCCACCACAGTGCACTGCTAAGACTAACACCCAGGACATCAAAGATGACATCGCAAATGTCATTGATGAAATCACTGATGACATCACATGTGTATGTACTTTTCATGGAATTTGTGTACTAGGGATTTTTATTATAATGTTGCGAAAAAAGTGTCAAGGATATTGCAATAAATATCATACCGTTATTAGTGCTTTGAACAATGCAATGATATAAATAGCATTGTATTATGGGATTCTATTTAGTATACTGAGCTACTAATGGAGAAACATAGCATTGTGTGCAGAGTACAGGATGAAAGTATAATATTTGTAATGTTAATATGTTGAATAATGAAATGATAATTGTCCTGAAATGTTCGAAAATTCACAAAATGGGGGTGTTCTGAGGACGTTATTCGTATTGTGTGATTGCTTAGCAGTATGCAATGAGGGAATGGCACAGAGAGTAAAGTGGACGCCGTCCGCGGACACCGCGGCTGTTCGTGGACAGGGCATGCTGCATCCGATTTTTCCAGGAAATCCAACATGGAAAGAAGATGTACGGATCAGCCAATCAGATGTCGAGGTTGTGGATTTGTGTTGAAAGAGACTGTGTGTGGTGAAGATGGCAGAAGTGGAGAAAGTCAGGGTGTTGGTGCTCGGAGATATGTTTGTGCATGGTTTACAGCAATACGCTGAATGCAGGCATGTTGCAAGGACTTTGATGTGAAAGGAGTGGTGGTGGTGTGGAGCACTGTGCCTGATTGCAATGTACAGGGAATTTTACAAGTTTGTGAAGATATGGCCACGATGAACAGTCCGCATGTGGTATTTTTGCACTATGGTGCTTTCCATTTGGGCAACGTCAGTGCGCCTACTTTGTTGGCTGATTTAGAACGCTTGGTTCAAGCCGTAATGAAGATCCTTCCAAATGCGAAAGTAATTTGTTCTGGATTACTACCTAGGGCAATATGGGACAATAGTTCGTTTTTTTGTCCTCAGCAAAACATTGCTAGGTGTGTCATCAACCGAGGCATGTGTGCCTTCATGCTTAGAGCTGGTATGTTCTTCTGTAACAATGAGAATATTGATGCCAGTAATGCTCTTAATTTTAAAGAAGATGGCATTTCTTTATCTTTTACGGGAAATGGCTTTCTATTTTGGAATGTAAGGGTGGCTTTGGAGAAGGTTATGTAAAGATTTTAGGAGTAAAGTAAGAAAAAAAACCAAGAAAAATATACAAAATAACAGGTGTCTGTCAAGCAACTGTAAAAAAAAAAAAGAAAAACGGCTCTTTTCAGAGCCAACTTCAAAGGGGAAATGGGGAACACTATTTAAATTTACATTCACCACGCTCAGATTTTCGATGTGTCCGCGGACATGGCGGTAGTCCGCGGACATGAAAATCACTAGAGGAGGTTAGTATGTTCTATGTTACATGTATATGAAGTCAGGGATATTATGGTTAAGTTGTGCTACTAAAAACCTATGAAATTCAGTGAAAAAACTTTGTTAAAGGGACGTTATGGTTAAGTTGCGCTACTAAAAACCTATGAAATTCAGTGAAAAAACTTTGTTAAAGGGACGTTATGGTTCAAAGTAAAACCGAAAAACCCCTTAAATTCGGCAGTTATGGTAAGATAAGCAACCATAACTCGCGCCGCCACCGTGCACTGCTAACACTAACACCCAGGACATCAAAGATGACATCACAAATGTCATTGATGACATCACTGATGACATCACGGTGCTGGCTCCCCCTTTTTTCTACTTTCCTGACATATCTAGGCCACATGATTTTCTTCAGTAACAGTCAGGAACTAAAAATTGTAAATTACTATATTCGTAGACTTATCCTTCAAGTATGTTCATAGAATAATTCCCTTATGGTCCAGTCATATCATATGAAACATATACATAGGAGAAGTCACAACCTTGAAAGACAGCAATCCTTTTTGTGCATTAAAATTATCAGTAGATTTATCAGCACTTTCTGATACTTTTGATGTTTTTTTATTACTGTACTTTCCCTGTATATGCTCATATTTTTATATGTTGTACTCACACTATTTTCCTTAGGGTCCAGACACATCATGTGATATATATAGATAGGGTAAGTAACAGCTTTGAAACAGAGCAATCATTTCTCTCCATAAAGGAAATCATTTAGGTTATGAACACTTTCTGCTACTATTGCTGTTTCTTTTTCCTACTTCAATTCCCTTGTATATATTCATATTTGTATGTGGTGTTGTCTCGTTGTGATTTGTGTATAATAATGCAATTATGTAGTAAGTGGGTTTTATTACCTACTTATCACAAGTTTCACTGTACGCAAAACTCTAATATGAAAACAGTTATCATTTCAATATTCAACATGGCAAGCTTATGAATATTGCACCTCCATCATGTATGCTGCACACAATGCCTATGTTTCTACATGAGTACCTTAGTATACTGGATTGAAGTTAATAATAGAATGCTATTTATATCAATGCATAGCTTAATGCACTGATTAGCACTTGATATTTATTCCAATAATCTTTGACACTTTTTTTATTAACATTACACTAAGAATCCCTTGTACAGACTTTTCATGAAAGGTAAATGCACATGTGATGTCATCAGTGATGTCATCAATTACATTTGTGATGTAATCTTTGATGTCCTGGGTGTAAGTGTTAGCAGTGCACGGTGGCGGCGCGAGTTATGGTTGTTTATCTTACCATAACTGCCGAATTTCAGGGGTTTTTCGGTTTTACTTTGAACCATAACGTCCCTTTAACAAAGTTTTTTCACTGATATCTATAAATATACTTTATATATAAGAAACACATGTATAGAACCACCTGAATCCAGTCATCTGTTTCAGCAATAGTACTAATTAATTTGCTTGTTGCTTGTTTATTTAGTTCAGTTTATCTTTACATCCAACCCTACAGTCGCTGAATTTATCATCGCATGGAAGCAGAAAATCAAAGTTCAGCTAATGACATTTTGATTGTTGGCTTTTCAGATCTTCCACGCCTCCAAGCGTCACTCTTTAGTGTTTTTTTAGTGCTGTATCTGCTTACTCTGAGTGGAAACCTTCTTATTGTGGCAACAGCTTCCGGTAACTCGCAGCTGCACACCCCCATGTACTTCTTTGTTGCTGTGTTGTCACTAATTGACATCATGTACACCTCAGTTGTTCTTCCTCCAATTCTAGCACACTTCTTTCTTAAGGACTCACTTGTTTCTCTCACAAAGTGCCTCCTGCAGATGAATTCTTTCATTGCCATAGCAGGTGCAGAGGTTGTATTGCTTACAGTGATGGCTTATGACCGGTATGTGGCCTTCTGAAAGCCTTTACATTACCACTCCATCATGAATCTAGCTGTGTGCATACGGCTGGCTGCAGGAAGCTGGCTTATTGGTCTCATGGTTGCTCTACCAATCACTGTAGCCGTGTCTGGGTTCTCCTACTGTGACTCTGTGAAGAGGTGCCGGCAGCGGACTTGGGAAAAGCCACCAACTCGCACACATCGGACGAACTCGGCGAGCCTGACGGGAGCGAAGCCGCCCCAGCAGAATGCTACGGCGGGGTTAGCTACCCACCTTACTGGAGTCGCCGACCTGGACTGGGAAGGGGGCGGGAACCTTGTCAGGAAACAGGCCGCGGCCCGCGGCCGAGGAGGAGTAAGAACCCCGACATCAGGGGCCACCCCTATGACCCCAAGTCCCGGCGCCGCATGGATGCCGCCGATGGAAACGCTTCAGGAACAGTCCCCATGCTACAGGGGTAGGCGAAACTGACGGCAGGGAAACCCGGTCATAAGGGAGGCGCGACCAAACCTTCCCAACCAATAACAGACGAGCTAGGCAAGACGTCTGCTCATTGGTGGGGATTTGAAACCAGTGAAGTATATAAAAGCCCGCCTTTTCTAAACAAGGCTGTCTGTTATATTCACAGGACCCCGAGGAGCATGCAGGCAACCCCGAGTGGTGGGCCTACCCAGATAACCCGAGTTAGAGGACCACAGCCTTATCCCAAGGGCAATTGGGGAAGGAAAAACCCCACGGTGAAGCAACCGCCAGAACTTTCAGTTTATTATTGATTTACTACACCTTTCAGTTATTGACTCTTTCCTGATCAACCATACGGCAATAATAAAGATTATTGCAGCACGTGTTTTGTCTCCTGTCTTTCATTTCCACAACTGGCGACGAAGGTGGGATACACGGCGGCGCGATGGAGGCATTGATCAAAACGCTGTCGGAAGGACAGCAGCAACTGCAGCAGTTGGTTCAGATACAAAACCAACAAGCAGCTGCCGACCGTCAAGCCTTCCAGCAGGCATTGCAGTTACAAAGCACGGTGCAAACTACTGCACAGGATAAACATCATGACACTATATCGAAGCTAACCGATATGGTGGCTAGCTCTAGGACGCAACCAATGGTCCCATCCGCATTACTACAAAAGTATAAAGACGGCGAGGACCCTGCCTTCTTTTTTACAAGTTTCGAAAGAATAGCCAGGAACGCACAGTGGCCCCCCGAACGATGGGGACAATATGTTGCCCCCTTGTTGTCCGGCGTCATGCAAGGAGCCTACCAGGCAGCAAACCCCACCGGTAATACCCCCTATGGTGAGATAAAGGCGGCTGTACTGGATCGCCTTGGCCTTGATGAAGAGGCCTATCGAATTCAACTAAGGGACACCAAGTTACGGCCTGGGGAAAACCCACGGCAGTTGTATCATCGAATAAAAGACCTGGCGGAAAAGTGGCTGTCAACTCCGACGGTCGTAACTCAACCGATACTTGACAAGATTATCCTTGAGCAGTTCGTAGAAGCCCTGCAGGACAAATGCAGAGGTGGGTGAGGCAACATCACAGACCCTCCCTTACTGAAGCGGTGGATATTGCCTCGGCGTATCAAAAGGCTGGGTACCACAGGTTTCCACCCACAGGGATAACAGCGCGCATAGCAGTACCAATGACTGATGCCCCACTGACCAAAGGGGTCAGACCACAACAGTTGAGATGGAGACAACCCGAGGAGGCGGTTCGGAGGCCAGAAGAGAAGAGGTCTGGAATCGAAGACAAGTCTGCTGGGACCACTCCAGGATATCGGCAACCTCAGTGCTTTGAGTGCAACGAATGGGGCCACATAGCCCGGTTCTGTCCCAGGAGAAGACCCGCTGAACCAATGGATATTGGGTACCTGCACGCGCTGCAAGAAGAGAGCGTACCCGGTCCCTACATCGTGGACATACGAGTTGACGGCAGACCCACACGTGGTCTACTTGACAGCGGCAGCCGGCAAACCGCCATATCACCTACTGTAAGTAGCAAACCCAACTTACTTAACGTATCCGTACCTATTAAATGTATACATGGAGATATAAAACATTATCCGATGAAAAATGTGGCTATTGAAATAAACGGGGAGTTGTCACCCTTGAGGGCTGCCGTCCTACCTTTTCTGCCTGCTCCGGTAGTTATAGGGACTGATTTACCTAACTTTGACCAGTCACTGATGACGAAGGAGGGGAGAAGGGAAGTAGGTCCCGAGCCAGAACCCGGAAGGGGCATGTCTGGTCCAGGAACCCTCATCAATAAAAAGAGACTAAGCCGTATGGACTGGTGTCAGGCTTGTTATATGACTAGAGCCATCGACTGGAAATTAGAGGATAATGAGGATAGCATTAGGACAGAAACCCTAACGGACAACACCCTCAAGGTAGCCCGAGAGAGGGCTACACCGGAAGGGGATCCAGATCTTTCCAGGGGACCAGGATTTGTGCTTCATCAAGGTCTACTGTACCGAAGATATAAGGCAGATGATGGGACTGTTAAGGAACAGTTAGTTTTACCCAGAAAGCAACGCCCCATAGTACTGCAATTAGCCCACAACCATCCTTGTGGAGGCCACATGGCTTTGCTGAAAACGCAGCAAAATATACTCAAACGGTTTTATTGGCCGGGAATCTATGGGGAGGTGGCCCAGTTTTGCAAAAGATGCCCTACCTGTCAACTAACGAGTGGAGTAAAACCAGCTAAAGCTCCTCTACAAAAGATGCCCCTTATTACAGTACCATTCCAGAGGATTGGCATGGATTATTATTGTTATTATTATTATATTGTCGGTCCATTGGATCCAGCCAGTAGAGGGTATAAATACATGCTGGTCGTAGTCGACTACGCTACACGCTATCCTGAAGCGTTTCCCCTTAAGGGGACGTCAGCCAGACAACTATGTGATCAACTCATACCCTTCTTTGCCCGAGTTGGCTTACCCTCAGAAATCATCACTGACCAAGGGACGAATTTCATGTCGACCTTACTACGACAAGTGTGCGAACGCCTACACATTAAGCAGCTAAGAACATCCGTGTATCATCCCCAAACCGACGGCTTAGTCGAAAGATATAATAAAACGATAAAGAAAATGTTGAGAAGGGTGACAGGACCAGATGCCCAGAACTGGGATAGGGCGATACCTCTTGTTCTGATGGTCCTTAGAGACACGCCCCAGTCCTCCACAGGGTTTTCCCCCTTTGAGCTCCTGTTCGGGAGACAACCCCGAACAATCCTAGACCTGGTTAAGGAAGAATGGGAGGCCTCCGAAGAAATGACCCTAACCGAATATACTGAGGAACTGAAGGAACATTTAAGCGCACTGCGTGCTTTGGCGGAAGCCAACCTCTCTCATGCCCAGAACAAATAAGAGAAAAACTATAATAAGGGGAGCAGAATGAGGTGTTTCAGCCCAGGAGACCAGGTACTCGTACTCTTACCTACCAGCGCCAACAAATTACTGGCCAGATGGAAAGGCCCGTATAAGATCACGGATGTTCTCAGTCCCGTGACCTATAGGGTGCACCAACCTGACCGAACCAACCCGGACCACATCAACTTGTTAAAGGAGTGGAATGAACCCCTAGTATCAGCACTAGGAACCATCGGCGACATAGAAACGTTGGAAACCGCGAACCCGGACCCCGGTTCGCTGGACCACGTCCAGTGGGGGAACGCCCTATCGCCAATCATGAGAACGGAGCTAATGTATAGGCTACTACCCTACAGAGAATCCTTTTCCACCTTACCAGGGAGGACCAAAATACTTGAACATGAGATAAAAACAGAGTCCGGACAGGTGGTACGGCTCAGACCCTATCGGATACCCGAAGCCCGGAGACAAATCATAAACACTGAGGTAGATGAAATGTTGCACCTAGACATCATTGAGCCTTCAGTCAGCGCTTGGTCATCGCCCATCGTTCAGGTCCCTAAACCTGATGGCTCAATCCGCTTCTGCATGGACTACAGGCAGCTGAACAGCGTGTCTAGTTACGAAGCATACCCAATGCCACGGATGGACGAGTTGTTAGAGGGACTCGGCGCTGCCCGGTATCCGAGTACTCTAGACCTAACAAAGGGATACTGGCAGATCCCTTTGCGACCCCAGGATAAAGAAAAAAACGCCTTTTCCACAACGAGGGGACTGTATCAGTTTAAGGATCTTCCTTTTGGCCTACATGGGGCACCTGCCACCTTCCAAAGACTTATGGACATCATCCTAAGACCGCATGAGGGATATGCAGCGGCCTACCTTGACGATATCGTCATATACAGCAAAACCTGGGAGGATCATCTGAACCACTTGGAAACGGTTGTAGCCGACCTACATAGAGCAGGCCTTCACATCAATCCCAGTAAGACCACGATGGGAACTCACGAAACAAAGTACCTCGGACACGTGGTGGGGGGTGGAATGCTGAAACCACAGATGTCCAAAACCGAGGCCATTCATCGCATCCCAACACCTGTGAACAGGAAACAAATATGGGCTTTTCTGGGGCTCGTTGGTTATTATAGGAGGTTTATTCCCGATTTTTCTTCCATAGCCGCGCCACTCACCGATGCGCTGAGACTCAAAGGGAACCCAAACCTGACCAATAACGAAGCCGCCCTAAGGGCCATAGACCTTCTAAAGGAAAGGATCACATCTGATCCGGTATTATGTTGTCCCGACTTTCAGAGGCAGTTCTTCCTCCAGACTGATGCCTCGGACCATGGCTTGGGCGCCGTCCTGTCTCAGGAACAAGAATCGGAACTGCGGCCCATATGCTTCATCAGCCGAAAGTTGCTGCCACATGAGTCGGCCTACTCCACGATTGAGAAGGAATGCCTGGCCATCAAATGGGCGATTGAATCACTCAAGTACTATCTGGTTGGTCGTCGGTTCACGTTGTTCTCGGACCATGCACCTCTGCAATGGCTTGCCCGACACAAAGATACCAACCAGAGGGTTCTCCGCTGGTTCCTCTCCCTACAACCCTTTGACTTTCTGACTCTGCATAGACCAGGCAGATTTCAGCTGGTGGCAGACTACCTGTCCAGGTGCTCTCACTGGCCCGATCGGCCAGACCCCGGGGTGAGTATGTGTGAAGAGGTGCCAGCAGCGGACTTGGGAAAAGCCACCAACTCGCACATATCGGACGAACTCAGCGAGCCTGACGGGAGCGGAGCCGCCCCAGCAGAACGCTACGGCGGGGTTAGCTACCCACCTTACTGGAGTCGCCGACCCGGACTGGGAAGGGGGCAGGAACCTTGTCAGGAAACAGGCCCCGGCCCGCGGCCGAGGAGGAGTAAGAACCACGACATCAGGGGCCACCCCTATGGCCCCAAGTCCCGGCGCCGCATGGATGCTGCCGATGGAAACGCTTCAGGAACAGTCCCCATGCTACAGGGGCAGGCGAAACTGACGGCAGGGAAACCCGGTCTTAAGGGAGGCGGGACCAAACCTTCCCAACCAATAACAGACGAGCTAGGCAAGACGTCTGCTCATTGGTGGGGATTTGAAACCAGTGAAGTATATAAAAGCCCGCCTTTTCTAAACAAGGCTATATATTCGCAGGACACCGAGGAGCACGCAGGCAACCCCGAGTGGTGGGCCTACCCAGATAACCCGAGTTAGTGGACCACAGCCTTATCCCAAGGGCAATTGGGGAAGGAAAAACCCCACGGTGAAGCAACCGCCAGAACTTTCAGTTTATTATTGATTTACTACACGTTTCAGTTATTGACTCTTTCCTGATCAACCATACGGCAATAATACAGATTATTGCAGCACGTGTTTTGTCTCCTGTCTTTCATTTCCACAGGCTCCCACACTATCAATCACTTCTTCTGCGATGTGACCGTACTGATGATCACATGCACCAGTACTTATACAATTGAAATATTGATATATGCTACAGGGGCTTCATTGGCACTGGGGTCTTTTCTTTTGATCAGCATATCATATGTCAACATTATTGCTTCTATTTTCAAAATCAAGACAAAGGGAGGGAGTGGGAAGTCCTTCTCGACCTGTGCCTCCCACCTGACTGTGGTTGGTGTGCGCAAGATCTTCTCTTTGACCTATATCATAATTGGTCCTCTGTGTAACCCCATTATATACAGTCTGAAAAACAAAGGGTTTAAAAATGTCCTAAGGAAGAACATTGATAAATCATAGTCTACATGAATGAACACAATCTGAAACAGCAATGTGGCATAATAAAATATGGATTGTAATGAAAATGTTACTTTCATGATGTTTTTGAAGTTTCGCCAAGTCTTTCTGATGTACCTTTTTTTATCATTGTCATTTTGCCTGCAAGATGTAGCTTTGATTGCAGAATGAGATTTACTAACCAGCACGTATAGATGTTGCAGCGTTAAGTGAACTGGTGAGTTTGAATGCTGTTGCAGGTATCTAGTCACTGCGTTACACATTCAATTGCCACAGAAATTTCTGATGTTTGTTAATCTGCTTAGAATCACATGCTGTGCATATAGTCCGACATTTAGTGGTAACCGCTGAGTATTGCATTGTGTCTTTTGAGGATCGAAAGGGGACGTTGGCATAGGCGTGTCTGTAACACTATCCCTAACCTTATGCAGAGCTCTACCTAAATTGCAAATTTGTTATAATCCTGAACTTTGGTCATTTATACAACATTCGTCCCCTCTCTGATGATTACTGAACTGCAGCCGAAGACACAACAACAGACTTCGATGGATGGCGTGCCGGTCGACCGCGTGGCCGGGCCTTCTATGTGACCTACACAGTAGGGATAGTGGGGTTTGGGGTTTCCTTTCTTTTAAGAATGGCTTTCCTTCTCCCCTCTCTTTGCCGCTTTGGTATTGTCATTGCTTTTGTTTACCTTTTGTTTACCTGCGCTATGGACAGGACTCCCTTTAAATTTTGACCTTCATGCAAGGGAAAATATCCCTGGAAAGACAAGCACCCTTGGTGCAATAAGTGTCTCCGCCTCACGCTTCTGTCAGCACTTTAAGCTCATACGTCCCAAGACCATAAAGGAGCGTTGGGTAAAACAGTGGGTGGCCTATGCAATGTCGCAGGCCGAGGTTAGCTCCCCGCCGCCACAACCGCTGAAAGTGATGAGGCCCATAGCAATGACCATGGCTCTGACATGGACGCCATTGACCTTACAATGGATCAGACTCGCTCCAAGATGTCCGTCCCTGGATCCGATAGGCACAACACAAGCTCTGCTATGGGGAGGATACACCCCCGCGACTAGGACGCACGCTAATCACATGGGACTAAATACACCACACATCCAGTAAGTGCACCGAAAGTGCTGGAACGCTGCTTTGCTGCTGAGAACCCCTCTGCTGATCCTTGGAGTCTTCTGAGAAAAATTGCATTGCCACTTTAAGGCAATTTTCGAACGTCGCAAAACCCGACCTTCTTCTGGTGTCACTTCCTACTTGACTTGAATGCACACGCATCTGCGCGTGTACATCCAGAAATTGCACCAAAGTGCTGGAAGGCTGCTTTGCTGCTTCTCTCTGCAGCGACCAGCGCCCCACGGTTCCCCCGATTTTAGAGTTGTTGATTTGGCAGTGGTTAAGATACAGTGTTTGTTACATGGTTGACGGATTGCCCACTTTATATCTGCATAAGCACTTATTGGATTGACTGTGCTTTTATATGCCAGTGGTTGTTACTCGTGCTTCAGTTTCACTCAAATCTACTCCTGCGAAACCTTCACCAAGTACTGTGAGCAAACGAAAAATGTCCAATATATCTGTGCTATTAATTGACATGAAATCTGTTGCAGCAGATATTCATGATATTCGTGATTATTGCCAACCCTGACCTGAATTGAGTGTGTCCTGTGGCAAGGTCGTTGTTCCACAATCGCCCGTAGTGGCACTCTCTATTTTAGTTACAGAATCTAATGTTATTGATTTAAATGTTCATAATGCTCCAATTACAGACACCCATATCTTAACTGGAGCGTGGGCCCCAATAATAGCGTCTTGTTGTGACACTCTTGTCGTAGAACTAACCAGTCAGGCTTTCATTCAATCAGCGCCACCTGTTGTTTCATTTGATAATAAATCCATTCCTAGTGACAACAGGCAAACTAAAGTAAATTGTGATGATGTGTGTGTGGCTGTTCCACGAGGGACGGCCTTTGGAGGATTGGTGGGGCTCATATCTCGCATGCCAGCCTGTTTTTCACCTATTGCAAAAGCATCTCATGACAGCAATAAGAGCTGTGGACAGTCTCCAAGTATGCTCGAACAATCGAGAAACGACGTATCTAACAATTCTCTTTCTTTTGCACGGCCCATCCCACGAAGGGCCCAACCGCAGCTCCAGCTACCTGAGGTTTCTCCCTCAGTTCCCTCAATTTCCAGTACTCAATTGCCTTTTTTAGAAATAACACTAAATGCAATTAATCTATCTATTTTATCTCTTATTAAATTGTTTGAGACTCTAGATGTACAAATATTTTATCAATCTAAGCAAATAGATACAATTACTGAATGGAGGAAGGAGCTGGATAAAAAGATTGGGCCTCGTTCTGATAGTCGTGCCCAAGACACAGATAATTCATGCTATGTGTATTCTCAGTTATGAGAAGCACCCGCTATGAGTAAACCTGCATATTCTCATATACAAGTAGTACCCATTGTGAGTAAACTTAATTTTTCTATCAAATTGTCAGATGGATGTGTATTGCCCACCTTTACATCAATAATTCAACCGCACAGTGAATCTAGATGTACAATGTAAGAAGAAGAACTCTAAGAATGTAAAGAATGTTCCCTCTCATGGGTAAGCCAGTGTCAAACAGGTTATCAGACACCTACATCCTAATTCTAATTCTTCAACAAGTACGAGCAATTGTGTGCTGAGCAAATACAAACAGCTGGTGCAAAAAAGCGTAAACTGATGTCCACAGATGAGATTGTTCCTCCAAATCATTCACCCTTGAATTATTTAATTTCTGCTATGGCAAAAGGCGATGCAGAGAAGAGGGAAAAGCCCAAAATAAGTGGTCCTGTTAAGCAGAACTTTGCCAAAATTGGTGAGACTGCACAAAAAACTAATGGGCAATTATGGTCAATGATATTCTCCCGCAGATTCTAGCAGAGATTCAAAAATCCATAGATGACTTCCTCAGTACAAAACAAATAAGTGCTCAGTTGTCCAGGCCCTGTCCTACTACCACGTGTGTCAATGGTGCTGAAAGCTCTACATCTGTTAACAGCCCGCTGTGGCCAAATGAAACGATCCACTATCGGGAGTCAAGTCTTTTGTCTCGGAGAACAAAACCATATTTCACCAAGATTGTGAGACGACAGCCCAGCATAGCACGACACAAATCAGAACTCATATATTTCAGTGCCTTATAGCTTTATATTTAAATGTTGACCGACACTGTACACTATATACGATCTGAGCCAGTCCAGTGTATTGGCTATCTTCGAGGACATTGATGGTTTGCAGGATGTTACATCCGCGGACATAAGCGAAGTAGAATTTTTAAATGACGATGATTTGTCGGTCGTAAGACTGTGGTAGACATCAAATCTGGTGAGAAATGTAACATGGCAAGCAAGAATGGAGCTGTTCCCCTTGGGTTGTGTTCTTACGCAAGATCCATCTCAATTTAAGTACACAAATGATAGTCAACAGCCTCAATTTACAAAAATAGATTTACCTATGAGGCATTCGAAAATGTATCAACATAAAGAGAATCCTCATCAAACTCACAATTGAAGACAGACTTATCCTCATGACATTACGACTCCGATGCTCTATCTATATGAGCCAAAAAAGTCCGAAGAAATGTCGCTTGCGAGCTGGAACACCTGTGGTTCTTCGCACTTATTTGGACTAAGTGCTAAGGTTATAGCTTCATTTGACATTATTGCAATGCGAGAAACGTGGTTGTCTGTGACGCCGAGTTGGAACAATCACACGATTGTCCTTCGTCCAGCAAAAACAACCCCTAAAGGTCGTTCTTCATCAGGCATATTGGTAGCAGTGGGCACTAGCAGAGGATACAAGATTCAACCATGGCTTGCTCCAAACCTGTATCTACAGATGGTTATAATCTCTTATCATGGTGGTGTGATCGCTCTAATTAATATATATCGAAATCCGATGGCCATAAAAGATGAAAAATGTTTTGGCGATTTAGAAGAACTACTAAACATATCTTCACAAAGGCCAGAAATCACCAATGATGTCACCAAATGGAGCAAAGAATTCCACTACTTGCTTAAGGTGGCTCTCTCTTATGAAAGAGCATCAATTATTAATGCTCAATGGTTCAATTACTGGTGACAGACCTGCTAAGAGTACTTGGTGTAGAGGTAAGAGTACATTTACTATTTACTTTATCTTTGTAGATAAGATCACTTTTACTTGAGCTCTCAGATTTGAGGTTCTTAATCAGCCGTTTAGTGACCTTGAGCTGTTATCTTTACGATGGTCGTGTGGCATAATTGCACAAAAACCTTGATCTTGTTCCTTCCAACCGATATTGACAATAAACAATTCCAGAACTTGTTTGCGTTGGAATGAACAATCCTTATTTTGTTTTAACAGTAACATTATTCATGAGACCTCTCGTGCCCTATGGCCTGGAGAGTCTTATATATCTATCCTGCAATTATACAAAATCCATGCTCCATTGACATCGCGAGTAGAATTTCATCCTAAACACACGTTCCATCCTCATATACAAAAAACGGAAAGCTACACAACAGAAGCAAAACAAATTGGCCCTCCTTCTTCCTATATCTGAAAGATTCAACATATTGAGATCATTCAGATGTAGATATAGCAATTGGCTATGGTCACACAAAGCACATTTGTTCCAGCGTGATGGTGAAACAATGCTAAAAGCCATATATATTAAAACCACATCTCAGATATGGTCCATGCTCATTTTTGCTAAATATTCTAAACGTCTGCACACACAAATCAATGGTGTTTCTGAGTGCGAATGGGTTACACATTTTTCTAAGATGTACAAACATCCTGGTATACATGTTCCACAAAATGAACACCCTGGTATACATGCTCCACAAAATGAAAGCAGACAGGTATCATTTGCAGAATTACAGATATTGGAGGAGGACATCCATTATTTTATTGATAAATCGAGTAATTCAAGGGCTCCAGGCCCTGACGGGCTGAACAATTGGATGTTCAAGCAACATCCCCAGTTATGGGCCAGAATTCATTTTTTTTCAAATATGTTTTTATTGGTAAAATTGCAATGTAACAACATCCTCAATATGCCAAACACATATTGAACTCCAATATCATTCCAAGTTCATGGAACTGTTCGGTCATAGTACCCATTTTCAAGAAGGTTCCTCTCCTTCTAATTATAGGCTGATCGCTCTTCTTCATGATTTGGGAAATATTTTTTCTTGATTTATTTTAGGAGATTTTGACAAATGGGCAATTCAGTTTTCTAAGCAAGACCCGTATCAGACAGGTTTTATCTCAGGTATGGACACTTCCATTAATCTGTTGACCGTCTCATCTATTATTTCCTACTATGCTTCTTTAAAAAAAAATGTGCATACTTTGTTTTTGTAGACCTGCGTGCAGCTTTTGACTCAGTGTCGAGAGAGTGGTTAACAGAAATATTGATCCACGCTGGCTGTCCTAATTACATTGTAACCTTGATCAAAGCGCTTCATACTGACACCAAGATTCAGGTTAGGCTAGATGTATGGCATCGAGGCATTGTTTCGAATATATAGTTTCGAATGCCAAAATATCGAAATAAAATGCATCGAAAAAATGCATTTTGTTTGTAAGTAAAGGTTTTTTTGTTTACTAAAATGGGTGTTAATGGGTAAACAGTCGGGGTTGGGGGTACCCCCCAATAACATTTGTTTTGAAAAAAAAGCATTTTTTCAATGCTTTTTTTCTTCCAAACTTTGCCATTCGAAACTTTGGCATTCAAAACAATCACTAGGAACCAGATGTACAAGGGCGACTGTCATATTAAGACAAGCCGAGGGCTTCGGCAAGGATGTATCCTTGCCTCTGCCTTTTTTAACTTTTTCATTTACGATATTCAAAAGGCATTTACTGACATAATATCTGACGCCCCTAAGTAAGCTGGTCAACCTATTCCTGCACTATTATATGCAGACGATTTGGTTCTGCTAGATGCTTTAGAAATGTATGTCCAGAATAATTTGCTCTCCATCAATCTGGACAAAGCTAAGGTTATGATCTGCAAAGGGGCTAGTAAGCGAAGTGAGAAAAACAATGCATGGGTCATACCTGGCAAAGAGCTGGAATGTGTACATCAGTATTTATATTTGGGAGTGCCCATTGCTGATTCACAAGACGCAAAAGTCCATCTTGCAGCTTTGGACACAAAGCTGAACATGTTTATTTCCCAAGCGAGGATTATCCAACAGAGATTTGGGAAATGTTCAATAACACTGGTACTTATGTTGTACGTACAAAAGGTAATGCCTGTTCCAGTATGGCTCAGAGACCAAGAGCACGATGTCTGAAGTGAGGTGGATCTAATTGGAGAGCGAATGTTGCCGTTGCCTTCTAAATGTACCTAATTGCGAACCTGTCGCTTGGATCAGAAACAAATTGACTCTAATCTCTCTTTACGCAAGATATCTATGGCAATTGATTGCATTGTTTAGAAAGTGTATCCTTGCTGTAGACTCCATTATGTTAATTGGGATCCTTGCTAGACTTGTCTTTTCATCAGTGGATATGTTAATTCGGAAATGGAGACTTAGTAGTGCATGCTCTTTAATATGCTGATGTTTTGCTCACTGATCTATTTCAAAATCCAGTCAGAGTTAAGACGAAACTGTTCCAATGGGACAGGATCAAAACTAGAGAGAAATCAATAGATTATCGAGATTTTAGGAACAATCCATTTCAGCATAAGATGTATAGTGCTCCAGAACAATACCTTAGGAAGTCTCCTTCTCCATCACACATAGCAGACTTTATGCGTCTAAAGTTTAATTTGTGGAAAACTAGGGATATTCAGGCTAAACGAAAATGCATTTTACCGGAAGACAATATTTGTCAATTTTGTAAAGAAATGTATCAGAATGAAACCATAAGACATTTATTAACTGATTGCAGTGCCTTAAAGTTATTGCAAATACAGTACTTAAAGACTTCTGTTAGAGAGTACAAAGAGTTGTCTGCTGAATTCTTATGGCAATCGATTTTTTGTGGTAACATCCCATCACTTAGATTTGGGGCTGTTGCCTTTCTCAATGTACTAAAGTGTAAGAACTGCAGATAAATCGTAGAACGTGGATCACAGACAATTGAAGCACTTGAGGTTAAATGTAATTATATGGAAGAGTTCACAGGAGTTTTAAGACAATGAATTGAAAAAATGTGATATAATTTTTAGATAACAGTATCCGTACTAGTTGTTTTAACTAAGTACTTTGAAAAACAGTACTGTACATATTTTGATGATACTATAAGAAAGTGCTACAACAACTAAGCCAATGGAAATATTGTTGAGAATTGTATTTGGATGAGTATTGTATTTCTGTATTGTATTTTAAGTTTGGTTGTTTTTTATAGACGTGTGAAATTTTAAGTTTCTTTTATATGAGATAAATGTTATAATTACTGTAAAGTTGATGCACAGCAACTAAAACAATAAAAAAATAAAAAAAATAAATACACAACAGCAGTACCGCCGTAACCTCTCAGTCGAAGCAGTCCAAGGAGCCAACGGGTACGTAGGGTTCTCTCCCAACAACCGCACCAGCGGCATGCGTCAGGCACTCTGTAAGTAAGGGCGCCAGCACCAAAGCCCTCAAGGCCATCAACGTGCCTTTCCAAGAGCTTGCTGATGCTTAAAAAAGCTCTGGTTGCGCCGACAATTTTGACGCAGCTGCCCTCCCAGCCTAAACACCTTCCCGTAACGCCGAGCATCAGCAAAAGCCTTGCTTAGATTTGTCTCTGCGGCTCTACTTTCTTTTTCTGGGGACAGAAACCTTGAGTGGTTATCTCATACCCCAAGATATTTACACAGGTTCTGCACCACTGTGCCTTTTGGAAAGAGAGTTTTGCTCCGGCGGCCCTCAACTGTGTCAGGACATAATGGATCTCCGCTAGGTGTTCCACAGTTGAGCTTTTGACTAGAACATCATGTACATAGGCCAGTTTACCCCTCTCACCTAGGTCGGGCATGGCCTTATGTAGAAAGATGTTACATTCATTGCCGGAATTGATGTATCCGAAGGGAGTCCGGGTCCAAGTGAACTGCGCCACCCCCAAAGGTAAAGGCCAGCTTTTATTGGTCCTCCCTACTGACAAGTACAGTCCAGTACCCATTGGTCAGTTCAATTGCAGTGAATACCTTTGACCCCTAGATCTGGCCAGCCCTTGGTCAATGTAGGGAAGAGGCCATTGGGAAGTATGGACCTGTTTGTTGAGCTCCCTTAGGTCAGCACAGAGTCTCCACTGACGGTTTGGTTTCAAAATCCCCAGCACCGGATTATTGAAGATGCTGTGGACTGGACAAATTATCCCACGGGACTCAAGGTTCTTAATTATTTCAGTAAGGGTCTTCATTGATGCGAGAGGCAAGCGATATTGCTTCACAAACACTGGAGTCATGCCAGGGTCTGCGGGAATTGTTGTGTGGATGTGGGTGCGACCACAGTCATATCAGTCCACCCAAAGAGATCTTGAAAATCTAAGAAAACTTGTTTCAATTTTTGCTTTTGCTCCAGAGTCTCACAGGCATCAGCTATGTTGACTCTCTCTTCAACCATCTGCCTGAAGCCTGGAAAGACTTCTGGTGTGGCTATCTCAGCGGCCTCCTCCCGTTGGGTGGAGAAGTCCCTGGTCAGAGTGCTGATTTGGACTGATGACTTCAGGTGGGGAAGGCAGTCCTGTGGACTTGAAATATCACCTCATCCCTCCTAAAGCCACAGTTCACATCTTCCTTACCATAAGGGCAGGAAGAGTACACCAGGAGATTCCCCCCATGCTGGGTTAAGATCCTGTCTGGTGTTGTGTCATTGTCACTATCACTGTCAAAACAGTCCTTGGGGATTGGTCCTAAAAAATCATTACCTACATTTATGTAAAAATGTCGGTCATCAACCGCCATTCCAATGATTATGCCTGTGCCCAGAGTCATACTCTTTAGGTCACTGTTATCCACCTCTATTGGAATGGTGTTGTGTTCTGTGTTGACTAGTGGTGTTGGGTTTACCCCCAAGCCTTGCTGTTGGAAATGAGCATTAAGATGGACATATGCGTCAGGATTTTTCAGTTTCTGTCCTCTTTTAATTTGTACTTCCAGTGAGAATTGTCGGGTCCGTTCTGGGATGGTGACTTCCTCTCCAATCTGAATTTCAACTGCATATGGCAGCAGTTGAGCTGACTTAAATGCTTTCTCTGGGTCATCAAAGTCCATGGGATTACCCACTAATCGGGACCAAGCTTTGAAGTTTATTAGGTCCAAACTAATGGCAAAGCGATTGCGACTGTCACTGCCCAAATAAAATGCAGCAGGGACATCTGGCACGACCCAACAATTATGGACTATGCTCTTGTTGCCTATGGAAATTGTGAGCATACTCCTGCTAGGCAGGAGATGTACGGAATTGGGTGTTTCCAGGTCAATTTCCCATTTGTCTAACAGTTTAAATGTGGGAATGGCTGGATCTTTTGGGCGTTTGTGGAACCTGGCCTCGCTGATGAAGCATACTCGGGCGAGAACAGAGTCCTACCCCTCATTTAACTGAATAGGGATGAACAACTGCTCTCCACTTTTCTGAATATCAGCCAAGCTCTGAGCTGATTTCTCATCTTTTTGGACTATAGGAATGGGATTTTCTGATTGTGAATTTGTATAGAATTTCAGAGTGTTTACTTCCAGTGTGGGATGCCACCTTAGACTGGAAGGAAGGTTGATCTTCAGAAATAGAGAGGACGCCCCATCACCAGTTTGTTGTCCTACTGCAATTACTGTCACATCTGGGATTTGATAATTCTGGAAGTGGAATTCAATTTTGTCAGGTTTTTGTTCAACCATGTGGCATGTGCCATTTAAACTAACACTCTGTTTTAATTTTATTGGTCGGTTAGTCTGGGTTCGGAGGACCTTGTTTACACAATCTATGAGGGGAGACAATCTACGCAGGATGTCATTCCCTAGTAAACATCGTGTGCCCTCTGGAGTCTTGTGTCGCCCAATTTTAATGTCTACATACGCAGTCCCCTCGACAGGAATTTCCTTCCCATCGAAGTTCTGAAGTTGTCCTGGAAGAGGGGTGAGAGGAATTTGGTATTTCTCCCCCCTTCCCGAATTCAGCTGATCAAAGGCCTTTTTTGACAGAAGGGTAGCTTGGGATCCAGTGTCCACCAGTGCCAACATTGTACATTACCCCTGTATTTGGACCAGGACATAAAATCTTCCCTCCTTTTCCTCAAGGGGGCAAAGATAATGCACATTTTTGGCCAACTGGTGGGTTACTTTCTTTGCTTTGGATACTGACAGAGAGGTGATTTTGGCAGGATTCTGTTTGGGATATTGGGAGCCTGTAAGAAAAAGGTGACAGCTAGACATGGGGGAATTTTTGGACTCCCCTGGTTCTGATTCTGGGCTGCCCCCTCCCCCCTTTTTGGAGGCAGTACCCAGGATGGGTTTGAACCAGGGGATTTGCGTGCTGGTTATTCTGGGTACTGATGATGGGGGGTTTTAACTTGGTCCCCACATCTACCCAGTCTGGATTTGGATCGTTTGGGACCCATTTTTCTTTGAGAGGAGTTCCCCCATCCCTGAAGGAGAAGCTCCTTTTCCCAGAATCCTCTGAGGACCCTTTTCCTTCAAACTGGAAGATTTGCACCTCCTCCACAAAACTGGAATTTTAGGCTCTTTATTTCTCCTCCCCACCCTCTGCTCCTTGAGTTGCAGACTTTCGGGGGGCAGGAGATTTTGGTTTGAGTTCCTGAGTTTCCAGGGGCTTTTCACAAGTGGGGAAGGAAGCTTCCTCTAAGGCTTTTCACCCCCCCTTCCCCTTGTGCCTCCACCCTGGGAACCGGTGGGTTGTTGGGGTTCTTCCCCTGTCATTGTTCTGGAGCACCAGACCCTTGATTTGAGGAATTCTGAGCCGCCATGCTCATCTGAGGGTTCTGTTGAGCCCTCAGCATGCGACCCAGACCCTGTGCCATGTTCTGGACCTGGCGCTCTAGTTGGGACACCCGCTCTGGCTGGCATGGGGTCCTCAAGTCTACCCTGGGTTGATCCCAGGAAGGGTAAATATCCCTTCTCGTATAATGCCCCTGGTTAGGAAAGTTTGGTTACCCCTCCACCATTAGCCTCCCCCCTCCCGGATTGGGCTGTCTGGGCTCAGGAAGGTGGGGAAAGAAAGAAGGGTTGATTTGGGGGTTGAAGTTTGGCGGGTACCGGGGAAAGAAATTTGGTCAGGCATTTGGGGGATTACTGCCCTCCTGGGAAAAATGAGGAGGGAAGTTTCCTGGGTTTCCTGCTCTCTGGTTGGATCCACCCCCCTTGGGCTGGAGGAGTCCACACATAGCCCAGGATGGGTCTATTTCCCTTGTAGCATGGGCTGATGTAGTCAGGGGAGTTAGGGGTCCCATTTCTGGGGTTACCTCCCTGGCTCCCCATTTGGGACTGGCCCGAGGGCCTTCTGGGTTTGGGGTTGGTCAGATTCTGCACAGGAATGTTTTTAGGCCCCCCCATCTCCAGGTCTAAAATGGGGGCAATCTTCACATCTGCCACCTTAGCAGCAGCAGCGGTGTTGGTTGGTTTGGGGCTCTTGGTAGTATTTTTACTTTCCAACGCTTCTGTTCTTCATAGATGTGCTTTGCTTGTTCAATGACCCAGTCTAGTGATCTTTTCTCATGAAAGTCCCTCACTAGCCGGGTCATAATGTACTTAGGGAGAGCATGGAAGAAGCTGTTCACAAATTCCTTATTGTCAGTGCAAACCCTTCTAGTGGTCTGCATAAAGGCGTGTTTCAATTCCTGAACAAATTCTTGTGGGGCCTGGTCTTCCCCACATTGTAAGTTGTAGGCTGCCTTGCGAGCCTCTTGAGGGTTCCTATGAATGGCCAAATGTTTCAGGATGGCCATTCTATAGGTGGACCATCTGGAATTGTTCTGATCCTCCAGCCCCGCAAAGAAGCTGGAGTACTCAGGAGAAAATGTCCACTTTACATACTGAATACAGCTTTGGCTGTCCTTCAGGTGGAAAGTCTCCATCATCTGCTCAAATAATTCAAGGTGCTCCCAAACTGAATATTTGGCATTTTTGTGGTAGGGCGTGATGATGCTCCTAATAGCTTTTATTTGCTTCAGAGGATCCTTGAGTAAAGCCCTCTTGACTTTGTTGGCCTTTTAGTTCTGGTCACACTGGTCCACTCATCCTCTGACTTAGATGCACTACTACCAGAGGTGGCTGTCTGGTCTCCTAGACTCTCCCAGATTCTGCAAGCTTGGGAATTGCTGGCAGAATGTTGGGGCCTAGTCTCTTGGGACCTGTAGCGCTTAAAAGAGTCTTCTGACTCTTCCTTGCTCCCAGGATTGGTTGAGTACCCCACCCCCCACTGTCCTAGCTGGGAAGAGGTTTTCAGCATGCTCTTAGTGGGCCTAGTCTCATGGAATTCCCCACCAAATGTCACTGTCTGATGTCTTGGTATGTTATATTTCTGAGGATCCATTTTTCTGATTATACCCTCACTGGAGTCTCCCTAATCAGAGAATATGGCCCTATGTCATGCCTACAACATGTTCATTCACCCAGCCTTGTGCTCCTTCCCGACCATGTTCCAGATCGGGTAATAGTTCTCACATTAGATCAATCTCTTTTCCCTCCCTTGAGATTAGATCTTTGCTGGTGGGAGGAGTTGGGGAGGCCAGCAGAGAAAACGTCAGGTAAGGGGTCAACACCTTTATCTCAAGTGGCGGCTCCCCTGGCGTATGTCCTCAATGCACAATCGGGCCACCTCCGGCAAACAACCACTAAGGGCATCAAACCTGCACAATACCCGGACCTTCACCAGACCACGTGTTATGGA
Organism: Ambystoma mexicanum; assembly: GCF_040938575.1. Classification (NCBI taxonomy): domain Eukaryota; kingdom Metazoa; phylum Chordata; class Amphibia; order Caudata; family Ambystomatidae; genus Ambystoma; species Ambystoma mexicanum. The sequence continues at coordinate 81,202,013 of NC_090925.1, forward strand.
TCCCATCGCTCGTAATCCCCAACAACAGACAGATCCATTAGCTTATCATGGCACTGTAACGGCCACGCCTCTTTGGACCACCGCATTCTCTTGGATCCAGCAACGCTCAAGCCTCCACCAACCAACGCAATGGTCACGTGACGCGTAACGCGTCCTTAGTAATCATGTGACATGTCTCCTAGTATTTAAGGAGCTCCAGAATGCTAGACAACGCTTCTCAACACTGTTTTGGAGCCTCCTCTCCGTTCTTTTTTTGTACTTTGTTTGGTCTCTTTGGACCCTTGGAATTACAGTCCACAGGCTGTCCCTTGGATTAGCTTTAGTCAACTCCTTTGGCAAAGTCATACCCGGACTCGCTGTTGATAACTTGGTGCTCCAGCTTTTATTCTCCAGGAGCATCCTGCTCAGGTGGTTTCCAGTGTGGCATTCCGTCTTTTTTCCTCTGGCCTCCCTGATCTCTGCCCACTGAGGGAACAGGCATTACCCCATCGTTTAGGCTTTCCATCCAGTGGTTCTTGGTAGGTGTCATTCTCCTTTGTGTAATAGTGTATAGTTCTGCCTTGTGTGTTCCTGATTTTACCAGTTCCTTTTCCCTTACAGTAGTCATCTGGACCACCTGGGTATCCTGTTTCTCCACCTGTGGCCCTAGACCTCGAACAGCAAGTGACTACTTTCTTGCTGTTGATTGCTTAGGCATGGAGGTATTCTTGTTCCTCGCGACCATCAAGTCTTCACACCCTAGCACTTGGGAACCTGTACAGCGATGCCCGCCCATCCATTTCTGGGAGGCGCTGACCTATTAGCCCCATATTTCCCATTGGGTTGAAATCTACCATCCCGTGGCCCTTGGCTCATGTGAGCCAGTGGACATGGGAGTGGCAGAGTCCATGGAATTGAAGGGATTAAAGTATCTGGTGAGAACAGGATTCCTGAGGTTATGCTCAGGGTTTCCCTCTCCCATCTGACCTCATCTCTCTCATCGCCTACTCCCTGTCGGCATGCAATAATCTGACCCTTTTGTTCTTCTATTAAGGCCTTACTGGTCTCTATTATTTGTTCTTGCATGGCTATCTGTCTTTTTTTCACAGAGAGCCACATTGTCTCTCTGTGCTTCCTGTCTGCATTGGGAGTATTGGGCCAACTTTTGCTGCAGGAGACTCACCTGAGTCTGATCCTTACTGGCCTGATTATTCTTTGCCAGAGCATCTTCCACCCTCATAGTGTGCTCCTGAATTAGAGTACCCCAATGTGCAGCCAGGTTGTCCCTTTGTTTTCTAATGGCACATAATTTCTCGCACTCCTCATCAAACTCTGTTTGAGTGTGGAGATCCTTCACTATTAATTTATTATTTTCCTCCTTCATTTCATCAATCTGATTTTCTAGGGCAACTATATACCCTGCGCAGGCTCTACTATAATTTACTTGCTGTTCCAGCTTTTGTTGGCTCTGTTGTAGCAAATTCAACCTTTCTTGGCACTCTTTTTGCAGTGTCAGTAATTTGGTATCCTGTTCTACCCAGTGCTTAATTTGGAAAAAAATAAGTGCCAGTCCCCAAAAAATATTGGCCCCATAATACTGGGCGCGGCGCCGCACGCAGTGCGGGCGCGGCGCCGGCGCGCCACCCGCGCCAGTTCACTGCTAGACCTAGATCGGCTCACCACCAGCCAAACACACTGCTTCTGCTTCATGCCACATGTTTGGCGCTGCACGAGCAACTGCTGGCACAGGCTAGTAGTGGGATGGATGGGGAAGGGCACACATGGGTTGGTAAAGTATAATGCTTTAAAGTTGGAAAACACTTGTTATGGTAGGTGTAGTGGTTCCAGCATTCCGGCAACCCCAGAGGCAAAAGAGTGCTTTTGAACACACTTCTAAGTTCTAGACCACACTTGTTAGACGTCTGGACCATACTTGCTCTCCTCGAAGTGATAATGCATTTGATGAAATAGTTGTAAACCTGTGGATGTTATCTTATTTGTCAATTTTGTAGAATGACCCTCCACCGCCCGCCCCCTCCCACCGCCCTGTTTCCCAAATGGCTCTGAGTGGAGCTGGGGTTGTTTGTGAGACTCACAGAGAGTATCTTTCTGTTTTGACGTACACTAGGAAAAATAATACTGTATTTAAAACATTAGGTTTGATTGAATGAAAGTTAACAGATGTTGCAGTAATTACAAATCTGAGACATCCTCAAAAACACTCTTTTATTTAACCTCACAATGAATAAAGAATAAATAAACACACTAAGAATAAATAAAGAGATTGGATATAGAACAGAGCCAAACAAGAACGTACAAGGTGCCATATTTGGCTTTCATTTTAAACTTACAAAAGAAGGTAGAGAGGCATTGAATCTATAGTAAATAGACTGTCAGATGCTATTGAAATGTGTTTGTTTTAAGTAATTCAAATTCTGCCAGCCACAGTATTTAGCCTAAAATGGACAAATATTCTGTATAACATTTTACAAAATGTCATGGTAACTCCAGATTCTATTACAACTTTGCCAAAAGCTGGTTGGGATCACTATGGCTAAGCTGCTATAGTAAAGTGAAAATTGCAATATATGAACAAAACAAACAAATGCAAATAGCAGTTACTAAATAAAGTACAAATAAATAATATATGAAATAATTACAAGTGCAATAGTGTGCATAGCTGTCTCAATTTGTTCATAAAAGCCCATAAAATGTCTAAATCTGACATGGCCATGTCATCTTTTAGTTCCTTACTCCTAGGATCATCAGCAGCTCTTCGTCCTTTTGCAATCCATGAATTGACATTGGGGTTGGGGTTGAACTTTTTCAATGGTGGGCCAACCAGATTAATAAATAATAAGGATGAAATGGTGTCAGTATGAAGGGATGCTCTTGTTGATGTGCAGACAAGATTCATTTGTGAAAGCCCTCGTTCACACTCAGCAGTGGAGATAGCAATAGTGTTCACAGCTGTCAAAAGGTCCTTGTAGTGTCTATTAGCTTCTTTTCCACCCGTCTCCCTATGTTCCCTGTAAGCCTGAATGGTTTGACGAGTGTCACAAATGTCAAATCTTTCACACAGAGACTCTATCTCACTTCCTCCATACATAGGTGGTAACTCATCTGGCCAGTACTGCTTGTACAAAACTTTGAGTTCGCTTATTAGCTTCTCGTACGCAACTTTGTTTTCAGCAGCAGCAGAACCGCCTGTAGACAACAAACGACTCCGTACATTTTCTGCAAGACTGCGAAAAAACTGTCCATGCTCAATTCTTTTGTCGCACGCCTTTCCTTCATGCAGGGTCACTCCTTGGAAACTATTTTCTTCTATGGTCTTCTGGCACTGGGAAGAGTGTTTTCCTCGCCTTTCTACCATTGCCTCAAACACTGATATTTGTCGGGAAATAGCACGATGTGCATCAATGATCGTGTAATCACGCTTTTGTAAGTCAAGAGACAATTCTGATAACTCTTGAAGTGCATCAAAAATAATGCCAAGATTACCAACAAACTGCACAGATGAAAGGCGCCTACATAGTCCAGTGTACATGTTTTGTGTTGTGCCATCACGAGAGCCATCACTAGATGCCAATGTAAAGTGTTTGTAAAGAGCAGGAGAAGCATTCCAGACAGCCTCTACTGTTCTGTAGCTTGAGGCAACCCAGCGAGTATCTAACACGCTTCCTATTTTACAAAGCTGAATGTCAAGAGCATCTGCACATTCTTTTAGCTGCAAACGATTTTTCACAGATGTGCTAAAAAGAGAATACAGTTTGTCTAGCAATGCTTTGAAATGATGTGTATCTCCAATGTTTTTCATGACATCATTGACTGCAAGTTCTAAGCGGTGTGCTGAGCAGGGCCAGGCTACAATATTGGGAGACATTCTTTCTTGTAACCTTTTCACAACCCCGCTATTGCGGCCAAACATTACTGATGCTCCATCACAAGCCACTGACACCAGACATTTGGTGAGAAAGTCCTCAGTAATTTTAATTGGGTCCTTTTGGAGTCGAAGACAGCAAACTGTTCACTATACCTTCAGCAGACACATCACTGAGCTCGATAAGGTCAACAAAAATATTAGCTGGAGACTCCATATCCTGTAGCTGAGTATGTAGGTACACAATTAAAGCATGTTATTTAAGGCAGTTGCCTCATCCAGCAAAAGGATCACCTTAGGAAAAGAGGCAAATATTTTGGAAAATGTCTTTTGTTCATTTCTGATGAAATGTGTTGCTGTATACTTGAGCAAGCCACATTGGAATGTAAAATGCGTCCCATATCTAGCCCATTCAATTGCTGGCAGTCTATCTCAGATTCAAAACCATAGGCTGGCCTGTTCCACTTTGCTTCTTTATAAGCCGTTCGGAATATTCTGGCAGTTGTTGATATTTTGCCTGCCTGGGCTCTAGAAGTTACTGTAAGCAATGTATCTTTTTTTGCCTACTCTAATATTTTTGATGCTGTGACGTGTGCCTTTGTTGACAAATGTTCGGTAATCTACTTTCGTAAGGATCTTTCTTGCTTGTCTTTGTTGGTACCATATGAGCTAACAGTACACTCAGTCCATTCTTTAGATAATTTCATCCCATGACTTTTCTCTGCACCAAAGCTATTGACTTTAACGGCAAATGGTGCATCCAAGAGTGTGTCCTCTAACAATCAACCATGGGTACTTGGTTTGAAAATATTGTTTCTGGTCCAGCTTCTACCCTTTAGGGAGCGGCCCTTTCGTTAAGGGAGCTGAACGTTGCAGAAGTGATAATTGACCAGATTCCGGCCTGCTAGTACTTGGAATTATCATGTCACTGTCGTTCGGTAGTTCACGATCTTCATAAGTACCAGTGCCACCCAGTTCCTCTCCGAGTGGATTGCTTGCTGTCTGGATTTCTGTATGGATGTTGACAGTAGTAGTGCTGGTGGTCTCATCTAGTGTTTTTTCTGGTTCTTCAGAAACACTATCTGACTTGGAACCAGATTCCTGTTTATTTCGCTTGGTTGAAGGCTCATCTGTGCTGCATTTTTTACCAGGTTTTGAAAAGTATGAAGAAATGTTCTTCTGGGCTCCAGACATTCTAGGGAAGGAAATGAGAAGTACGGATAATCGATATCATGGGATTCCTTCCAAGTTTCGATACACACAATGATCACAGGGGTCAGGATAGGACAACAGACCTCTTAAGTGCTTCAAACGGGATCAAGGACTGGTGAACAGCAAATGTATAAGAACAAACACATATAATGGTGCACAGTGCATACATGGAATGCGGTTTCCATTAGAGCCAGGCTAATAAATGCAAATGTGCACACGTTTGACTTGTCGTGGCTGTAGAGAACATTGCAAAAAGAAATCTAACAACAAATACCATGTGGGTGGTTTGTAAATGGCTGCAAAGTGCCAGTTGCCTCCGTTTATCCCCCAACACACCATACTGAACCATACCATTTTGTGACTTTTGAAATGTCGCTCTGTAGTGTAGTACCCGTGCCTGTCTCCATTTTTAAAAAACACCCACTTTCCTAGAGTCAGTAAAAGAATTACCCCACTTATACCTTGTTTTCAGGGACGAGGATGCAGCATACCACAAAGCAGCCTGCGACTCTCAGATTCTGACTGCCACCACGATGAACGAACCTCTGATGAAGTCGCTCACTACAAACCTAAAGGGGGGCGGGCAAAGCCACTAAGTCAATAAAATTGCAAACCACTGCCATGATACCTATATGCTCAATAGGAAATTAAACTGCTGGAGGCAGAATTGGGATATTTGGGTTCACACAAAAGACATGACCATTGTCCTCAGAACTGTATGCACCAAACATGAGGGTGGGTAAAAGAAAGCCTTGTCTCAGGACACAGTGGGTCAAATCTGTAGGTATTGCAAGTGAGACATTTTACTAACAGGGCAAACTTTCTATGGCACTACTGCACAATATTTTACTGACCTCTAACACAGCACCCGCAGGTATATGAGTGACCCTGTGCATTTGAAGTCAGGTGAGATTACATTATTTGCCCATGATCACACACTTATGCTGAACAGCAGGCACCTCCCCGGGTGCTGCTAATGCTTCATAAATATACCTAAAAGCTTTACACATAATATTGCAGTCAATTGAAAAAACTCGAGCAAGTTAGGGAATTACCCTAAACAAATTATTACTGTTTGTTTCATACTTTGTATTATAACACGCACAGGAGCAAAGAGCTGGTCTTGGTAGCAAGACCACGCAGAGCAACAGAGGTTTGAATCCCAGATCCACGCTTAGAAACCAAACTCTGGTGGGATTAGGTGTGTTAGGTTTGGGGTGAGGCTGTTTTTTTGGTTTCACATGTTTGGGCTTGTAGTTCTTGATTATCATCCTGGACTACAAGTCCGAGTCCCAGAATGCAAACAAACACCACTAAGAGTCACCTTGTTCAGCAGCATGGATCTGCAAGCTTCTTGAGGGATGCAATAACAGAAAATATGATCTTACAGCACAGACAAAATACACAACAGGACTCACCACAACTCCACTAGAGCAATCAGACAATTGAGCCCCCTGCCAGAGAGCCTGCTTTAAAAACTATGTGAAATGAGTCTGGGGCTAAAGGGGGGGTTTTGAAGCCTCAAGGTGCTCTGGTCTAGGCACAGATTGGTCGTAAGAGACACAATGCCATGGGGAGGAAGCAACACGAAAAGGAAATCAAGTGCATACAAATCCTGCAAGAACCAGAATGATTGAGGCTTGTTGAGGTAGATTGGATCCAGACTGAGAGGCCAGGTGGAGGAAGGAGGGCAGATTTGAGCATTACAGAGATTATGCTGTAGTTTGTTGCAGGTGAGGTGTTTACAGTGTGAGAGAGTGCTATATGATTGGAAGAGTGGGGCTCTAAATGAGTGGTTGCTTGATTGACAGTGTGAGTAGAGATAATAAGATTAGGAGGATGATTGAGTCAGAGCAAGCAGAGCGACTTACAGAGTGAAGGGAGGATGTGAGAGTAAAGGGTGGGAGGGTAAAGAGCAGAGGGCTAACAGAGAAGAGCAGATAGGGGAGAAGAGCTTAGAATGAGGAGGAGAGAATGGTAGAATAGATTGAGAGGGTTGATGAAAGACGATTAGAGAGAGCTTGAAAAGCAGGGGAATAGAAGAGAGAGAGAGCACAGGAAAAAGACCGGAGAGAGTGACACAGGATGGGTGAGGGTGCGAGAGAGTAGATTAGAAGTAGTAGTGCTAGGATCAGGGAAAGGAGAGAGAGGGAGTGACTGAGGGATACAGTAAGACAGATTGTCTGACGTTAGCACCACAGACACTTAATTTCCTGATTAGAAACCCGGGGAGAGTTTGTTCAGGTCACCCCTAGAAGAACTCCGTGGGGAGCCAGTTAGAGAAGGCTGTTTACGTTTAAGCCATGACCTCTAGTTACCATTAGATAGTAGGGGTTGCCTTCAACTACCTGGAAGACCTGGGGGTTAGAGATGCCTGCCATGGGTGGATGTATCCCACTGGAGGTAAGAGTGGGAAGCCGAATTGAGTACCTTGCCCACACCCAACCAGAATAAAAACGGTGATTATAACCATTTTGAAAATAAACACTCTTGATCCATCCTTCAGCGTCAGAGAGTTATTGAAGCTAACCAGTGACGGAAGGCAAGGCAAAGTAATAAGGTAGAGTGCATAATGACCCCACTGCATTGGGAGCTCGCAAATAGAGCCTTGCAGAGTTGCACAGCACTGATTCTTTCATTAAACCGTTTCTATTCTATTACCAATCCACACATATAATAGTCACGAATTACTTCAATCTAATGGTGGCTAAACACATATTGTCCAGCTAAAAAACCCATGGTCATGGAACTACATCAGACCGTCTGGTTTGTGCTATGTCTACACAATCTACATTATACAATGTGGTTGCTTGCTGAGATTAAGATGTGCACAGTCGCATTGCTTCACCTCCGCGGCCCCACGGGCCTGCAAATCCTGCCCTACGGGCCGCAAGACAATGCAAGCTGGAGCAGCTGTCACTGTGTGAATCTGATCACATAGTAAAGTTAAGCACCCCGTGGCTGCAGCCTTGGTCGGACGACCTAGGCTGCAGCCACGGGGCGTTTTACCGTTACTGTGATCAGATTCACAGTGAGAGCCGTCCCGCTAGCATTGCTTCATTGCCCTGCGGGCCTGCATCGCCAAATCCTGCCCTACGGGGCGTGGGGCGGGCTCAGCTGCCTGGCACTGCAGGCCGCAGGGCCCCGCGGGGACGCGAGCAATGTGAGCGGGAGCGGCTGTCACTGTGTGAATCTCATCACATAGTAAAGATAAGTGCCCCGCGGCTGCAGCCTTGGTTGGACGGGCTAGGCTGCAGCCATGGGGCGTTTTACTGTTACTGACTGTGATCAGATTCACAGTGAGAGCCGCTCACGCTCACATTGCTTCGCGGCTCCGCTGGCCTGCCCTGCAAAATCCTGCACCACGGGCCGCGGGGCGGGCCACGGGCATGCCGGGGGGGGGGCTGGGCCGGCGGCACAGGCTAGCAGCCACAGAAGCAGCATGAGCACGAGTGGCCACAGGCCAAAATCACGCAATGAAATGCGCATTATATTTAATACATACATTCAAAGTTGGGGAGGAGGGCGAGAGGAGGCAGGGCAGAGGGGAGCTGCTCGACTCTCGAGTATGCACCATACTTTATGGCGCCACCCACCACCGAGGATGATTCTACTAATATTTATTACACGGCAGTGGGCAGAAACGCAATAATTACTAATCCGGACCGTAGGAGAGTACTTACCGTGCCTGCCCCAGAGGAACCTAAGCTGCCTGCAGCAGCAAAACTAGGCCACACACCGAAGTTAGAACCACACTTGCAGGGCAGCAGGCTTTCCCGAGCCACTCACGCCACGCCTCAACAAGTCAAGTGTGCTTGTGAACTGCCTGCTGCCTCTGCAACAACACGTGACTCACTCCCCCTGCCCCCACACACGTCATCATGGAGTCAAACAACCAATGAAAACTGTACATTCTTTGTTACTATACAGAATGTATCAAATACTGCATAGTAACACAGAATGTTGGTTTTCATTGGCTGTTGTTGTTTTGCTGTAGGCCCAGTCAGCCAGCCATGGCCTGCAACTGCAAGGAGAGCAACAGAATGACTCATAATGATTTATTGATCATGGAAGTTCAACAAACAAAGGAATTACACGTGTGCCTGATGTTCTGGTCCCCAAAAAAGACTGCCTGTGATGGTCACCGGCAAACACCCCCACAAATTAAGCACTGGCTCTACCTTCTCTTGCTGCAGGAGATCCAGATCTTCCTTTAATTTTATCAGGTACTTTCTGATTTCTTTCTCTGAACCTTGGGTCTTTTGTAGCCTTTCCTCTGCAGAGTCCAAATCAGTTTGGGTTTTCTCTAGGGATTGTACTTGCCTCTTTGCCAGATCTAGGTTTTCTGCATATTTTTCCTGTATTACTCCAATGTGGAGGTATAGGTAAGACGCTATGTTGGCAATTTTACATTGCTCTTTTTTTACTTTTAGGGCATATACAATTCACTAAGTGCCTGGTGTAATGGAACCTGGTCCTGCCATGTACTTAATTCTATAGCAGTGATTTGTTGTTTGATTTTCTGCACCCAGACTTTGTCATCCTGCTCTACACATTCACCCCTGACAAACAATTTGTGCAGTTGGTGTTCTTTCGCCATATTGATTTCCACTAAGGTCGCCATTCCGAAAATATTAATTTCCTTCTGACTTATCTCAGGGTGATTTTACTTTTGCAAAACAGGCTTAACTCCTTTGAATATTTCTATTGAAGGGTGTTTTTACAGTGTAGCACAGTGTGGTAGCTCAACAAGGTGTATGTACCCCTTCAGTTAGCACGCTGTGTTAGACTGTCACAAGTGGCATGTCTAATTCAGGATCTTGTGACGAGCCCCGAAGCTGTAAGTGATTTCAATCCGGCACACACCCAAGTCAATGCCTAGCTTGTAATGCACAACTGAAATCCTTATTTATTGTTGTCTAAATGTTCTTTATTCTGAACGATATACCACTCATATCATGGTCACACTGAACCAGGAATCAGGCTGGTTTTCAACGTTAAAATATGTATTTATGTATTTACAGTTTAATCACACTATGTTTTAATGGGTACACAATAATCACCAATGGGGTGATGTAGCACTGAATAATATCTTTAATACACAAGGAGTAGTAGTGAGCAAAACAATTCAGAACAGAAATGATACTTTTGTATGTGTGTTCAGATCAAATAGCACTGTGGTTAAAGGTTCCCCCTGCACACCACTCAGCCCTCAATATGCAATGTAAAGAGATAGGAGGAGAGAGCAGGTTTTCTAAAATGGCAGAATTCAAAAAGAACATCAATCCCACTTTCCCCCAGCAAACACAAGAGAACAACAGAATTGACTGTCACACTGTCAGAATGGATTTTAAAGTTATCTTAGAATGGACTGGCCAAAACACTAAATATGGTCTAAATTGCTGACATTGCTATAAATTCTTATGGGAGCCGCTTTGGATAGTTGTACACAAACACAAGCAATGATTTAATACCAAGAAACAATTTGAAATCTTAAAATTCGAGTTGGAAGCAATCAAAAGCTGTTTGTTATGTGTCAGAATTTCCGAAAAAAGAAATTCACTGAAAACTTTTCACTGCGCGATAATCACGATAACGGGAGAACCATATGGATTTGCAATGCGGTTTTAGATGCAATTTAAAGCTGTGGATGTTAGCTACAAGCAGAAGTTGAAATTTTGTTTCTAGCACAAAAAGGAAGTTATGGACGTTTTAGTAGAGGTCGTTTTTTCGAGGTAGGCGCAAGAATGGAAAACAGGAATACACTTTTAACATCACAAAAGGATTTCTTACACTAGAGGATGACTATGAACAAAACTAATGCCCCACAGGAACACAGCCACTTGATCAGAATGACTGCCTGCTAAGGACTTGCCTTCTTCAGATGGGAAGAGATCAGTGCAAAGATAGTTTTAGCAATACTAGTACAGGAGGAAGACAGGAGGGATTGGATAGAGAGTTCAAAAATACTCCTAACAATACAAGTTCTGAATACAAGATAGGACAGGTAGAACTAAGCAAGGTACATATGCTAGTGGCACAGTTCTATCCATAGATACTCACTAGATATGCTTTTAAACAGAACCGTCAGGATTCTGGTCCGTCAAGATTCTGGTCAGGGAATTGGATCTGGTTCTATGACAGACAGCTGGGCACATTGGATTGGATCTGCAATCAGCAAGGCGCTCTGGTCACAGCACGGCAGAGGACTGGACTGGATCTGCAATGCACTCGGGTCACAGGACAGGACTGGATTGGATCAGCCCTTCTTGGTTCTGATGCTAATTCTTTCAGCAGGCAAGCAGTACAGTGCAGCCCGGCTGTACTTTGACGCTTCCCGTTAGGTTTGTGGGGTTCTGGTTCTGGAATTTGAGACCTAGCTGAAAATGGTTCAGCTATGCAATGGGTTTCTGCTTTGCCAAGTTTCTTGAGTCTGGAGCAAGGAAGATGTAGAGTTCAGTAGCAGGGTGCTCTGTCAGTATCGGGATGGTGAGTGAATCTGTCTGTCCTTTTTGAGTGGGGAGCTGTCTCTATTTATGCTATGATAAAGGGGGTGTGTGGGCTGGTTTATCCTAAGCTCGCCCCTTTGACAGGTGATTGGGTCAGAGTCTCCTCTCTACATTGATAGGAGGAGAGAACCAGAGTGTCACCTTTATGTTGTGATTTTATGAGGCAGAGAATCCACCCCTAGCCCCTTGAACACAAAATCTACTTTTGGCACCATACATATTTGCACATTTGCAACCTCTATAAGAATCATATATACAAATGACTTATTTTATATAGCAGCTATCCCACAAAACCCTGTAGCTGTGGGATCTTGTCTCGGCTTTTCACGGAATTTTGCCCTTTTAATCAGGAACAATGTCCAATTTATAAGCACATTTCTACAAGTGTGTGTGTTTAACATGGGCATAAGTGCATAAAGTTTCAGACTTCTAGCGACAATACATTTTGCGTAAAATCACATTTTCTGCCATTTCTTTCCAGAACATGTCACAAGATTTTGCCGCCTCTTGAAACGTGCAGCCAAAATGTATATTCCCAAATCTATTACTTTTATATTTTGTTCCATTTTCACTGGCAAATTATAAGTCTTTGAAGAAAATGTTCTTTGTGAAGGTTCAGCCACAGATGGCTGTTCGGGTCCTCCTCTTTCTGTCTCCTTGCAGTCCAGAAGCAGTCACCTCCCTGTTTGCTCTTGGCAGAGGCATTTTACGACTGTCCTCACACCCCGCATTTCCTTAGTAGCAGCTGTTCATTGTTCCCTTTTTCCTCTGTAGACCAAGTTCTTTCCAAACCCTATAATTACCGCTTGGGTGTGATTTCCTGGTGGGGGGAAAGGCAAGCTTTCTATGGAGAAACCTGATATTCCAGTTTGGTAGCTTTAAGCCAGGCTTGATTTAATTGTTAATTCTGCTGCATTTTTCCTTAGCTTAAAACAAACTTGTAATTTCAAAATAGCAGCTAGAATTTTAAACCATAGGATCAAAACAATTACAACAAAGGCTACTCTCAGTAACAGGCCTCTTAGATTGCAAACATTTGATTTCAGTTTATATACATGTTTAAAGTTTAATCAGGCAGGCTCTTGACAGCTGTCATCTCAGCAGTCCATTGCTGCACATAGATATTTGAAATCCACAGACAGGCCACTTTTGCTGTGGAAATACCTTTATGCTTTCAGCTTTTCAGGACCTTGCAAGTTCACAATGATTTCTTAAACTAAGTGAATTGTAGCACCCAGCAAGAGTTTTGGATGTTTGAGGGTGTTTTGTACCGGCAATCTCCAGTCTCAGCAACAAAGAAAAAAGAATTTAAGGCAAGATTTTTGGGTTTCATTTAGCAACATTGCTTTTTCCTTCTGTACTCCATTTTTACTTATGTAGCCCAGTGACATATTCCAGGACTGCGATCTCTGTTCCACCACTGACAACATGCGTGGCAGATTGGGCAGCCATCTTTTTGTGCTTTGCAAAGCGTGATTTTCAGAGGTTTTGGCGCACACAAGTGTTTTGCAGCCATTTTCTTATTTCCTGCCCCTCATAACACAGTGCTGCAGCATAGCAGAGTAGAAGTGGGTTAAAACATCCCACAAGTCCCACCAAGCATTCTACAAAGCAATCAAAACCAAGATTTTTATTTAAATTGTATGAGTCCACTATCTGTGCTGTAATAAGGACTGCGATGCATAATACAAAACTAAGGGCCTCATTACACGGTAGGCGGTAAGGGTTTACCGGTACCGGTAAGGGCACCGGTACTGGTAAACCCTTACCGCCTTACTACGATTTCCCTTTGCGGGACCTTGGTGCTAATTACGGTACCACAATTTGCGGTACCGTAATTAGCGCCTTCCCCATTCCCATTGAGCCCTATGGGGGCAAAAATGGGAATGGGGTAGTGCCTTGGTGAATGGGGAATTACCGCCCCCGCTCACCTTGGAGTAGGGCGGTAATTCCACCATCCACCAAGGCGGACACGGTAAAATACCGGCGGCAACCATGGCTTACCACCTACCGTGTAATGAGGCCCTAAGTCTGCTATGTAAACTCTAATGATGTATGTAACTCTTGTAACTGCCTACAAACTTGCCCACTATCAATGTACCTGTACCTAAGAGACCAATTTGGTCATATGTCACCACTAACTCAAAATTCTTACAAATCTCTTGTAACAGCACCTCAATGCCAAGTGAGCTATACAAATGGAAATAAATAAAATAAGGGGAATGGTCTCTGGATAACATGGTCAGGGAAATTTGTTCACGCTTTTTCCCCAACTCCACTACTCAACATGATTGTGCACATGATGCACCAGAAACCAGTTATTATGATTTTGATGGCTTCATTATGGGCACACCAACCCTGGTTCTCCCCTCTGATGGAAATGTCTCTCTTTCCTCCGATGAAACTGCCTTGCCCTTACAACATGGTGTCTCAGGACAGGGGGGAAACTCTCAAACCATGCCCGCAAACTCTCAACTTAGCATCCTGGCTTCTGAAATCATTGAGTTTGGACATTTCAGCTTCCTCAGAGATGCATGGATATACTTAAAGAAGCAAGGAAACCTAACACCAGGCATTGCTACTAAAATAAATGGAAACCCTTTGTCATCTGGTATAATACCAAGAGCATCAATCTCATTGAATGTTCCTGTACACATATTATGTTATACTTGACTCACCTTCTGGACTTAGGTCTTTTATTCAATTCCCTAAAGGTTCACTTAGCTGCTCTTTCAGCCTACACTACGTCCCAGCAGAAAGTGGCTTGGTGGAAGATCTCAGTGATTAAAGCTTTTATGGAAGGGGTTATGAGAATGTATCCTTCAATTTCCAACCCGGTTCCCGGATGGGACCTAAATGTGGTATTAACCAGACTTTTGGATTCTCCCTTTGAGCGTATGCACAAAGCAAGCCTGGAATCACTCACTCAGAAGACAGCCTTTCTAGTGGCAGTCACTTCCATACAAAGAGTTACAAACTACAGGCCGTTTCTATTCTAGACCCTTTTGTCACAATTCACAGAGATAAGGTAATTCTGCGTACTCACCCAAGGTTTGGCCTAGATTCATTTCAAAGTTCCATGTGAAGCAGTCTACAGAACTGCCTCCATTCTTCCAGAACCCTACTACCATGACAGAAAGAAGCCTACACCCACTGGATGTGCGCAGGGCAGTCATGTACCATCTGGAAAGAATTAAACCACTAATAAAAAACAAACCAGTTTGTTTCAGTGGCAACAGGTAGAGAAGGGGACCCTGTCTCTAAATCAGCCATCTATAACTGGATTGTCAACTGCATCACATTCTGCTACACTCTTGCAAGGGAGAACTGCCCTTCAAGCCTAGAGCACACTCTACTCTGGGCCCAAGGCTTCCAAAGCATTCCTTGCAAATGTTCCTCTTGAGTCCATTTGTAAAGCGGCAACCTCGAGTTCTGTACACACCTTTACAAAACACTGTTGCCTAGACACTCACTGTAGGTATGATTCTCAGATGAGACAAGCAGTACAAAGACATATTTTCACTACTGTTCCTTCTCACATCCCATCTCCAACTCCTGTTACTGCTCGCTAGTCTATGCACAGCATGTGATTCTAAGCAGGTTAACAAACATCAGAAGACATGCATTACTCACTGTAATAGCATTTCTGATGGTTATATCTGCTTAGATTCACATGCACCCACCTTCCTTCCCCACTCGGATAGATAGAACATAGACGTCTTACTACTTCTCTCTTTTTGTACTCGCTCACAATAGTTATAAGGCTCCATCATGTCAGAAAAAAATGCAATCAGAGGGATCTTGACGCGTGAGGATTTCTGGGTACACTACACGTCACGTTAGGGACAGTGTTACAAACACACCTATGCCGACGTTCCCTTTCGATCCTCGAAAGACAAGATTCAATACTCTGCTGTTACCACTAGATGTCGGACTATATGCACAGCATGTGAATCTAAGCAGATACAATCATCAGAAATGCTATTATGGAAAGTAATGCATGTCATATGAAGGAAGTGAAATGCTTGTGGTCTCATGCAGAAGGGATGTGACCAAGTAGTTCGGGCTGGACTGCCACTTTTGGGGTGGGACCAAGCCTGATTTTCATCTGGGAAACAAAGGCATCCCTTCACACTTATGTGCTCAATGCCTGGGGTTTTAATCAAATAAATGTTGTGTTTGTCTCACTGTAAGTGGTTTTAATTGTATGAATTACTTAATGAATATTGCATCCTATTCATCAGTTGCATTCCGGTGCAATCATTAACAGCCAATATTACAAAACATTTGTAAGTTGCATTCAGGTGCAATCATTAATAGCCAACAATAACCTCTTGGCACACATGTGTTTGTTTCGCAAGAACAGTGGCTTCCTCTAGGCTAGATACAGTTTTTCTAGTTGTAGGCAGAATATGTGTAACCCTTGTTGTTATATGTTATGATTTGACACATTTATGCAGTTATTTACATGAGTGTTTGCACACAGTTTCCTGTAAATTAGCTACAGTAAATTCTCTAATGTTTAGTCTGAAAGAACGAGAGTGGGAAAAGAACAGGAAAGGGCATGAAAATGGAAGCATGGGCTCATGTTCAGGGTGTGGCACGACATATTGGCTTTTAGTTGCTCACCCCTTTGCTTGAATGCATTTAATTTTGAATTTTTTGAATATTTAAATATTTAAATAATCTGTGCATGTGTCTCACTTGTGCTTAATGTGCATAGTTCTGTGCTGGTTGTGTGAGTGTTGTTTCCAATTATATGCTATCAAGACATGTGATGTGGTCTAAGTGACTGCCTTGTCAGTCACTGATTTCGGGCATGTGGCGCTTGAGGATTACCTTGTTCCGTTTGTGCAAAAGACATATGGTTTTTCGCATTAGGTTTTGAATTGTGCTGCTTGTGTACCCTCTGCCGGGCTGGGTTCAGGTTATGCCCTCATTGCAATCGTCATTTCTAAAAGCGAGTCAGTTATCGCACAGTGACCCAATGGGTTTCGCGAGGGTGCTGTACATGTAATAGGAAAAGGGACCTAAATTAGAATGTAAGTTCTGTGAAGAGAATTAGTATTCCTCTTGCGTAGACAATGAAGGTCTGCTGTGATGGCAAAGGCTTTCTTGCTTAAAAGCTGCCTTTTTAAAATAATTGTGAATGTCAGAGGTGTGTATATAGCTAAACTCTTGAAATGAATGCAAGATGCTACAACAGAGGTTAATTACACAAAAAGAAAAGAGAAATAGACAGACCCTTCCACCATGCATGCTCACCACAGGAAGGATGGTTAAAAGGAAAAAAGAGCCATGCTGCATGTGCGAGCATATCCACACGGAAACCAAGGAAGTACGATTCAAGCAACATTTATATAATACTGTAGTTGATTTTAACAAGAGTCACTGTGTGAAGAATAAAACATTCATTGCACAATGTTACGTGTATGGTGATGCCGGGAGAGGTTGGGCAAAATGACATGTCAGGGGTGAATTAGCATTTTAGTTTGGAAAGATGCCCTGATTGGCGGGGGAGCAAACGGTGCCTTTGGAATATATTAAAACGTTTCTTATCTTTATTTCAAAAAAATGACTACAACACCAAATAGAGAGACTATTATACTCAGTGGTAACAATGATCAAAAACTACACAGGAAAATAAAAAGCAAAGTAAATTAGAACACTTATCATTCAATAATAAAGCTCCTTCAATAAAAGAATATAAATCATGCACATAGCATACACTTTTTTTTGTCATCAACAATTGTTCTGCAATTGGTTTTTCTTAACAGTGCGATCAACTACCTTTTGAGAGGGGACAAATGAATAACCAATTTGTAAGATCATCCAAAGTTCTACCATCGCAGGGGCAGAATGTACTTGACTGACGAACATTCATGTCAATAGGTCTGCCTAGCACAGTGGGTATTAGTAGTGCCTTTAGACTAAACAGCTGACAGTTGTTGGGAAGGAAATGAACCTATCCCACCCCCTAGGTGCTTTAGGGTGAGGTGAATCCCATGAGGAGACACGTGATGTGCCAGGGGGGTGTACTAAGAGACCCCGCACGGACATAATATTATGCAAATTGTAGATGTTTAGACTTAGTGCCCGCATATAAACAGGAGCTATTTTGTAGCTATGGCCGAAACAGAGGGCCTGCATGACAGCGCGTTAGACACATGCCACAAACCTGATGTAATAACCTGAATATGCCCAATCACTGATGAGAGAGAGAGAGCCATGCTGTTAATTTCCCCAGAAACCCTCCATGGCCAATTTGCATGCGAGCAAGCACTTGCAGTTGCATTTGCAATTGAAAAATATTCCACAATCTTAATGGGATGCTCAGTCACTTTGTACATGGAGCATTCAGTATTTGCCATTTTATTAAGTTTAAAATCTACCCAGCGAACACAGAGAGCTTCGGCATATGAGTTTATCCTCTTGAGCTCAAACGTTCATGTTGTGCAATGCAAAACGGTAAACCCTGCCACTTTTCGGACAAAGTGTGTACAGACGAAGACTTGGAAATACATGACTGTGCCACACATGAAGGGGAGGGAATGGCATCCCTAAAGCAAAGCATAGTCCATTGGAGGAGGGTGAGATGCTCTTTGTTGATGGGTCAGTGACAATTGATCAAGAGACAGGACAAAGGAATATGGGCACGGCAGTGGTGTTGCTCGAGGAAGGTGAATATGAAACACTAGTGATGAAAAGACTACCCATGCATTACTTGGCCCAAGCAGCAGAGCTTGTGGAGCACATTGAAGTGCTACATGTATCACAAGGTTGCCACGTGACCACCTATTTGGACTCAGCATATGTCACTACAACAGTGCATGCTGGATTGTCACAATGGAAGAGGAGGGGTTTCCGGAGAGCAGATGGTTCCCCAGTACAACATGCTGTACTGCCAGAGACATTGATTTCCACATTGTCACAACCCTCTGTGGTTGCGGTCATCAAATGCGCCGGCCAAACCCATAACACAGATACAATTTCACTGGGAAAGGCCACTGTGGAAGCTGCAGACAAAATGGCAGCCCATCTTCCTTTCCCAGTAATTTCCGAGTATGTCCTGACAACACCAACACACAACCATCAAGACACACTGTAAACAGCTTTGCCTGTTGCACAGCTCATTGAACTGCGAAGCGCCAAGGGCAGAAAAGAAAATGTCGTCCAAAAGAGGATGTAATTTGTTATTATGCCAAGAATGCTCTGGTAAAGCAATAATGCCATATGAGTTAATAGCAATAGCTTTTGACCAACTTCATCACCCTGTCCACACCCCGAAACAACACATGCACCAGACATATAGGAGGATTGGTATGTCCCCAATATTCAGGAACAACTCACTAACATGATTGTTCATTGCACCACATGTCAAAGTTTTAGCATAGGCATGACGCCCCGGACCTTATGAGGCAACTTGCCCTGCCATGTTGGGCCATTCCGCAAGCTACACATAGATTATGCCGACATGGGAGAAAGATACAATGGGTCGCAGTACTTGATCTCTGTGGTCTGCCCCTTCTCACGGTGGGTCGAGGCAGGTCCTTTTGCAAACCTAGACGCCAAATGTGCTGCTAAATTCCTTGCCTGTGAAGTTTTTTCCCCGATGGGGTGTGTGCAATTTGTTACGATCCAATAACGGCACTCATTTTTTCAATGAACTATTTAAAGAGATCACAGCACTACTTGGCATTAAGCACCGGATCAACAATCTTCGTCTGTTCGCATGTTCGTCTGTAACAGAATTGAAGCACCGTTCTAATGAGTCTGTTGCGCAATGTGCATCTATGTGATATACAGTTACATTAGTATGCATTAGCATCTTGGCAATGTCTCACCACACTTCTTTTCCCCACACTTCTTTTACATGAATCTTCCATCCATTCTCTTTTCAAGTCGTCAGCCATACTACCAACCCGTTCGCAACGGACTATGAATCCGTATAAATATGAAAACTACCAGGCATGTCTTGCTTCAATGCCGGATACACGGCATATAACTCAGCAAACTGGCTACTCTTTTCCTGAGGTGGTTAGCACATGTTTTAGTTTGGGATTGTATGCCACTGCTTTCCAATGTTGTTCAACTCCCACATATTTGGCTGTGCCATCAATAACAATTATAAATGGACAGGTAGACAAACGGAATTGTCAACAGTTACTCTATCTCAATAAAACTAATCAATCAATTATAAAATGTACTTTATTAAGATTTCAAAGATAAAAGATCTCATTGCATGAGAAAAATACATATTCAACCATGAAAAACAACACCAAAACCTCTACGCGCATATACAAATATAACACAGATATGACATAACACAGATTTCTAAAAATAGAAGAACAGAAATGTTAAAATACATCAATTAGTAATGGAAGCTTAGGAATCTATCCTTTCAGATAAGGTTCAGATCTCTCAGGATCTCTAAATAGTTGTATCCAATCTGGTATTACTCCTAGATTAAAGACTCAACATGTTTCAGTCCTCTCTATGGTAATGGGACTTTGATCAGGAGTGGTCATTCACATTATTAGAGTTTATACAAAACTGATGCAGAATCTTCTTTTACTGAAGCTTCAGTCAATTTTCTCATGGTGTAACTGTTCATAAAACCAGAAATACAGAATGAGCGATTAGCATGTATTCTTAAGACACATTAAAGGATGTCGAGGTGAGCTCTTGGTTAAAATAAATTACCTGAGCTCCCTTGTGTAGTCGATCCCTCGAAGGAGAAAAAGTCCAAAAGATGGGCAAATTTAAACAGGAAGGTCTGATTTCTTCCATGAGGGGACTGTTAGATTGGCCATTAGTCTACGGACATAAGTGCTTGCATGCCTCGCATAGTCAACAACAAAAAATTACATATGGATGTTCAAAATTACGTGGTGGGACTGAATGTACGTCACTTTAAACAAAACCTTATACTAGTGAATTTCTAGAACATTTATGCCACTAAATGTGGCCTCTTACCTCAATAGGAACATATGTGAGCCCCTCTGTAGGTATCCAAGATGTCAGTGGAATCGACTGGTTTAACTGTAAAGGTCAGGTGTCTAGGTATAAATCCTCCACGATTGTGAATTTTGATCCGTACACCGTCTAAAGACAATGACCACAAAAAAGGGATATTTTAAGGATTGTGGCCCGTACACAACAGTCTTATTAAATGTCGTCCTGGTACTCTCGATTTATATACTCTCAATGGGTTTCTTACATCTACTACCCCATGTGGGTGGGTACTAGTAGTGGTCCTGATTTACATCACACTTATTACTGGGTAACTTTCGTTAAAACCATCAATATCCGCCCATGTATTTACTCTGTCCCCATCGCGTCTTATTGTGGAGAAAACCCTCCATGAAAACAAGTATAAAAAAATATCCTGAGTATTGTCCTCTGACTGGTGCGCCATCAGTAAACCATACATGTTCAACTTGTTAATTCAATAATTTTCCATATGGGATCCCCCATTTAACTGGAGACTCATCCATAAGCATTTCACCCTCTGGCTCAAGGTCTATCAGTAGGACTCCCGCAACTTGCTCATGGAATTTTGCCACGCCACATTTACCGGGCTTGGCACGATCTTGAATGTACCATTTCCATTTAATGATACTAGCCTCTTGTGCATGACCAATTTAGTGTGTCTTAGGGGAGCTCACTAACCATTGCATTATTGGTCTTTCAGGTCGGATCAATACATCACGACTCACCGTCATTTGTTCTGTATCAATGAGTGCCCAGTAACATGCTAGTAACTGTTTTTCAAAGGGATTATATCTGTCACCTGCCTCGTGTAACTTTCTACTCCAGAATCCTAAGGGTACACATTTTCTGTCCTGTTTCTGCATAAGCTCCAGTTGGCATAGGCATCTTGAACGGACACATTTAATTCCACCTCACCATCTCTCAATGACCATACATCAAGTATTTTCTGAATGGTGTCCTTGGCCAATTGGAACAATGTTTCCTGTTCCTCACCCCATTCGAAGTTACATTATTTACATGTCACTCTGCAAAGAGCCGCCAAAATGTGCCTCAAATGTGGTATGTGCTGTCACGAGAACCCAAACAGCCCAATCAACTGTTGCACTTGTTTCTTGGTACTAGGAGTACAAAACTTGATGATTTTCTGGTTCGCCTTCTGCACCATCTCACGGTGCCCGTTATGCCATTGTATCCCGAGGAAAATCACTATTATCGCCGGACTTTGGGTTTTAGCATTATTAATCTCCCATCCCTTCTTGCGCAATCCTTCTACAATGAGATCCAAGTGTACTTGCACACTTTGCTCATTCTTGCCTTCAATCAATATGTCATCAATGTAATGCACAATTTGTACATCCAGTTTGCATGGAATTTTATCTAGATGTTCCGCCACCAGCCGATGACACATCGTTGACTATGCATGTAGCCCATTGGCAAATGTTTGAATGTATACTGCCTCCCATTCCAGGAAAAATGCAAACTGCTCTTGGCATTCATCCGCAATGGGTACGGTGAAGAAGGTGTTGGCCAAATCTATCACTGTATACCATGTTCCCCTCGAATTTCTGCACATTTTCAACCAAATTTACTGCATTCGGTACTGGTGGTACTAGCAGGGGAGTGCATTTATTCAACTTGCGATAATCAATTCTGAAAGTAACGCCTGGTTTTTTAATGGACCAGATCGGATTGTTCCAAGCTGTGGTTACTAAACGCAACACACCTGCTTCAACTTACTCTTTGATGGTTTCTGAAATTTCTTTCTGCTCCCTGGGAATTCTATATTGTTTCATGGACACTATTTTTGTGGCTATTGGATCCTGCACCAGGGACATTTTCAACTGTCCAACAACTACGGGTGTACAAGTGAATACACTCAGCCCAAATTGGTAAATTTTACCCCCTAATCCGAGGGTTAATCCTACTAAAATATCAAATCCAATAATATATTCACCAAGGGGAACAATTAATACTTGATATGTGTCTCTCTTTAATTGACCGATTGCATGCCAATTTCCGTTTGGACTGCTGAGTTTTCTTTGCCTCCCAATCCACTAATCATAAAATGTCTTCCCTTAAATCTGGAATGATTTCCATGTATCAATTAAGGCTCCAACCTCCTGTGTATTACCCGAATGCCAAAACAATTTCACTTTTACATGAGGCAGTCTGTCCACCTTAACATGGGCTGTCGTTATCTGAGTTTCACCATCATCCTATTCATATTTAGAGTGTGTGTGTTTAGATTCCCTTTACACCATCGCACTCACCATCTTTCTTAATTCTGCATAAATTGGCTAGGAAGGCACAGATCTGTCGGCAGACTCATTGTCTCTCCCTGCTGGAGATAGTCCAAAAGGATCCACCTCCTTTTTCGGCTTATGTACCTGCTGTCATTTCACTTGTTTGTAACGCTCCTTCCCATCCAGGCCCCCTTTTTTTTTTACAGAAAGTACATTTCCCACATCTCAATCCCCTCAATATCTTCCCATGGCATACCATCCTTCAATAAAGCAAACATATCCTTTCTAGAGACACGAGAATCTCTGCTGTCAAACCTCATCCCAGGAGTGCATTTTTCACTTCGCCCCTCCCTCTCCCTCTCTCTGGATCATTCGTCTGGTCTTTCCCTCTCTCCTAGATTTGCCAATTGTCTAATGGCATCCACCACCTCATCAGTTATTTTACCAGTAATTCCCACCAATAGTGTCATCATGATGTTTTTATATGCTGGAGGGGCAGTTCGAATAAGGATGTTCCTAGCAGAAACAGATGGGTTTACCAATACCATATGCTTCAGAGTTTCCACATGAATGGACTCATTCATAGCATATTCCCTAACTCTTTGAATAGCTTATTTCAATGTGTACCATTTCTTTTCATATGTTGTCCAATCCGATGTAATCAGGTATTTGTTTTTACATCCCTGGGCCACTGACTGTAAAAGAGACAAAGTCCTGCGTGCAGAGTCTCCTGTATCTGGACTTCTTGCGTCAAGGGTAGAAACCTAGTGGAATCTGTTGCATCTATGAAGAGTCCCGCCGCCTCTCCATCTAACAGTCCAATCATTTAGGCTAGCAAACCATCATCATCCCTCTGTTTCAGTTGGCTAATTCTCTCCTAGACCTCCTACTGTGAATAATCCTCAGGTGTGGTCATATCCACCACACCTCCCCCTCCCCCCCGGATTCATTAGATGACAACCCATCCTCCTGCGTAATACGGGTTTAACAGTCACCTCTTTACGGCTGGTTCCGGCTTGGATACAGCTTCTAGTTCGGAACCACTATCTGTAGTAGCACTATCGAATACATCTCCATCCCACTGACTGAGGTCCCAATCCATACCTGCGTAAGCAATCAAAGTTGCTCCTTTACTAGAATTAACCCTACCTCTTCTCTTCCGATATTTATAGTGAGAAACCCTCACAGCGGCTGGAATAGTTACCACACGACAGTAACCGCCTGCAGAGCTTCCTTTTTTTTGCTAAATAGGGAACTCATTTTATCGAATCGATGTTTCACATCCCTATCAATAATATTTCAACACGTACACATGGATATATGACTCCCTTATTTCAACTCCAAAGGAAGAAAGAGAAAGGGAAGAAAAAAACGTCTCTTTTTTTCCCTTTCTCGCCGTTCGGAGTCCAAAATTCAATTTTTTAGCAGGCATCAATCTCAGCACAAAAACCCTGCTTACAGCGCAAACATGTTTTGCTTTTGCTTGGCCATGTGACGAGAACCCTTATACTTGCGCTTCTCCAGCCCCTTGCAAAACAAGTTATTGGACTCAGACAGGCAAGAAATCACACTTAGACTAATTATAATAAAAATGAAATTGGCTCGTTATAGGCCCTTTATTCACTCAATATATAAAACTCAGCAACTCAGCATACATATAACAAACATAAAATCAGATATATAAAAACATACAGTAAAATGGCATCACCGTTAGCAAGGAAGCAGAAGACACCTTCACCTTGGCCACTACGACACTGCTTAGTCCTTGAGCAGGTAGGCAAAGAGATCACTTGTACTAATAGGTCTGAGGCGGAGCAGCCTCCCTCTCAGTGAGACTGCATCACCCGGCGGTCCAAGTTCCAACTGCTTGCCACAGAATGCCCTCTTCTCTTTATGGAGGCATGTCCCCACCCTTCTCAGTTATGACTACCCTCTGCCGAAGAGCAGATCACAAGTGGATGGGGCAGAGAGTGGAAAAAACATTCAGGAGTAGAAAAACCCAGCACCCCTCTCTTCGCATTCATTCCCAGAACCCCTTATCATGCACCTGGAGGATGCTCTGATTCCCTCCCTGTATTTGTCCTTCAATGGACAATACAATAACTATTCTCCACAGCAAGTCCACTCAGCAACAAGATTTATGTAGTTATGTGACCTTGCTCGGCTTTCGCTACTGAAATGCGTGTTTATTTTACGAAGTCCGCGGAAACGCAGGCTTTTATTACTGTCATGGGAGATGAGTCTCGAAAATAGCTGCTCAATGATGCCATGTTGTTTTAGCTCGCATTTCGCACAAGCATTACAGGGGCGTGCCTTCACAGTCCTTAGGCAGTCTCACATACCAACACACAAAGTTATCTTTTGCCTGATGACAATGAAGAGTAAAATATTGTACAACTGAAGATGTTCATATTTCTTCTCTGTGCCATAAATCTGGAACAAAATTATTTGGTGTCTATTTTGGACACATTATGGGGCGATAACCCAGCATCTCTCAAACTTGAGCAGAACCACCTTGGGTTCCGTAAGCAACTCAAGACCTTCCTCTTTGCTTCTGCTTTCTGTCTTCCTCTACCCTGCTGATGTCCAACCTGCTCCACGCACTGGTGATCTGGCCACCCTCTGAACTTGGTCCCAGGTCCCTGCATGTCCAGTTGCACCTTAGACTGTCTCCTGACTTCCCCAGAAGTTTGGTCTGTGTCTGCAACCCTACAGTCCCTTCTCTCTGCACTTATGAGCAATCCATTGGCTGCACTTTCTGATTACCTGCACTGAGCCAGCAGCTGGCCGCACTTTTGAGTTACCTGCACTTCTCCCCTTTACCCCCGGCACATCTCCCCTTCCACTTCACTGCACGTACGTGATCTGAATGATACAAGGCCTAGTAAGATTGTTGTTTTGTCCTCCCTCTGTTTCCCACTCCTTGTCTTGTCACACCTAGAAACACTTGTGTACAGGAGCGTTATAAATGCCATATCATATCGTATTAACAATTCAGAAAGAACTAGGGAATTCCATTTTTCTTTTTGAATGATTTAACAAGGGAATGTTAGGGGAAACATCAGAAGTTAGCAGTTCCTTAATAAACAAATTTGTCAGATGTAGCTTTGTGTTTGACAAAAGTCTAGCCCAGAATTGCAGACGTTTGAGACTTATTAAATTACTGTTGTCGTACCCAGTTTCCAAGTGTAACATTAGCCACTCGAAAATACTGCATACAAATGTGTTATCTTTAGTTTGGATTGGGGATGCAGGAGATGAATCCCAAACTTCAGCACCAAAAGCATTGATATAGCGTGTTAAATGGGGAAAATTAAAACAAAGTTCAAACCACCCACATCCCTGCCAAAGTACATTTTTCTACATTTATTTTACAGAGTCGTAACATAAATATCAGATTATTACCAAGTGTAAAATCAACTGAGTATACATAAATCAATCCAACTACCCACATTTCCTGATTCCCAACAAATCCCTGACCACAAGCTGCCCATTATAACTCCTATTAGGGTGCAGGTTAGTCCCACCAACGTCACTCCAGCTAAGCCATATCACTGGGCACAATAAGAAGCACCCACCACCACCTCATTGGGGTTTCTAATCAGAGAGGTACAGAAGCCTGTTTAATAGTGTTGCCCATTCTCTCCTATTGGTCGCTGTCACCTCATTCTACTTGCTTTTAATTCTAATCATTGCAGCAATTTCCGTCTTTGGCTTTATAGTCAGGTCCCTCGCCCAATCCATTAACATGGGGCCCCTGGGACTATACCACCATAGGGCTATTCGACTTTTTGCTAGTACCAGGGCTAAGTCAACCATTCTGTTAAGTTGCTTGATTGACTTCCTTCTGGGGAACTGCCCCAGGCCACACATCAAATGGGAGTCCATGCTCCCATGCCCCCTATTCTGTCTAACGCCCCTTTCCAGAATACAGCTCCGGGCACTGCATGTCAACCTGGCCTCTTCCGCCCCACAGTGAGGGCATCGTGCCAGGCTCGTCAGATTCATCCTGTGAATGAGATTTGGTGTCTAGTAGGTTCTTAGTAAAACATTACATTGCAGAAGTTGGAAACAAGCATTTCAAGACACCCCCTTTGCGTATACACTGACATTTTGCCATTGTTTCTCCTCAAAAAATGTCCCCACGACCCTTTCCCATGATATGATATGATAGGCTATTTATAAAGCGCTTAATACCCAGAGGTTTCTATGCGCGGACTCAGGAATCAAACCTGTGGTTCTCCGTGTCATCTTGCTTCCAAGGCATGCACGTTGCCCCTGAGCTATCCTCCCAAGAGAAAATTGGGTTAATACATTTACATATCTTGGAATAGTATTTAACAATGCGTTGAACTGCATGTGTATATTGTTCTGCTACTAAATTTTCCCAAACAAGTGGCGCTATTATTAACTTTCACAGGGACCAATATGGAACGGGCAAACCATTATGAATAGAGACAGAGAATCCAGATGCTTCCGGTAGGGCAAGATTAAATATGTGGGGTACAATCAGCTTTGCTGCCTGGGAAGACTTCTATAACCTTCTATAATCTTCAGTGTGTTCCACTCTCAGACCCTGTATTCAAGTAGTATAGCATACTTCATGTATAGTGCTTTTCTACCATCCCCTACCGCATATAGCCCTGCCAGGAAAGGGCACATCGGGGGTTCCTCCAGCAGCATCTCCCACCCTTGCTGCTCTGCATGTGATACCAGCATAAAATAGAAAGTGGCCCTTCACCAATCCCGATGTCTCACATAAATCCAGAAAGGGCCTCAAGAGCCCACATTCAAACATGTCTTCCCAGACTGCAAAGCCGATTCGCACCCCACATTTTGAATCTTGCCCTAGCAGCAGCACCCAGATGCTCTGTGTCTGTGGGATATGTGGGGCGTAAGGTCACAATAAAAGTGCCACTAGTTTGGGAAAATTTAGTAGCAGAGCAATTTACATGTTTTGCAGTTCAACGCATTGTTAAATACTATTCCAAGATATGTAAATGCATTAACCCACTTTAGTTCAATGCCAGATTCACAATTACCAGTGGGCTTGCCAACAAACATTAAGTTGGATTAGCATCCATGTACATGACATATTCATTTACAGATTTCTGCAAGGCATTTGGGGTGCGGGCCAATAGTACAAAATCATCTGTGTCAGACAGGACACAGATTTTCCTGCCAGCCATTATGGGTAACAGGCACTGCCATGACAGTTGTGGGCTGGCCTTTCCTGTGTTTCCTGATGCTTTCATGCTGCTGCTGCTGGGCTTGAAGCCCCGCCCCCACACCAAAGGTAAGGAGGCCTATTACCACAGTGGGTCCAATGATATCCAACCTGTTTCTAGAGAAAGAAACTTCTATTATAGGCAATGGATTTAGAGGGGTAGGTAGGGGAATATGTGAGCTGTTTTTTGGGCATATCTCGCATGTCTGGATTAAGTTCTTTATGTCAGCATGGATACCTGGCCAATTGAATTTTCCACTGATGTGAGCTTGGGTTTTAGATTGGCCCAAGTGTCTCCCTGTCCAATCGGAGTGTGCAATTTCTAGCACGATCTTGTGACAGGTTTTCTGAATTACTAATTGAGTCTTACTTAGGCCTTCCCTGGAGGTTTCCCTACTATATAGTAATCCCTGAGTCAGGAAGAAAAAGGGCTTCCCTTTTCTTGTCTTTCTCCCGCAGGAATCACTTGTAAGAAAGCTTCTGCAAGTACTTGATCATTTCACTGGGCGAAGGGTATGTCGGGAAGGATGGTAGGTTCCTCATACCTTTTTGGTTTGTTGGTTCGTATCTCATTGCCCTCTCCAAAGTCTAAGTTACCTCTTTCAGTTTCCTCTGCTTTAATTTCTTCCTCAAAAGGGGGAAATAGAGCTTACTTAAGAATTCCCTGTGCAATTTTGTCCCCAGGATGTATTTCAAACAGGTTCTCCCCATGGGTCTGTAAGAGAACTTGTATGTCTCCTCAAAAGTCTGGATCTATAACGCCTGCTATGACATCTAGACCACATTTCCAGGCTAGGTCAGATTTTGGAGCCAATCTTATATAAAAAAAGCTGCAGGGGGTATTAGCACTAAGTTAGTGGGAATCATCCCTCTTTTCCCGGAAGAGATAGTGGCTTCTCTCCTGCTACAAATATCAAAGCCTATAGATTCTTTTGTTGCTGCAGAGGGGTCTGAGGCTATGTGACTAAGTTTCTGGAATTATGGTCCCCCAATTTGTCTCAATTGAGTCGAATTTCAGTCCTGACACCAAATGTGAGGGAGGCATAGTATCACAAGTATGACACTGACACAAGAGATGCAATTGCAAAACCTTTATCTAATTTTCGTGGTTTGGAAAAACTCCCGCTTTGCACTATAGCTAGGATGGGAGTAGTCTCTACCATCAAATTATAATGAAGTATAGTCCTATTCAGTCTCTGTCAAATTAAAGATGGCCTATACTCAGTGGTCGAAGTGGACGAAAAGAAGTAGTGGAGCTATGTTCCCTGCTGGCCTGCCGCGGCTCCCCACAAACTCCATCGCCACGTCCCCTCCCACACACAATACACCCCCCTCAAACACTTGAACCTGCTGTTTAAGGGAACCTTCAGTGTAGTGCACTGAAATTGCAAGTTTCAACTTCTTCCTTCACTTTTATTTTAAAACAAAACCATTCCGGAACGGTTTCTTTTTAAAATGAAAGTATGGGAGCTGTAAAAGGTAATTTAAAAAAGTAGAGGAGCACCGCTCCCGACCGCTCCCGCTCACTTCGACCACTGCCTATACTAGCAGATCCTAATGGCTGCTGTATCTCTTATACAAAACGTGTGTGAAGGGGAATATGTATGCAAAGGAAGATCAGTGCCATAACATAAACAATCAATGTGTTGGAGTTAGCTCTCCTTCCCACATTAGACAGCACGTAGTAAGGCGGTCACCGTAAACAGGATGACACACTCTGGCTGCGGTTTTCAAAACGAAGGCAGTCAAAACACAGATCGAGTACCGTTTGGCCTTCCATGTTAAAGTCACTTATTCCAGCTTTCAAAAGTTCTTTCACAATTCAACAAAAGTTCATGCAGGTCTCCCTCAGTCAGGCTCAGACCTTTCTATCACAGCACTTGCAGGGATTCCCTTCCCCAAGCTTAATTCACATTCTTTAGGGGTTCCCATTCTTCTAATTTATCACACTTTCAGTCTCACTCAGTCAGGCTCTGACCTTTTCCTGATGTCAAAGACTTTCGGATGTGCAATGTTTTTACTATAGACCTCTGCGGGACCATTTCGACCTTCCCTTCCGCTCAGACTCTTTTGTTATTTGCCCCAGTGTCTCTTGGTCTGGGTAGTTCAGTATCACAAGCACAAAAGTTCAACATTCACCTTTTCACTTCCCCTTTTCTCAGGGTTTATGTTGATCATTTAATTTTAGAGTTCATTCACTTTGTCGGTTTATACCAAAACATTTAATCTTTCACTGAGACTTTTGAATGAGCTACTTCCTTTACTTGGACCACTCTGCTACTCTGTATCACTGGCTTCACAGTTATTAGTAATTTAAAGTTCCCCACAGGTCTACCTCCCTTCGCGTCTTATCCACCCACGCATGTAGCCTTCAATTGTGATATATACAGTTGTAACTTCAATCTTTCCTGAACACACATCAGCCTTTTATGTTGCTCGCCAACGCACCGGATGTATGCATTCTTTATTGTTTTTTCTGTTGTAATTAGCAAGTCAATGTTAATACCACAGGCTTGGCCTAGCCTCCCTAGCTCTGTCGTTCACCCGGGAGGGTCGTTTGTGCCCTTGAGACTCAATGCAGTCTTCTTGTCTGGTGTTTGGCCTTCTCCGTGTATCTTTCATAGCTCTTCAGAGGTGACAACCTCCTGCAGGGATCTCCTGGGATTAACTACCTTTTGCTCTCGTCCCTCTCACAGTTTTGCTCATTCTCGTGTTCCACCTTTCTCGGAGTGTGTCTTTATGTTCTGCCAATTTCATCCGTGTGGGGAGAGCTAATGGGTATCAGATGTATGTAATTAAAGTCAAGTGCCTGACTTTGCCTGACCCAATTAGCGGGACATGTTCAATAGGATATGTAAGGGTTGCCTCTTTACTCTCAGTTGCCTTCTTCCTCATCCCCGTGTTTGTGTAGAAAAGGGGAGGGGAGTTGGGACGTTGGAGGAACCTATAAAATAGGATGGGTCATGGATACGGGAAAGGGGGGAATTCTGCATCTCACCATCTGTTGTCTCACCCCCACTCCCCGAAGACCCCGAATTCAGGTGATTCCCCCGTACTGGTCCACCACCAAGATCTGTATCCAAAGGCAATGGCTGTGCCCTGGCCACCTGAGAGAGAGATCCCTGCGGACTAGTAGGTGAGACACCTTTTGGTTTCTCACAGGGCACAATAATGACTAGGAGGAGACCCGTAATCCCTCTGTACCAACAATCTTTGGATAAATTGCAGCAGATATGGATGAGTAAGGGGAAAATTCCCTCCCTGCCAAGGATACCCTGTCTAAACTCCCTTTTTTTATAACTCTCCAAAAATCATTGGAAAAGCATTGCAACAGGAAGGGGACACAATTTCACCCTGCTGGTAGAGATGCATAGGCATAAGCCACCTTCATGGATAACATTCAATTAAAGGTCATTGAGCAAGATATAATTCTTCCGAAACTAATCCCTGGTAGTAAGAGAGTAGTATCAAAGCTTACTTCCCTGGGTTACCCCATATGCGCTACAGAAGACAGTGAACTATGCAATATATTCTCTTTTCTCTCTCAGTCAGATTGCTACAAAATGACATCAGCCGGGCTGGTAGAGCCTGACAGCCCAGGAGAGGTTACCACTCATCCATTTACCACAGTGAATCAGTTTTCAATTATCTCCCATTGTACTTGTGATGACATAATAAATGAGTTGAAATCACTGAAGAATTTCTTTCATAGACTAAAACAAGGAATGGGCTGTATAAGACTATATAAGAAATGGCCCTGTGACATCAAGAACTTTATATCCGGTCATAATCCAGGAACTGGGAAAGCTCCGATGGTGAATGAGACAGCAATAAGGGAGGTGAATGAGAAACATATAGCAGCCACCCCAAAAAGAAGGGCTCTGTATTAGAAGAACACATTTCAATGATCATGGAACATTTCAGGACTATCTACAAATATGGGAGAATTGGACTGGTTGCAATTCATCTGTTGTTTTGACATAGTATGCTTCCAAGAAATCTGTACACTACACGGCTATGTTTGCTTCAATGCAGAAGCAACCTATGGTAACCATTTGAAAGGTCGGCCAATTGGGCATTTGTGTGTGTGGATAAGCAAAAGATTGAATGCTAAAGTCATCAAACTAGAAACTGACTCACCCGATATCCAGTGCTTGATCATCAAACTAACCTTGGGTTCGGAGATCCTTTTGGTGAACATTTGTAACAGGCTGTATGGTGCAAATGTGATGGCCATCATGCACAAATTAGAATGTACTTCATGCAACTATTTGATTGATTCCCGAAGCAGTAATTTGGTCAGGTGACTTTAATTTACAATTTGAACCATAAGGGAAATGGAGCGTTAATTGCTGAGGACGTGATCTTGGATATTCCACCTCTTCTAAGCTTGAGACCCCCACGTCAATATAAATGTTCACTTCAAACCACTCATGTTCTATATGAATTGGGTCTACGTGCATTAAACGGTAGGCTCAAAGGGAATATTCCAGCAACACCCACCTTTCATAGAGCTCCTACAAAGAGCCACATTGACTTAATCTAAGTTAATGTATCAAACTGGAAGGATGTTAAATGAGTAGAGGCATTGAATAGGGGTGAAACAACCATTTCACAGTATTGGTTGTGATATCAAGTATAATTGGAAATACGATGGTTAATGGGCACACAAACAGTGAAGGGAGTAGAGGCCGGTCCGTTGAATATACAAACAATAACAGGAACAGTCTCAAACTCAAGTGGGAACACCTGGATCTGGTGACTTTGGAATCAAAATGATATATTTCTGAACTCCTGACATTAAAACAGGTTTTAGGAATTTCCAAATTTAGTAGTAAAGTAATATGGGATTCATATTCCGAAATCTCTCTGAACCTTACACCTCTTTTATCCAAGCCTGCTAAAACAGTTGTTAAAAATAAAAATACAAATTATAGCTGGCTTGATAATAAATGCACGGTCAGATAAGGTGAATTGATCAGTGCTCTCAAATCCAAAGAGAATGTAGGAAATGTTGTAATCTCCAGAATAGGAGCAGATTATAACAAACTGAATAGCTAGAATAAAAAATTGCCTAGAAAGAAAACTGGGATTCCATGATGTCTGCATCCTCGAACCATGACATGAAAACATTTTGGAATGTAATTCTTAAAGGGCGTAAGCAGGAGGAGCAGGCATTCCAGATGGCAATCAATCAAGTGGCATTATTCACCCACTTTTCAAGCATTTATAGAGATCAGACTAGCGTAAAAGATAATTGTACCAAGGGATCTGTGACTGATCTCTCTAAACAGGAAGGGTACATCACACTAATATTTACAAATGAGGGAACCCATTAGGCATTGAAGGGCCACCATTCAGAAAAAGCCCCAGGTCCAAATACAATTCCAGGGATCTCTTTAAATCAGAACCTGGTACACTGGTCCCATAGCTTGGTAATGAATGTCACTATAAAAGGAGGTTGAGATCCTGACTTACGGCGAAGGGTGGTAAATTATATATAAATATAAAAAGGGTGGATGGAAAAATCCAGGCAATAATCGTCGATCTCCCTATTAGACTGCAGGGTAAACATGTATGTGAATTGTTATTACTAAGAGTAGAAAACTGGATAACTAGTGCTGGATGACACTGCCACTGACACGCAGGAGTCTTGAAAGGAACATCCTCTGTATATCAAGGTTATCTTTAATTATAGACAAAAACTTTGAGGGGGGCTCCATATGCTATTCATAGATCTACGGGTGGCATTCAACAGCATTCCCTGGGCAACACCTCTAGAATATCTTATTGAAGGAAATGATGCTGCTTTCACTGCTGAAGGCAATTATGCAGTTATATGCAGACTCCTCTGCTATGGTTTTATGGGGTACCAGAGACAACCTTACATAATCTTCTCCATAGAACAGGGGGTTAGGCAGGGCTGTATTCTGGCTCCAACACTCCTTTCATTATATGTTCACGGGGAGGGAAATGAGCTTCCATCAGTGCTTGCCAATGTACCAGCTCAAGGGGAGAAAAGCTGTGAATTCTGATGATCGCTGATGGCGTGCTGTTAATTGGCCGTGTTAAACGTAAGGATGGCTTTGTCCAATTCTCTACTGAAAGGGACTTAATTATTAAAGCAGACACAATGAAAATCCTGCATTGTGAGAGACAAGTTAAATTGCAGGATGAGCCTGAAGACATTAATAGGTGAAGCATAAATTGAAGAAGTTAGAAACTTTGACTACCTTGTATTAAGGTTTTGCCATAAACACAAGTGTAAAGAACACCTAGAAAGGTCTATTTAATTTTAGAGAAATGAGCACTGCAATCATCTGCTTTCCAAAAAGGCATGGTAATAGAATTTTGGTCCCTGCCTTTGTTATATTTAGAGCCCAGGCAAATAGCAGTTCTCTTTTTGGGACTGAAAAATAGGGTTTCAGTGACATTAAGAAACTTGCCATTTCTGAAAATAATGTTTTGACTTCCATTGAGCACCCCAAAGGCTCGACTCCTTATATAATTATGATATTTTTGCATAGATGACTGTATTTCTCTAAAACCACTGCTTTATTGGATGCACCTCTGGTCAAATCCCAATCTGACAAAGTATAAAGAGTTAAAGAGATAACCTTAGATGTTTTGGCAAGTGCCGTTTGGGGTCATCTTCCATGTTTAATCATGTAAGGAGCTGGCTGAGGAGTCTAGACTTGGGAAACCTCTGGCTCATTTCGACCTCTATTACAAAGCACTATAAAAATCAAAAGTAAAAATCAAGTAAACACTACAGCCTACAGAGGGCTTTGTCCAGGAAGTTAGAAAAGTTTCCTAAATTAGCGAGCAAGGCTGGCCTACCTAGCTATAAAAAATGATATTGATATGGAAAACTATGTTCTAATTGAAACGCCTTATGCTAGATTACTTTATTTGGAACATTAACACTTGCATCTGTTGTCTGGAGATGGAAGGTGGCCTTGCAGAAAAATGCCCTTTCTGTCCCAAAAGTATTGAGACCCTACAATATTTTCTATTCCTGTGCCCTGCCAAATCACATATCACATGTAGAAATCTACAACAATGCTGGCATAATCGTGGCATAGCAAGAGCAGAGGTATTGTTCAAGAGAAATACATTTCCAGATGTAATCTTCGCAGTTAGTGATTCTTTATACTATGCCTGGCGCATGAATTTACAAATTATCCCATTGACCGACATCTTTGTCGTTCTAGGTCTAAGAAGAACAGATCCATCAATATTTTATTAGCACATGGACATTGTTATTGACCTCCTCTCAGCCAATCAGACTCTTTAGAGTGAGTCAATAACTTCTGGTATTGACAGCATTCTGAACATCCTGTCTTTAGAAATAGACAAGGAAACAACAATGCAATTTCAAGGCAAGATCTTCCTTGAACAAGACACTTCCTCTCTGGCAGGACCTTTTTTTTCCAAATCAATGGAAAAATGCTTTCACTTCCTTAGGTTCAGATACAGGTGCACCACCAGCACGCAACATGAACACAAGTATCGTCTGAGAAAGGCTGTCTAACAGGGTACTAGGAACCCAGAGTGACATAATAGCCATGTGCCAGAGAAACAGGAGCAGTGCTGAGAACTTTAGATTAGTAGCTAATATGTGGCATAATATAGCACACAATGGTACTTTTTTTTTAAACTTTACATAGACAATTGTTGCATTGTAGCAAAGTTTTGCTTTTTGCCAGCGTTGTGGCACATAACATTGTATTCCTTGAATGCACTGCACCCAACAGAGTTAATGTAGGATGTTGCCCCACGTCTGTGAATGGCATGCAGAACACCACATGGCACCATACGTACTACACTTTGCATGCACAGCATGATTGCACAAGAGACATGGTGCATGGCACCACACTCCGCCATGAATCACACTTTGCAGAAAACACATAGCACACCTCCCCACAATCATTGCAAGCTGGATACAAGGTGTATAGCTGCTGGATAGAAGAAGCATAACACATACAGTTACACACTCACCACTTGACACAAATACACACACACAGTTCATCAAGGAATATATTTTGTCCATGGTGAAAACATGCACTTTTTTCCCTCTGTAGTTTTTAGAGTACATAGTGGGCCTCATTACGACCCCGGCGCTATACCATGGTGCTATTAGCACCATGTTCCATGCCGGGGTCCGCCATGGTGAATGGCGGAATTACCGCCCCATTCCAAGGTTGGCGGGGCGGTAATTCCCCATTCACCATGGGCCCTTCCCCATTCCCATTTTTGCCCCATAGGGCTCAATGGTAATGGGGAAGGCGCTAAGTACTGTGCCGCAAATTGCGATACCGTACTTTAACGCCTGCTAAAAGCAGGCGTTAAGGTCGGGTCCCGCAAAGGGAACTCGTAATGAGGCGTTAAGGGTTTAACAGCGCCGACACCTTTTACGGCGCCGTTAAACCCTTCACGCCAGGGTCGTAATGAGGCCCAGTGTGTAACTCAAACACTGCATCATTGTGCATTTTGGCTTTAGGGATATTAGTTATAATAAACAAGAGCTTCGCCTTTTTGAGTAGGCCTCAGCCAGCGAGTCAGAGCTGCCTTTATATTATATTAGGCCATAGTTGTTAGTTGGGAACACTTGATTGGATTTCGGCCTGTCCTACAAGCAGGCTGACCAGTCATGGACAGGTAGGAAAGGGTATGAGATAGTTGCCAACATATTATTGTAAGGGAAGCGTTTCCCAAGCTGCTGGCACATCAGATAGGGACAAAGTGCAAAATGTTGTGAAGGCCACAGTGAGGGGTGGGAGTAGTCCTCAGGCAGCAACAATGTGCAATTGGAGAATTTAGCAGAAATGAGGGTCCAGGAGCGCTGCTCAGTAGTGGACTGGTCACGTTTTTCCTAGAAGGCTGTTCATTACAGGGTTGTTACTACAAGATGGTCTACCAGCATTGGCACCATGTATCAAGAGGAGGAGCTATATAATAGGCAGGTGCAGACAGTGGAATGGGAAATGAATAGAGGAGGTGTGTGCCATGTTGGTTAGCGGCTCATTGGTCAGTTTCGGTGGGATGCTGCAGCCCTTATTGGCTGAGGTGGCATGGTCCAATTAGAATAAAGCACTTTATCAAACTATTTCACAAGATGATACTGTTGCATATTTGCTAATCAGGTGGAGTGAGATCATGTTGGGTGGGAGGTGTTCCTTTTTGTGACGCAAAGGCAACTGGCGGTAGTTTTTGAGAAATTAATAGGGCAGTTTAGGGGACTAGTGACAACCAGCCAATGATAATGTTGCAATGATATTTTTGTTACATTAATTTTTGCATATGCTAAAAACTGTTCAGGCCGTAGTGGGCGTGTTGAATTTAGCTGCCTTCCGTTCATCCTGCCGGCAGTGATGTATGAGATCATTTTGTGTTGTTGGCTGCAAGTGGTGCACTCCTTTGTTGAGTTCTGTTGATTGCTTTTTCTAAATTGTGCACATGTTCTGGGAGCACCCCTTCCCCAACATGTTAAACCTGTTCCAGTTCAACCAAGTTGCAATTGAAAAGCTTAATTTATGAAGACAACCATGTTACTTAAGTACTACAAAATAAAACAACATTTCATTTACTAACCCAATTTGTCTTTACTTTATTCACTATTAAAGCACCATTTTTTACTTCACCACAAAAACTCCAAAATATGTATTGCTGCTACCACCAAGTGCTAATAGCTTATAGAATACGGGAGGATCAATATTCACTTGGGATAATGACTCTTTCCCAACTGTGTTGGGTCATTATCCTGCGATAATAACTCTCCCGTGGTCTATAAGGCTATATTCTTACTGCATAGTTTTGCAAATGTATTTCACATGTTTTGGACATGTGTTTGATGTTGAAACTGTTCGTGTGATGAACATAGATTCAGCTGCCGTTTATGTCCGTGTGGAATTTTAAATCAGCGTCTTTTACAGGATTGATGCTTTTATGAATCACAAACGGAAATAAAGTATTATGATGTTGATTGAACACCAGCAGAGCCAACACATAACCTGTCCTCACTTATGCACTGATGACGTAACGTTACCCTTGTTGCACCGCCTCACCTTGGCAGTAAGGTTGTTATGTAATGACCATTTTCCTAGGAAATAATTTGATTAGTATATGCCCATTCCTTTATGTGATTAAAAACCTCCCTCCCCAGCCATTTTGCAGAGAATCAATTATCGAAAGTGGACGGTAACATCTGTCACTTTGTTCACCTACGGGACCTGTATGCCTTTTCAGGAAAATATAATGCAAGTCAGAATCTTATTTTTGTTTTCTTGGTTTCATCTCCCTGACTCAGAGCTGTGATCACAAGGGCTGCCATTTTCTCAGTTGGAAAGGTAGACCTATGCATTGCATTTTAGAAAGATGCAAGTCTGCTGCTGTCCCTGGACATTTTGCAAATGAACCGGGGACTTTGCAATCAAACCAGGCCTTCACATTCAGCTGTTGGTTTTTATCTAATGGTGAGAATTGTGATGGTATCACGTGGCGTAACAGCAACGTTCAGCGTTATGAGGTTTGTATAAAATAAAGCGGGCGTGCCCAGGCACAGCAGTGCGCGCCGGGAGCTTGACGAGTGAAGTCCTGTGTCCAGTGTATCATTCAGGAACGGTGGGCAAGGCGTTACGACGGGGGCTAGAATTTCACAGGAAGGTCACAGGGGCCATAAAGGGGGCCAGTGGACCCTCCCTTTCAAAAAGGCATACCATTTTTAAAGAAGACAGGATCTTCTCATCTGAAGCCACCATTTACCATTCTGAGGTGGGAAACTGAAAGTGTACTCCGTGGCCCTTGTGAGATTGTCTCTGCGGTTGCGACACCACAGCGGTCCACCTGAAGAAGCAGATTGCAGACTTTAGTAGTGTAAAAGGTGCCTGTGTGATCTGTCAACATGAGTAATGCCGAAAACGCCATACCAGGTGCAGTGGTCGAAGTGGGGGAAAAATAGTAGTGGAGCTATGGATTTTGTAGAAAAATTGGTGTTTCCAGTGACGGCTGCTGAATTTTATAAATGGGTGTCTGGGAATACATTTTTTTTAAATAATCGGTTAAACAGTGCTTTTTTGCAGCACATTTTCAGAGAAAATTGGGTAAAGAAATACAAAGTTTACAAACAGATTTCTAGGGTAAATTTGATGCAGAGCCACCAAAAGTGCACAGGAGCATTTCCCCAACACATTTTCGTGATACATTTTTGTTAACTTTAGAAGGATAAAAGTGTGTGCTGGTCATATTGGGAGGCTATCCTTTGTTTACATAACATTCTCTGCAGTCGCCACATTACCCTCCTTTGATCTATTTATAAAGATGGAATCTCCCACCCATTACATTTTCTCCTAAAGAATCAACCCCAGAAACTTTCTCTTCTCCCAGCAATCCACTCTGGAGCAACACAAAGCATGTAGTGCATTACAAAAAAACAAATAAATAAATGAAATAAGCATCAGCTGAAATCCCATATCTACGTTTTACATGTAAATTACTTTTGACTGCGCACGTCCCCAATAAAGTAACAAGAAGTTCAAGATTAAAGTGGGTGCCCAATAGCTTCCAGTTGGGGGTAGCTCTTAAGTAATGGGCAGCCCTGCTGCAATGGGGACCATGCAGTGTATTCTGCATGCACGTTGATCAGACTCACATCAGCACATTACGACATGCATCCATTTTGTATTATGTGTTCTTTCATTATTTTGGCAAGTACTCTGTTTTGTAGGCTGCTGTCCTTTTAGAACAGGTTGTGTGAGAGTGCTATAGGGGTGCACGTGCACCCTTCAAATACTGGAAGATGCGCTAGCTTCAAAGACGGTAGAGGAGTGGCAAACTTACTTTTGTAGGGGAATCTAACCTCATTAATCATTGTAAGGAGACTCATTTAGTGCAGCTTCAATGTTACAATCAGTTAACTCTCTCCTTTAAGTCTGAAAACACCCACTTCTTGCAGAACCTGAAGGTCCTAGAAAGTGTGAGAATGGCAGATGGTGTGCAGTGAAAGACTCAATATCATAGCATAGCAGGACATAGCAGAGCATGAGGTAGTACTCTGGATGAACCAAGAGACTTCAGTGGCTGGGAGCAACAGGGGAGAAAATGTAATGTTGGCTTAACCACAGCTAGTCTGCTATACTAGAATCTCTGGTGCGCTGATTGGCTGGTGGG
This sequence comes from Ambystoma mexicanum, assembly GCF_040938575.1. Classification (NCBI taxonomy): domain Eukaryota; kingdom Metazoa; phylum Chordata; class Amphibia; order Caudata; family Ambystomatidae; genus Ambystoma; species Ambystoma mexicanum. The sequence continues at coordinate 81,242,228 of NC_090925.1, forward strand.
ACTATGTCTACCTGTCAAATCAAGTCCTATTGTAAGGGTGTAAATGTAATCACTTTTACGCACTCACATTTTTGCAGTTGAATTCAGGGTGAGATTACATTATATGCCCAGGATCACACACTTATGCTAAACAGTGAACAGGGATTTTAACCCACTGTGTAATTTGGGCAGAGCCACCTTCTTCCACGCTTCACTTGGAACAAATATTTAAGTTTTGGGTGTCAATCAAGACCTACAATAATACTGTCCTATATAGTTTACTTGCAAGATACACAAATTGCACAGTAAAGCATCATGACAACATGTAAATTCATATAGCAGCATGTTGGGCCACAATGATATCTGTGTACCTTTTATTTTCCACATCCAAAATGGGAAACAATAAGATGCAAAAGGCAAAATATCTATGTACCCACTTCATTTTCAGCAATGTAAGACACACTCACAATAAAATACGTTGTGTCATAAACCCACTTAGGTTTGGAGATTCGTCACAAACCTCCGGCGTGACGTGTTGTTATGTATGGTTTTAAGAATATTCAACTAAGGACATCAAAGCAAACTTTAGTTTTTAGCATCAAGCTATTAAACATTATGGGTGGTCTGGCTGGACCCTGACCTCCCGCCCGCACCCTGCCTGGGCGAGGCTGTTCATCCCAGGAGTTGGGGGGCCTTGGATCAGTGTCCTCGGGGGCAACATGGGCAAACTATCTCAACAGCCCCACCCACGTCCTAAAAATGATTCTCATTCTACCTGCATGGGACCGGAATAAGATAAGAATCACTTCCCATTTACAGAGGACTTTGAACATGGGTAATTAACATTTACTCCCATTATATTGTAAAAAACAAATAGGGGGCGGGGTGGGGTTGTTTGTATTACCCAGTACAATGCAGTTAAATTATTCGCCTGTGTGTTTGTTCGATTTTAGAAGCATTTTTATAGAGCCAGATTGCTGGATAGCTTCTAGGCGCCTGGCTCTGCTTGCATAGGTAAGAAAAGCAATGGATGCCCTCAGTCTGAGAATGCTCTGGGTTCATGTGCTCTCCAGCTTTAGCCATCCGCTCTCAATTGTATTAATTTTCCCCCAGGGTCGGACTGGGCCATAAAATTGTCCCGGGCACCAATGAAAAAGTGGCCCACAGTTGCAAATGGGAATTCATTCCTTTTGTAATACTGTTTGAATAGGGTGAGGGGGAGTTTTTTTTAAATAAAATGGGATAATTGTGCATTTTAATGAATATTTATTCAGCAACACTGGTCAAAACCTCTATCCACATAGTTAAGCAACTCATCAAACTGGCCCACATTGGCCCAAAAAGTGGCCCACTTTGACAAAAAAAACCTGTCCATGCTAACATTTTGTGTTTTTGGTTTGACCACGGTCCTGTTGCCTAGGCCAGTCCGAGCCTGTTTTCCCCCCTGTCTGTTCTAGGCCCACCCACAGCCTAAACTGTTCTTGACAGCCGTGGTGTCCTGCTGTCCTACGCACGTCCATTCTCATGCGTGTTCTTTAGTCTCCAGCTTTGCCACTGGTTGCACTTGCCCAGCACACTCAATGTACACTTTTTGGGTCGTAATCTCACCACATCTAGGGGCCAATTCTGCAACAAAAGATAGAAGAACCGGTGAGATAGCACACCTGTCTCACTGCCGCAGAACTTTGGAAACATTCAGCTTCTGGGCGCTATCCTCTGAACTCAATAGTTCCCAATTTCCAGGGCAGATAACATTTCTGGGACCAACAGGAACTCCTAAAAGATGCTCCACCACGCAGGCATCCCTGCAAGCGCTACGCAATACCCTTCAACAAACAGGGTCGATTTCCACAAAGTTCAAATACTTCTAATACTGCCCACTCTCACAGCACCTACAGCATAGCACCGTCAGACCTAGAAGCTGAGAAACTGAAATGCAACATAGCAACCTGCCCCCCAGGTCACACTGGGTGTCAAATCAAGTAGCCAGGACCCAGACCCAGTTTCTGGCTTCAAACCCATCCAGCTCCTAAAATGCAGCTCTCCTATGACTGAGTAATGTGAACATCGCCTTCTGCCTCCCCTGGGGGCCCCTAATGAGGACAGGGCTGCACTGCATCCACTGCTTGAAGGAGGTGGGCGGGCTCTCATTATACTGCAATTAATCCCATCATTTGATGGGGGTTCAAAGCTGCTCCACCACACAGGCACCCCGAGTCATAAACAGTGTGTCTGGGCAATAGCTGAGGGGTGGCCGAAAACAGTGACTGGATCATGGTGAAACTTCCAAAAATGTGCCACCGTTTTAAAGACATACAGATAACCTTGCTGGCGGGCATTAATATTATTTGCATTTCGTCTGTAAAATGAAATGTGTTTTTATTGAATAAAAAAACTGTCCACACAGCCGAGATTAGAACTGCATGCTGGGCCCTTATCTGTATGCCAGTAACCTGCGTGTAATATGCTCGGGAGAGAGGTACGCACTGAACCGTCCTTCTCTCCCAACCCTGGGCACCTGACCTGGCCCAGTGGCCCTGACCTCCCGCCCTCAGCCTGCACTTCAGACTACAATATGCTCGGGTCGGGAGAGAGGGACAGCACTGAACCGTCCTTCTCTCCCGAACCAGCACCTGGCCTGCCTTGACCTCCCGCCTGCACCAAATAAAATATGCTCGAGTTCGGGTAGAGAGGGACGGCACTGAAGCTGGGGCCAAAAAGGACACTATGGGTTGAAAAACTCAACATGTACTTCAAAACAACTGGCGAGACGGACGGTGAAGCCAAAGTTGCGACCTTCATCTACAGAGCTGGGTCTGAGGTTCAAATCCCTCGTTCCCGCCAATAACTCGTACCAGGCTGCAAATGAATGCCTTAAGAAACATCTTATGCCTCTGATGAATCAACACCTCGAAAGATTTGTCATGTACAGCAAAGGGCAGAGGGAAGAGGAGTCCCTCAATCAATTGTATGGCAAGCTATGTCACTTAGCGAGCATGTGCAACTGGGAGAACGAGGAGGGTATGGTTTAAAACAGCTGCTGCAGGGGTGCAGTTCAGGAAAACTATGCAGACAAGTCCTCCGGGCGCCAGGGCTGACGCTAACTTGCATTCTTGATATGGGGAGGTCCTATGAACTAGCGGACAGCCACGCCACCAAGATGGACGCAGCAGTTAAGTCTCTGAAAGTGGAAGACGCTTATGCGATTGGGCGACCATCAAACATCGGTCCATGAAGACCCAGATGGCCCCTAAGAAGAGCTGAGGTGCCACAGCCATGCCCCAAGTGTGGCTATGATCTCCCACATGCAAGTGACTGTCTGGCAAAGGGGAGAGTGTGTGGGTGCTGCAGGGCAGCAGGGCATTTTGCAATAATGTGCTGGGCTGCCGCTCCAGTCGCCATTGCCAGAGGGCTGAATAGGATGACAAATGAAGTGCCTCAGTGACAAAGACAAGTAGCCGTTGTTGAACAGAAGATGCAGAGTTGCACTCGGCGGGTGTTGCTACAGTACTCAGAAGTGGCAGCCGTTTTAAATCGCGGCGTGTTCTCTTGCTGGCGAGGGCTGCATGTGTTCGGCCCCAGGGAGAGAAGACATATTTTACTAGAGGATCTCTGGAGCTTAACTATTGTCATATGCACAAATAATTATGGACAGTCATTAGAGAATATTCCGAAACTTCTGGAAGGCACAAATCGCTGTCGAGTAGAGACGTTAGAGCCACAGGAGTGGGGCTGTTTCGAGAACTGGTTGTTCCGAGAACAGGAAAGGTGCAGTCCTGCAGTCTACTCTGGAGCAGTCTTTCTACAGTGTCTTCAGTGGGTGGAGCAAAGTGGTGCAAAGTGAACAATCAAAACCCCACTTCCCAGCGGAGCGGAGGGGAGTGGAGTAGGTGACGAGTAGGTGCAGTCCTGCAGTCTACTCTGGAGCAGTCTTTCTACAGTCTCTTCAGTGGGTGGAGCAAAGTGGTGCAAAGTGAACAATCAAAACCCCACTTCCCAGCGGAGCGGAGTAGGTGACGAGTAGGTGCAGTCCTGCAGTCATGGCGGTCAGGGCGGCCAGGCTCGCCAGGAGCGAAACATCGTCTCCACCACGGCATAGCCAGGAGGAAGAAGGTGAGGACTGCGGCGGCCGGCTGAAAAGTCTGAGATCACGAGCGGGCACAGAGAGTGCCACAACTGGACAGCCGTTCGCCCTCAAAGCTGCTACACCAAAAAAAGGTGAGCGCAAAGGAATCCCCTACAGAGACAGCAAAGTTACTCCTAGCCCCCTAAGTATACATGGTGGGGCTGAGGAGCGAGGCGCAGGGCCACCGAGTGGGGAGGAAATCATTCCGTGTCTTACTCAGTGTCCCAAACCAAAAACTCCCAAAACTGCCCCAGCCGCCAGCACCAGCCATGAGCCAGTTTGGGGCGTAGCGGTTAACATTCCACTAAGCAGCCTCAACTCGCAGCCCCCAACCGCCTTACGACCACCTGCCCGCATATCACCTCTCTGGGTCCTAGGTCGCCGACCCGGGTCCTCGTGGAGGCCGTGGCGGTGCGGCGGTCGCCCGGGGAGGAGCTCGCGGGGAGCGGGGAAGCTGACGCCTGGCCGTCGGAGAGACCGAGCATGGAAGAGGAAAGTGTCGGTAGCCCAGCAGAGGTCCGGGATCATGAGGAAGATCTGTCAGGAGGGCCGAGCACGCCAGCCGAGGACGGCGTCGGGCTCAGGCTTGAAGTTCGAACAAGGAAGAGGGTGGGAGAGGGAGAAGGAGAGGGGAGAGACTTCAAAGCGGTCGGCTTGCTGGCAGCTGAGGAGCACCCGAGCGACACGCAGGGAGTGCCATCTGCAGGCAGCAAAGAGAGCAGGCAGCCAGCACTGTTGGTGCTGGCGATGGTGCATGCCCCTGCCCAATGGACTAACAGTGCCTTTCTGCCTGGCTCCCAGGAAGGAGGAGAGAGGACAGCTGATTCCACAGAACTGGGACTGGGCACATCTAAACCATCCAGAGCCAAAGCCAAGAGAAAAAGAAATGAGAATGCACGCTCTTGGGCCTCTAAAACAAGGACGAAGGAAGGCACGGGTTACCACAGACGGCCTCGAGCGGAGCCATACAAAAATCAAGAGGCAGCGGAGGGGGATCAACCTCCACAAATGACACCAGAGATTAAAACTATAAGAAAACCACCAGTAACTCATAGTCTAAAATACTACTTTAAGCCATCTTCAGCACATAGAAGTATAAATACTGTGGAACTGTCAGACACGGAAATCCTCCAAGCATTGCAGGATTGCTGGCCGCAGGCGAAATGCCGGAGAATAGACAATACATCAAGATTGCCCACTAAGGCGCAGCTTGTCGCACATATGAGTCCTCCCTCAGAAGGGACTGCAGGAAGGACGGGGCATCCTGGCGGCCCCGGGACAACGCAGGAAGACAAGCATAGAAAAGGAAGGGCCCCGGGCGACACAAGCTAACGAAGAGGAAGGCCTAGGAAAGGTCTCCTCTCTAGAGGCGATCGTACTAGACCCTGAAGAGACTTCCGAAGAGATAAGAAATGGAGAGTACCCGAGCCCAGTGGTGGAAGACACACATAGGGACGGGGAAGCGGTGGAACCCACACCTAACCCTTACGGGTCACATGAAATCGATCCTGCATCAGAGTCAACAGACGCGAGCACGGACGCAGAACGAGAGAAAGGTGAACCCACACTCCAACAAGCAGAACTTAGACGGACAGCCACAGTATCCATTGGTGAAAAGAGCCCTTGTAAGGGGGAGGGTCTCTTAACCCCGAGGAGCCCGCGGCCGTCTGCCCCTCCACCTGAGAGAGTCCAATCGCACCCGGGCGGCGACACAACTGATCAGGGGAGCAGGGAAACATGGAACAGTCCAATAACAGGACCCGCAACTAGCAACATTCCAAGGTATACGGGATCGGCAAGAGCCTCTGCAGTGAACGAAAATCAAAGAAGGCCAACAGACTCTTCTTGCTCAGAGACCCGGCTAGGGTCCAAAAAGCAGCACACAGTGCTAGAAACCCCTGCAAAAACAAGAACATTGACTTCGTAAAACCATACAGGCGCTGAAACCCCCTTGAAAAAAGCAGACATTCTGGCAATTATGTCATCAACAACAATCGCTTCGGCGCCCTTTATGAAGCTATACAAGGCCATGAGTGACAACCTAAAAGATCTCAGCACAACACAAGCCATGATGTATAGCAAACTGATATTTCTAGAGGCTTATACCGTGGCCAGAGATAAAGGCTCTCCCAATCTACCTACCGAGACAAGTATACCAATCCTGACAACGGAGCAGAACATAACTACAACAGTCTCAAAGAGGCACGCAGTATCCACCGCGACGCAAACGGACATAACTATAGATCTAACCAGTGACATCGGTCAGGACCAAGAGAAAGAACCGCACTTAAAGAGACCTCAGACAGGCCGCGACAAGCAGGTGCAGGGGCTGGGCGGTGAAACCTCCAAAGAGAATAGTCAAGTTCAAGAAACCCCACGTAAACCCCATAAGAAGCAAACTCAACTTTCTAAACAGTCAATCGGAAAAGCAAAAGGCTCAACTGTGCTCAGTTATCTGATCGAGAAAGAACCCCCCTCATCAACAACAGCTATGAAAGCCAAGTCTTCCACTAAGCAAAATAAAAAACAGCAGGGGGCAGAAACAAGACAGAAGACCCCAGCCCAACAACTGTTCATCACAAGTGGGAGCCCCAAACCCAGAACAGCGACGAGCTCGCCCAAATATGCTGAAGACTTCCTTGAAGATGACTCAATGATGAACATGAGCCAACACCTGGACGAAGAGCCAACCCAAGTACAAAACGAGTGTGCTCCGCTCATAGGGAGACACACACGGGCACGGGGACCAACTTTGAGGATGAACCATTTAGCTCAGAATTCTTAACACTCGAGGATTGCTGTAAGAAATTGAATAAAGGGGCGCAGTGGAAAGCAAAGAGTCCGAGGGGATCAGCGAGCAAGGGCAACCAGGAGTCCACAAACCCTCCACACGAGAAAGAAAATCGACACTCGTCCAAGCACCCAAGTCATACTTCTGCCTATGCAGAGCCGCACTACACAAGCAAAACAAGCCTTCGACCTAGCAAAGAATCTTGGAAACAGAAAGCGCCGCACTTCACCTCCAAGACGGAAAAATACTGCAAGGATGAAAAAAACACAGAAAGGAAGAAATGGATACTAAAGCTGGAGCAGATCCCTGGAAACGATGATGAGGTAGTACTAAATAGAGGCGCGGTGCTAGAACTACTGAGCTCCGTGACTAATCTCAGATCTATAAACACGAAAGACCTGCTGATAGTGGACCCCAGCCAGAGCCAGCACAAATCCATCTCACACCTCTACGTGGCTTCTAAATCTGTGTTTCGTCTCCTGATAGCCGAAACGAAAGCTTTGCTGAAACTTGGATACGACATCATAGAATCAACTAGATCAACACGGTTCAACCGACCAAGCCCAAAACGCGATCATTCAGCTGCTCTGGAAATGAGAAGCCCCTTGTCAAAACATCGTCAGTACACAAAAAACCATTGGCAAGAGACAAGAGGGGAAAAATCAAATCATAGACACGAGTTACAAACTACTACTAAGGAGAAGGCCTACAAGGACCAGGGAGGCGAGAAAGCGCCGGCAAGAATAAGCCAAGAACAAAATAACAGAAAAATGGACCTCACGATTACAAAAACGATCTTGGCAGACCAAATACAACCTTCGCTGAGGTGCAACTCGAGACTCAACCTAGTCCTGGGTCCTGAGTCGTGGTTATCCAAAGCACCGACTGGTGCACCAAGGAAATAGCAATCCAAGCACCATGAGTCCGGTTCAGCCTTCACGACCGTCAAGAAAGCTGAGAGATCCTGCATCCGACTAGGCTCATGGAACACCAGGGGACACTCGCATCTAACGCGACCAGGAGCCATTGAAGAGATTATGATTTTCTATGTCTACAGGAAACCTGGCTCACAGAGGTCCCGACATTGGAGGGATATGAAATCATCCTCTAACCGGCCACAAAAGGACAAACAGGACGTCCATCCTCTGGAATATTGACAGCATGTCGTCAAGGCTGTGGCTTTTCACTCAACTCCACGCTATTTAGCAGTCCCTCCATCCTGATGACCAAAGCAGTTCAGACTGATTGCGAAGAACACCCAGCCAACCAACTACGGGAGCCACTGATCATTATAAATACGTATTGGAATCCAGCTGGAATCAGTGACACATCCTTTCTGGAACAAATGGAAAGAGCGATCGATGATGCACTGTCGGCCCAGTTAACCCCTAACCTCTTGATTTGTGGAGACATCAACGCCACATGCCAGTCATCAGACAAACTCACTTCCCGTATGGACAAGAACAGCCCGGGTGCGAAGAGAGGAGCCCAGTGGTCGAATTTGATGAACTCTCGTGAACTCCATAACCTGGACAGAGCCTTTCCAGACCCAAAACGGCTGCCGACTTGGGCAAGGCGAGAAGCGAACGCCACAATAGACCACATATTTGTGTCCACGCCATTGTTGGCAGTGATAACTTCTTTTGACGTGATCAATGCACCGGCTAGTGACCACAACTTGCTGGTGACAGTTTGTTCAACAACACAGGTGGAAAGAGATTACGCATTGCCACAGCTCTCCACGAATAACCAACGAACAAGAGTGAAAATATCGGCTAAAGCAATAAAAGAACTAGGACACAAATACCAGGCACAGGCAGAACGGGGGACAAGCGAGCAGATTGACTACTTACCTTTATTGGTCACATACAAAGTCAAGGCCACCAACAGAGCCAATCACAACTGCTCGCACCACTGATTTGACAACATCGTGGTGCTAAAGCGCAAGGAGATGAGAAGGCTAAAACGACAAGCTAAAGTGAGAGGAACTGCGGCAGCAATAACTGAGGCAGCAGAAGGGTGCCGACAGTACAAAAACTGTCTCAAAAACTATCGCTTGACCCTATATCAACAGGACTCAGAAGCAATTCTGAAAACAATAGTATCCAACAACAACAGAGAGTTCTGGAGCCTCCTGAATTCGACACACTCCGACGGAAAAACTGCTTTTATTTCAAACATCAAAATTCTGGGTCAAATTCTTCAGTGCATTGTTTCAGAAGTCTGAAGAAGAGCAAACAGAGAAGCTGGCAGAGCCATCATTACCATGGATCAGAGTGGATGACATCGAGGACATCACAACACAAATTAAGAGACTTAAAAACTCCCGAGCCCCAGGCCCGGACGGCATCTCGAACGTTGACCTGAAGTCCTTCGAGGAAGAATGGGCCCCTCTTCTCAGTAAAATCTTTCAAAGATGTGCCCAACTACAATCTATTCCTCCATCATGGAAAACGGCCACAGTCGTTCCAATTTACAAGAAGGGAGATAAAGAAGATCCAAAAAACTATAGGCCGATCGCCCTTCTGGAATGTATTGGTAAAGTGTTTGGCTCTCTCGTTCTGAGAGAATTCAACAACTGGGCCAAAACAGCTGGCTGCCACGACTACCTACAAACAGGCTTCAAAAAAGGACTGGGCACAGCAGCCAACATACTGATGCTCAGCGCGTTCAAAGGGAAAGTGTTGGAGGGTGGACCGCGACTTTACCTAATCTTCATCGATCTCACCCAGGCGTTCGACAAAGTGGAGCGCCCGCGGCTCTGGCAGAAACTCGAAACTTGGGCCTGCCCCACCCCGATCCTGGAGCCGATCAAAGCACTGTACACCGGCACCACCATGCGAGTAAGATTAAACCAACACGGCCTCCTGTCCCCAGCGATTCCAACCGCCAGAGGGGTGAAACAGGGGTGCTCTTTGGCCCCGGCCCTATTTATCTCCTTCCTGGGGGACCTGCAAACAACGTTCGAGGAAGTCCGCTGCTTCCCACCAAAGTTGGGCGACATCCATGTGAATAGAATCCTATACGCAGACGACCTGGTCCTCCTAGACCACACTCTCATGGGCCTGCAGCGTCAACTAAAGAAACTCTCGGAATACATGGCTGAGAACAAATTGGAGATAAACGAAAAAAAGACAAAATTTATGATCCTGTCTACAAAACCAAAGAAGGTGGAAAAAACCGCTCTGTTATTGGAAAAGCAGCGGGTCGAAAAAGTCTCTGACTTTAGATACCTTGGAGTGACACTTGACGGCTCAAGAAATGAACTGGCAATGCAAGCCCACCTCAAAAGAACAACAAAAAAGCTGATTGCACAAGCCAAAGCAATCAACAGAAAATGTGGTTGCTTCTCCCTAATTCCTGTTGTAGACTTCTACAAGAAAAAGGTTATTCCCACCTTGACCTACGGCGCCAACGCCCTTCCGAATTTACCCACTGTTGTGTGGCCGAGAGTGGAAGCGATGTTTTGGAGAGGGACACTGGGTCTCCCTAATTCCACCTTGGTGACCGTCATAAGGAAGGAACTTAGCCTGCTATCACTCGAGGGAACAGTGAAATCCAGCATGCTCATGCTTTATCGCAAAACCAGAATTTCGCCTGATCCATCAATTTACAATCTAATCAAGAAAGAATGTGAAAACGGCCAAAGCAACATGCTAAACCATTGGACAAAAATAAACCAGGCTCTGTTGGCTACTACAGAGTGTGACGAAGAGACACTTGTCAGAAACCCTACAAAAATTTAAAAAAAAACTGAAAGAAATCGACTGGATCCAAACCAACGAGGCAGCTCTAAAGAACAAACTGACACAGCACCTCCCGCCAAACACCAGAAGATTCAACGACTTACAACCGTTCCCTTCTAGACACGCTTGTGATTTAATAACGAGAGCGCGGCTAAATCTCCTGTTAACTAACGAAATTTTAGCAATCAGAGGGCTTTCCCCATCGAACGAGTGCCGATTCTGCAAAACGCCGGGATCAACAGAATCGATTAGGCATTTGCTCTTAGCATGTCCTTGCACAGCCAGGATCCGAACAGTCTACCTGACGAAGATATTTTCGGAGCACATTTTAAGCGACCAGGACGTTTGTTGGTCCAGATTGATGGCCGGAGATAGACCTTCGTGGCTGCTGGCCACCTACAAAATGTTGGTCTATATAAACACTGAACTTCTCAGCCGACCGTCCTCAGGTTGATCGGTCCGTCCAACGACCTTCGACGAGTTCCGGCCTCAATACAATTCAATACAATACAATACTTCTCCCGTTCTTATCATCACTGATGCTACTACAGCTTCGCACTGAAAATGAAAAGTTTTCTATTGTAAGAATCTTATCGATTAAAAGCAATAAAAAAAAAAAAAAGAAGATGCAGAATCTGGAAATAGCGGAAGAAGAGGAAGTGAAGGAAGACGTCTTTTTTATTTCCAGCATTGACTCTATCAAAAAGAAAAGAAGACAACCCATGTGTATGGTGGCTGTATGTGAAACAATGACTCTGGTGCTTGTGGACACGGGCGCATCGGGGTGTGTGCTTGCAGCCCGCCACTATGAGGCACTCCCAGTGCCTCCAGCATTAATGATGGCACGCACCAAAATATTTTCGTTTGGGGAGCGTCCGGGGAGCGTTTTTGACTCAGGTGGCCCATGAAGACAAAGCTATCTAAGCAACATTTTTTGTGACATATATCAGCACACACTGCCTCCTAAACTGTGAAGCGTCGGAAGTGCTGGGGATTGCACACATTGCACTCACAGTATACGCAGAGGACATCAACGACACCTTGGAGAGGTTTGCCGAAGTATTCTGAGGAGTGGGAAAGCTCAAGGGTGAGCCCATTGAACTACTCATTGATGAAGCAGTGCGCCCAACGGCACTGAAACATCGGCGCATACCGTTCCACCTGAGAAAACAAGTGGAGAAGGAAATACAGAACTTAGTTGACCTAGACATAATCGAGAGAGAAGAAGTGGGTATTCCCAAATGTGGTAGCTGTCAAACTGAAACAACCTGGATCTGTCTGCATCTGCATTGATAAGAGGCTGCCCAACCTCGCCATCAAACGTGAGAGACACATTATGCCCACACTAGATGATGTGGTGGGGAATTACAAGGGGCAAAAATATTCTCCAAACTTGAACTGCGGTCCGGGTACCACCTGTTAGAAATACACCTGGACTCGCACTGCATAACGACTTTCATGACTCATCATGTGTTGTATCAATATAAACAACTGAGTTTCGGAGTCTCTTCCGCAGCCAGGGTTTATCAAAATGTCATCAGGGGAGTCCTGGCTGGCCTGGAAGGTGTGATAAATTTGAGAGATGACCTTTTGGTATATTCTAAATCCGAAACCAAACATATGCTCGCTTGGAGAAGATGCTGGCGACAATCAGGAGCCCAGGAGTGAAATTGCACTGTGACAAGTGTGAATTCCTCAAGGACAGTATCACATTTTTTTTCGTTGTGTCTTTCATGCCAACGGTATCTCCACGGAACCGCAAAAGGTCAGAGACATTCAGGAGGCGAAACCTCCAGAGAACATCTCAGAGATAAGGAGTTTCCTAGGTATGGTGACCTACTGCGGGAGATTAATTCCTAATTTGGCAACCCTCTCAGAGCCTCTCCGGACCCTGACCAGAAAAGACACTGCCTGGAAGTGGTCGGCAGCCGAACAAAAAGCTTTCGACACCATCAAGACAGCGCTCATGGGGGAAGAAACAATGGCGTTGTTTGATCCAGAAAAGTAATCTGAAATTATTGTGGATGCCAGTCTGGTCAGACTAGGGGCGGTACTCCTCCAGCCAGATGCCGTAGGGCAAATGAAGCCTATCGCATATGCGAGCAAGGCTCTAACTGTCACAGAACAGAGATACTCACAGATTTAGAGGTAGGCGCTGGCGGTTTTACATTCTAGGAAAACCTGTCACATTGATTACTGATCACAAGCCATTGCTCCCCATCATGACGGAGTCCTCATCCAAACCACCTCCTGGATAGAGCAGTGGATGTTGGCTCTCATGGAGTATGGGGTCATACTGAACTACAGACCAGGAACCCACAAACCTGTGGACTACTTGTCGGGACACCCCAAGAGTGGCAGTGAACATGAGGAGACGAAAATGATAGACAGTGAAGACCATGTCCGCTTGGTGGTGGGTGCAGCAAAGCCTGTGGCCCTTACTCTGGAAGAGTAGCAGAGGCCTCCTAAGAGGACCAGTGTTTCAGAATAATTCAAGAGGCCATGGTCAGCAGCGAGTGGAGGTCAGCACTATCCAATACCACTTGCAGATGCCGGGAGACTCAACGGGAACTTAAATATCTGTGGCAAGTCCGACATGAACTCTCTGTGACCGGAGAAGTAATGCTGCTACGTGGTCTCCAGATAGTAATTCCGAGAGCACTGGTTGAGACAGTGTCGGAGTTGGCACAATGTGACCACCAAGGCACAGTGTACACAAATGTGAGGCTATGCCCCAAAGTTTGGTTCCCAGGTCTCGAGACAAAGGTAGATGAGCATGTTGGCAGGTGTGTCGGGTGATAGGCAACAGCCCCAGTCAACAGGGAGCCAAGTATTGAATCCATGGCCAGAAGTGACATTCCCTGCGACACAGTACACGTGGACTTTGGGTCGACAGGAAGAGAAATGTACTTTTTCGTAATGATCGACCACTGGTTAAGTTACCCGTAGGTAGAGATGGTAGAGCCGACATCCTGCAAACAGATCATCCAAGTGATGGAAAAGGTGTTTGCCACACATGGATTCCCAAGAATCGCATGCTCTGATAATGGACTGCCATTTCATGGAGGGAACTTTGCAGAGTTGAAGGCAGACTCTGGTATTACGCATAGGAAGGTAGAGCCAGGATGGCCTAGGGCAAATGGGGAGGCTGAGTGCTTCATGCAAACGTTCAACAAAGTGTTCTGCATAACCCAAGGTTAGGGAGGAGAACTGAAAAGAACACTTTACAAGTTCCTAAGGGAACACCAAACCACCCCTCAACAATCCACAGGGGGGTCTCCATCCGAAGCCCTTTTCCACAGATGCCCACAAGGACTCCTTCCAGAGACGCAAGGCCGGCCGCCAGGCACCATTGATAACCACAGGACATCAGAGGACCGACTAGCGCACAACGAAGGGGGAAACGTCAGACGTCGTCTCAGACCACCGGCCATTGAGGTGGGTGACACTGTCCTGGTAAGAATTCAACATCCTGAAGGAAAGCTGTCCCTCACTAATGAACCCACTCCCAAGTAAAAGGCTCCATGATGACTGCTGCTGATCATAAAGGAACGGTGACAAGGAACTCTGGTTTCTTTTGGAAGATTGGAGGGGGATACAAGTGGAGAGATCAATGAGGAGAAGTCTCCTCGGCCGAGACCACGGGCAGAGAACAACCGCTGGAAGAAGATGCCGGTAATCCAGAATTTACACCATGCGTCTTGGTAGGAGAGGGAAGAGAGACAGCGGCAGAGGAGTGCTACCCCTTCAGAGAAGGCCATCATTGTCCTGTGTAAAGACTACATTATGGGCCAAATCTGATCTTCCCAGTATTGCCGACGTTGGGCCCACTATGGGTTCATGTGTTATTACACGTAGGCCTGTCATGTTGACAGCAGTTTGTGCCTAACGGCTGTGTTTAAATTTTGTTATGAAAAAGGAGGAGTGGGATGGTATCAGGTGGCGCAATGTTCGCCGTCGCGGTGGTTGTATAAAATAAAGTGGGCGTGCCCAGGCTCAGCATTTCGCGCCGAGAGCCTGACGAGTTAAGTCATGTGTCCAGTGTCTCATTGCAGGTATGGTGGGAAGGCCTTACCAGAGGGGCCCGAGGGGACTAACATGAATAGAATTGTCAGTGAAGAGTCAAAGTGGGGCAGTTTAGGAGGTGACTAGTGGTATTGGAGTGACCCTTCTGACACAATATCTGATACGGATGTATGTGACATTGACCTTTTCAGAACATAGATTTGTGAAAATACAGTTTTTAAAATAAAAGTTCTAGTATAAGGGTCTCATATTAAAACAACGGCATGTGAAAACATGTCGTTATTAAAACACCTACCGCTATCATCTATATGCTGGAAGTTTGAATATTAAGAATAGTTTATTTTTAGAAGTCTGTGAAGGAAAGCCACAAGTAGATGTACTGTACTTAAAAACATGAAGTACAACTGAAAAGAAACGAGTAAGCGTGTCTAAATGTTTACATGTCAGCTCTTGCGCCAATTATGCCTGAGGCAGTTCAGCTGTGTGTAAGATTGACAACCACAGGAGCACTAGACGAACAATTTCAAAAGCCAGGAAACAGATTTTTTTCCACACAAAATACTGAGTTTCAACACACGTAAATAAAGGGGATATGTGGTTGCCTGGACAAATGGCAAGACACTGTTGAGGCTCAGTATGGTGTTTATTGAGATACCTTCTGTAACATGGGATGTGGGGGTCGTTTCGGGAGGATAGCTCAGAGGCAATGTGCATGCCTTGGAAGCAAGACGACACGAAGCAACACAGGTTAGATCCCCACGTCTGCGCTTAGAAACCTCTGGGTATTAAGCTTGTTATAAATAACCTAGCATATCATATCATAATAATTCCAGAGCATGGCTGACATAGGTACTCACTATCCAGGGTTACACTTGGTGCCTCCTCGTCCATGCACCCTCTGTGCCCCTACATCACCACATCAAACATTGGGTGCATTCCAGTCCGTGCACCACCTAAGAGCTACTGACAACTCAAAAATTTTAACACTGCAAATCAACAGGTGTGTTCCAGTCCGCACACCATGGGGCCCGACGGCAAGCTGCCTGAGCTCAGAAGATTCTGGGATCAAACTGGCCACTGGCACTGCTGCAGGACAGGAAGAATACATTTTCTTCATCTTCCTCCTCTCCGGCATCGTAGTGTATCCCTCTGGGACCCTCCGCCACCTCAGCTCACTCCCTCCCGATGTCGCCGCCATGCTGGCTGGAGTTGGGGCAAGACACACCCGTGCAAAGTTATCTGCTTTCCCGCACCTTCCACAGATGTGTCCTTTTGCCGGGCAGTCCTGAGGGTGTGGAAGATCCCAAACACACTGATGACACATGGTGGCATTGGGGTCTCTCCTTGGCCAGTCTCCCCTCCTCATTGGTTTTCCTCCTTGCCACTTGCCGACGGTTTATAGTCATAATTTCGAAACCAATAATGTTGAAAGTCATTTTTTTGAAAAAAAAATGTCGAAAAAAAAGTCGTATTTTTTTTTAATGCATTATTTTTTCGAAATGGGGGGTCCACCCCCCAACACCCATTTTGTTATTTTTTTTTTTGTTTTACCCATTTTTCTTTATCCCGAACCCCAAAATAACTATATAATTAAAAAAAACGGAATTCAACATTTTTTTTTCCCGACATTTATTTTTTGAAAAAATTGTCATTCGACATTATTTTTTTGAAAATATGACCAACCACCCTTGCCGACAGTTGCCACCTCCTTGAGCTTGATTCACTGCATGGGGGCCTCCAATTTGAGGTGGTGTCTGGAGGAGTCCATGACTGAGGCCCGCACCTCCGCCAGTTTCTGGGCCCGACCGAGGTCTAGTATTCGGTCGAGGGTCAGCGTCGTGTCCCTCAGGACTTGTTTGCGTAACTTTGAGGAGCTGCAGCCGTAGATGATCTGGGCTCTGATCTCCTCCCCCTCGAAGTTTCCCAGGTCGCAGGACAGTGCAATGTCACACAGCCTCCCATGGAACGCATCGAGGCTCTCCCCTTCCTCCCGCCTCACACACCTCATCCTGAACCGTTCGTAGTCCCTGTTCACCATGGGTCGAAAATACTTGTTCAGGGCTGCGATGGCTGCACCGTATGACTGATCTCTGGGCGTTAACGTCTTGAACAGCCTCTGAACGGCCAGTCCGAGAGTGTCAGGCATTTTGGCTGTGTCCTTGATCTCCAGTGCAGCAAAGTACAACTCCATGTTCTCCACCCAGGCCACCCACTGGGCCCCCAGACTTGCAGGCGCACCCATATCATCGAAATAGGGTATTGGTGCCAGCTGATCCCAACATGTCACCTCGTCATCCGACATGCTGAATGCTGTTGGGGATGCCGGATGCAGTCACCGGTGTTGATGGGTGCCTGTCGTTGCTGGTCTTCAGGTGGCTTGACCCTTGGTGGGGAGCACTTTTGACGGCACCCAGATGCTCCCGGATCAGCCGCTGCTCTTTCAGAGGCCGTTGCTGGTGGCAGAACCAGGTGTCCCCACTGCAATGTTCACCACTCTGGATACCCACATTCTTCCTATCCAGGGGCACACAAGCACTCCAGGTGGAGCCGCAACCCCTAGGGCCCGAGCAGTCACAGACCCCGGAGTCAGTATGACACCCCTCTTTCAGGCAGTTTTGCTCCTCAAGATCCACTTCTTTAAAGAAAAGCTTATTTTTCTTCAGGCCCGAATGTTGATGAGCCCTCATGCAGTGTGGAACAGCCCAGGCTCCTCATCACCACGACCCGGGTTCTCCCCCTTTTGGAGCAGGCGATGCGTAGAGCAAGCTCCGCCCCCTTCTCTTTGTTCCCCGCCTGTGCTAGGGACAATGCAGGCCATGTGTCCGTCGAGGCCACGCCCCTCACTCTGTCTCTGGGGCAGTGATGGGGGGTACACGCCACCCTTTTTTAGACTAAACTTATGGGCAAGGTGAGCAGCTGCCCCTCATCCAATCCGTTTAAAAAAAAAAAAAAAACAGAAACACTTTCACCCGTCGGCAGCCCGAACTCAGCGGGTGTGCTCCCTGCTCTGATGAAATGTGCTGGTGAGCCGCGGCCCAGAGCTCCAGGCCCCGCTCCCTTCCTTTGTTCTCGGCCTCGGCTCCCCTGGGCTCACACCGCGGGCCGAACTTCATCCGCTTATTTTTTTCCGGGCAGGACGGCCGCACTGTGCTCGTCCCGCCACGTGAATCTGTCCTCCTCAGCATCGCCGCGGGCACCAGGCGACCAGTGCAGGAGTACCCTTGCAGGTCCTGGGGCCACCCGCAACGCTGCCGCCACCATGTGCTCCTTCCACACGGCGGCCGACTGCGGCCGTGTGCGCGGGTCCTTTCTTCCGCCCGCCACAAGCACCATCTGGCAGGTGCAACCTCGTCGCCAATGTGGAGGGACTGCTCAGGTCACCGGGGGCGGACCACGAATAGTGTTGGATCCCCGACACTAGCTCAGCACGCCGCGAGCACGCGGCTTGTAGTATGCAGGGATCACCATGCTCGGGCCGGATCACCGGCACCCGGTACTCCTGCTGGGGGCACCCAGCTTAGGCCCGCCGTGCGGGGTGGCACCCATGCCAAAGCGGACTGCCTAGGCCACAGACACATGGCAAGGCCCACACACAAATAATAAATGCAGACACAAGTTGCTGCTTCCTGGGGCTCTGCTGCACTGCCCTCGCTGTGCCAGCAGAGCCTCTTTTATTAAGTGAGCATCACACAGTCATGACGCTCACGTCAAAGAAACACTAGACCACCACACAACACTCACTGTTGGAGCTGTCCAGTTCATGCAGTTGGCTCACTGCAACCGGGTGTGTTAATATTCACACACACATCAGCCAGAGCATCCAGGAGGCTGGCCTCAGTCTTGGTATTCCGCTCTGGCTGACTTGGGCCTCTGTAGGCAGGATTTGTGGCAACTGTAGGCCTCAGGTAGGAGGAGCGTCGGGGCTGACCGTGCCCTTCAGCCTCCTGGCGAGTTCTGCCGCCTTCCTGTCATTCGCGTGCTTTGCACTCCTCCAATCTTGTGAGATCACGTGGCCGTGATCTCGCAAGGCAGAGTCCCCACAGGATAGCATGGTAATTCCAATATTGAATTAATTAAAGGATTTTCTTTTGTTCAGATTTAATGACTGACAAAAACAGAATGGAGCAAAGAAAGGTAGGGAGCAGTTTGTGTACAAAGGGTACAATTTATTATTTTTGGCATAACAAGTTATACAGGTTCTCTGAGTGTTACATACTTAGTAGGCTAGTTATAGCATTCATGAGAGAAAAGCGGTGCTGGATGTAACATAGTCATAGCAAGTTATGCATTAACTTTACAAAAACAAAATTGATAATAACAACTGAGGAGGGGGAGCGGGGGAGGGAGGGTATGGAGCTTTATGCACAATAGGAACAGAGGACTTCTTAGTTCAACAATGGGGTCTTCTCAGGGAGTCAGTGTTTTAGACATGTTTTTGTTTTTCAGTCCTGATTTTCCAACCAGCGCAGAGTTGGGGGCTGTCTTGCCATCCCCGGGAGTTGCTGAGCATAGTCCATGAAGCGGGCCCATGTGCGTTCAAATTTGGGCATGTTGCCTAGTCTGATGGCTGTGACTTTCTCGGCTGCCACAATTTCTCAGCATTTGGCCTACCACACGTGTGTGGATGGGCCCTCCGGATTTTTCCAAAGTCTGGTGTTGGCGATTTTGGCGGCTGTAAGGAGGTGAGAGCATAGGTCCGCCAAGCAGCCTGTGAGTGGGAATTGGCCATCTCCTGTAGCCCCTAGTAGCACGATTCCTGGGTCTCAGGGGATGTTGAGCCCGGTAATTGCTTTAATCTGTTCTAAAATGTTCTTCCAGAATAGGGCAGCTTTTGGGCACGACCAGAAGAGGTGGAACAAGGATCCTCGTTCCGAGCACCCCCTCCAGCACTGAGTAGGGATCGATGGTTTACACTTGTTTAGTATAGCTGGGGTTCGGTACCATCTGTAGCAGACTTTAAATGCGCTTTCTTTCTTTGTTATGCATTTTGAGCGTTTTTGTGCTCTGGACCATATATATTGCCATTCCTCGGGTTCAATCGGTCTTCCGATGTCTTCTTCCCATTTCAGCATGTATGGTTCTTTTTTAGTAGGGTCTGATCTGTCCAGCATTTTGTACAGAGCAGAGATTTTCCCTTTCGGGGGATTTGCTGTGAGGGTGAGTTCTAATGCCGTTAATTCTCTGCTGCCCTGTTTCCTGACTTGTGGGTTCGACAGCCAGTGCCTCAGTTGTGCGTAGCGGAACCTTTCAGTTTCCGGGATCTTGAATTTTGCTTTGCACTCCTCAAAGTTTAGGGGGTGCCCGTTCTTGAAGAAATCCGTCATGTTTTCCATGCCGCCGGCCCTCCACTCCGTAAACTGGTTTGGTGAGACTCCCGGGGAGAAGTCCGGGTTCCCCCAGATCAGTGTGAGGGGGCCCATTGAGCCACTGCGATTCCACTGACGGGCTGCTTTTTTCCAATTGGCAACCATGTTCCTTGTTGCTGGTAGGGGGCCCAAATCTTGGGTCCCATTGGGTTCTTTGGAATGGGGCAGAGCTTGTAGCGGGGTCTTACTCCAATCTTCTTCCAGTTGTAACCACCTGGGGGGGTTAGCGCTGAGCTTCCAGGCAAAAGCTGGGGCCAATTGGGCTGCTAGACAGTATCTCGCCAAGTCTGGGACCCCTAAGCCTCCCAGGGCTGAGCTTTGCAGCATGATGCGTTTCGGGATACACGACTTCTTTCCTTCCCAAACGAGGTTCAGGATCTCTCTTTGGAGCTTTCGCAGGGCCTTTTCTCGGATCACCAAAGGCAATGCTTGTGCATAATATAGCAGCAGTGGGGTCAGATTCATTTTTGTTGCCATGATACGGCCAAATCAGGAGATTTCTTGTGTTTTCCAGCGGTTGATGTCCGTTTTCAGGGCTCTGAATAGTGCCGGAAAGTTTGCTTTATACAGCCTCTCAGTTTTGTTGGCTATCTGGACTCCTAGGTAGCTGATGCTGCTTTTCGCCCAGGGAATTCCGAACTCCTCCTCGAGATTGGATTTGTGCATGCTTTGGATGTTGATGCCAAGTGCTACTGATTTGGCTATGTTTATCGTAAACCCTGAAGCTGTTCTGAATTCTTCTAGGGTTCGCCATAGGGCTCTTATTGATTCAGCTGATTGGGTGAGTCTGAGGAGCACATCGTCTGCGTATAGGGCGATTTTGCAGTTTCTTTTTTGAATATGAGGCCATGTATTGATGGATTTCGGCGGACCCTGTCCGCGAACGGCTCCATTGATAAGGCGAAGATGAGTGGGGAGAGTGGACATCC
Organism: Ambystoma mexicanum; assembly: GCF_040938575.1. Lineage (NCBI taxonomy): Eukaryota > Metazoa > Chordata > Amphibia > Caudata > Ambystomatidae > Ambystoma > Ambystoma mexicanum. The sequence goes on from NC_090925.1 coordinate 81,263,191, forward strand.
TTGACTCGTCCCCCGGGTTATGTTTATGTTGCCAGATTTGGCCCCGTTGAGGCGTAGACACGTAGACGGCTTTTGATAGATGGCTAGGACCCATTTTATGAAGTTTGGGCCGAAGCCGAAATGTCGTAGGGTTTCCTTTACGTAGACCCAGTCGAGCATATCGAAAGCCTTGTGCGCGTCTAAGGAGAGGACTGCTAGCCTTGAGCCCAGTCCGTTTGCTGACTCTAGGATGTTGATGGTTTTGCGGATATTGTCTTGGGTGCCCCGACCCGGGATGAAGACCTCTTGATCTGGGTGAATGATCTCTGGGAGGAGTGGGGCCAGACGGTTTGGCAGGATTTTGGCGAATATTTTCGCATTGTTGTTTAGCAGCGTTACGGGTCTGTATGATGCACTTAGCGTTCTGTCTTTCCCCGGCTTTGGAATCAGTAGTGTTATTGATTCATTCATAGACGCTGTCGTAGAGCCCGTGGAGAGGAAGGAGTTGAATAGGTTCACCAGCTGCGGAGCTTGCAAGTGAGCAAACTTCTTGTAGAATTTTGAGGATAGCCCATCTGGCCCGGGCGTTGTGTTTTTCAGGTGACGGATCATTTCGCTAACCTCCTCCGCTGATATTGGGCCCTGCAAGTCCAGGAGTGAAGGTGATGGCTGCGGCTTTGGGATGGGGGCAAGAATTGAGTAATGGCTGAAGTTGACGTCGGAGGTCCAGCCATAATTTCCTTGTGGTGCTGCACCATTATCTCCAGCTTGTCAGGGTCCCGGTGGTGTAGGGCGCCATTTTTGTCTAGCAGGGCTTGGATGTGGTTCCTGGTTTGAAGCTTTTTCAGCTTGTGTGCGAGGAGCCTGTTTGCGTTGTTGCTGTTAAGGTAGTAGTACTGTTTGGTGTAAGTTAGTGATCTGGCAGCTCGGTCTGCCAAGTGGATCTCCAGCTCTCTTTTTGCTCTTTTTAGTTCTCATTGCGTTGTTTTCGTGAAGCCCTGTTTGAGTTTGTTTTCTAGCTCTACGAGTCTGTCCTCTAGCTTTCGTTGCTTCAGTAGATTCTGGTGCTTGAGTCTGGCTGAGGAATCCATTGCCACCCCTCGGATTACCGGCTTCATGGCATCCCATACTGTTGCTGTTGAGGTGTCTGGGTTTGTGTTCTCAATGAAATAATTCTGAATTGCCTCCGCAAGGTCAGTGCTGGCCCCTAGGTCAGTGAGGATGTGGTCTTGCAGCTTCCATTGTCTCTGAGTGGGTTCGGGCACTCCTTGGAGAAGCAGCGACATTGTGACTGGTGCGTGGTCCGAGATTACTATGGGCCCAATTTGGATGTTCTCGACGCAGGGAGCCATGGAGTTAGCGGCGAGCAGGAGGACGTTCCGCGAGTAGCCTTTGTGTACATGTGAAAAGAAGGTGTAGTCTCTTTCTCCCTGGTTGCGTAGTCTCCACATATCTATTGTCTCAGTTTCCCACAGGAATTCGGCTGGAGCCAGGGATTTGCCGAAGTCTTCCCTGGAAGCTGGGAGTGTCTTATCTACACTCGGGTCTGGAGGGAGGATGAAATCTCCTCCGATTAGGAGGTGGCCTGAGGAGAAGGCAGTGATGGTTGGGAGAAGGCTCCGGAGGAATTGGTCTTGTTCTTTGTTTGGTCCATAGATTTCCACTAAGATAATCGGTAGTTCGACTAGGAGACCTTTCAGGAGCAGGAATCTGCCTTCCAGATCTCTTTTGATGGTAATCTGTGATAATGGGAGATTTTGGCCTAGGAGAATAGCGTTTCCTCTCTCTTTATGTGTAGCTGAGGTGAAGTAGCATTTCAGGTAGAGTTGTAATCTTATTCCCTTTTCATCTCCCGCATCAGGTGGGTTTCCTGGATGAAGACAATGTCAGTTGCTAGTTGGTCAAGTTTGTGATAGTGAGTATTTTGTCTAGAGATCCCATCTTCTAAGTCCTACGTAGAATGCTTTGTAGTTTTCCCCCAAGGATTTCCTGTTACGTGTCTTCAGTGTTGGGTACCGCCATGCTCCCCTCTTTATGAGACTCACGCCCCCTCCTCGTCCCACCCTCACTCCACTCCCCCATCCCCCCAACAATAACTAGGTTTCCGGACTAGCCTTTAACCAACGGGGTCCTCGGCCAGACCGGTGTGTTCGCTCTGCTTGGAGGTAAACATTGCCTCCTCTGTTAACCAATAAAGTTCAGGATGAGGTTACCGAGTTTGTCTGATGAAGTCAGCTTGAGGTCTTTCGGCTTCCCGCTCAACGGTTGTTGTCCCTTTTGGCCTTCCCTGATGGGCCCCGAGGCCTGCAGTGCCCCGCCACCCTGGCCCAGGCTCTGGTGGGGTCTCCGTGGGATCTCCTCGAGGCTTCTGCAGTTTTGGCGGTGGACCTCTCCTCTTCTTCCGGGTTCATGAATCATTCGGCTTCTCTAGGAGAGGGGATTGTCCAAGGCCTGCCTTCCCAATTGAAGATTAAAGCTGTAGGGAAGCCCCAGCAGTAGGTTGTTTTCCTCTCACGTAGCCATTCAGCGAGAGGCTTGAGGGCTTTCCGTTTTGCGAGTGTGGACGCTGCCAGGTCTTGGTATAGGGATATTTCGGCATCTTGGAAGCTAATTCGGGCTGAGCTTCTGGCTTCGTTCATTATTTCTTCCTTGACTTTGTAGAAGTGGACTATCGCTAAGACGTCCGATGCAGAGTTTGCATTTTGTCTGGCCCTGACACTGTGAACCCTATCTAGTTCCAGCGGGGATCCATCTGGGAGCGTTAGGATAAAGCGAAATAGGTCATTGACTTAGGAGTTCAGTTCTTCGTCGGGGACGGACCTGGTATGCCCCTCAAGCAGATATTGTTACATCTGGACCTATTTTCGGCCTCTTCTTGTTTGTTCTCGAGGGCTTCACATCTGGCCTCTAGTGCGGCAAGTCTGTCAGCCCCTTTCCCATTTTCAAACTTTTGCGTGAACAAGGTGTTTTCAATTTCTTCAGTTCTGGTTCCAACTTCCCCTACTCTTTTGTCCAAGGACGCTATTTTGCCTTTCAGTTCTTCTGTGCCCTTTTGGTACTCCTTGGTTATGGCGGATAGGAGCTCTTGGAGGTCCGCTTTCGTCCCTCCTTGGGTTGGTGGGTCGTTCTGGGTGGCTGGAGGTACGCCCACCGTCGTGTCGTTACGCTCCCCTTTCTTAGATCTTTCACCCATAGTGGAAGATAGTTGGGTCGCTATGTCAGTTTGCTTGGATGCTTTCTGATTTCTGGCCATTTACTTCTTGTGACTCAGGCGGGAGTTTGACCATCCCACACCCAAGATGGGCTATACTGGGGCACTCAGGGTCTCCCCACCACCCCCACCTACCTGCTGGGCAGGTTTATGTAATGATTCTGCTTCAGGGCGAGTCGCGCGGTCAGCCGTTGTGCTTTTTCAGAGTCTTGGGGCTTGGTGGACCGCACTTGGGCAGCATGCTACTCCTGGGGATTGAGGTAGTCTGTAAGGGAGGGCTCGAGGAAATCTGCCGGACTGTGGGATTCAGTAGTCGGAGACAGAGGCCGACTCCCCCTCCGATTCGTGTTCCGGACTCGCTCCAGGGTAGGTTCACAGTCAGGTGGGCATCTCCCCTCCCCATTCGGAGCCTGATTGGGGAGATTGGTTTGTTGGTCCGGGAAGCTCTTACACTGTGCGGCAGGTGCTGCCCTACCTTTCTCCAGGAGTAGGCCTCAGAGCCTGTGCTGCCGGGGACGTTGAAGGGCCCCTCTCTCCCCACCGAAGACAGACCAGTGGAGGGCACGCTCCCTTGCCCCCAGCTCCTGCTAGGTCACAGGGGGCTCCGGATCACCCTCGGGCTTCCGCAGAGACTCGCTTCTGTCCGTTCCGGGCCCCGCTGGTGAAGCTGTCGTGGGAGTCGCGTAAGATGATGCACCTCCGGCCTTGATGTTGCGGTGCCACGGGCCTCGGGGACTCCCGGAGGCAAAGCCCGAGGAGAGAGCTGCGCTCCACCACACTCTGTGTCGGGGGAACCCTGACGTAAATGCTGGTCTTATGGCTTGGAGATCGGGGGGCTCGCGGGGCCCTGTCTGGAGACGGAACACACACACTAGGCGCAACCCCAGACGGGGGTGCCAGAGTCTCTGTCTTTTGCTGATGCAGGAAGAAACACTTGCGATTAGCTCCGGAGCGGGCGCTCACAGGTCCCACTCGGCCCAGGCGCTGGAAAGAGGGCCAGATTACGCCATTCCACCGTCCGCCATCTTGGGATGCAGCCAACTTCTCCACATCTCGCCGGCGGAGATCGCCTTAAGCTCGGTTGCCTTTCAGCTTAGAGCAGCGGAAATGAGGCATGGGCTGCAGCCGCCTCATGGCTCTGCAGGGCGTCGACTTTGTACTCGAAAACCTGAACTTTACTGGGGCATTACGGGCAAACACACCATCGTGGGCGGGAGCTCTCACCGGACCCGCTGTTCGCCATGGCACCAAGCCACGCCCCCCAAAGGGTACATTTTAAATAATGAACTGCCTCGCATTGTTATTTCCGCTTGCACCAACCTTCCTGCCTCTAAAAAGGAGCCTCTCTCAATTTTGAAAACTCTTGTTGCTCTCAACATTCAAAAATCACAGCTTTACATTGTTTTTCATCAACTTCCACCTAAAAGAAAGACCCACAACAAGCTCTAGTGTTTAGTTTTTGACATACTTCCTAAATGATGGCCTTCGTTAAACGACTATTAAATGTTTGATTTTTACATTATTGACAGACCTCTGTTACACGTCTGTTCGATGTTAACACTGTGAGTGAAATATCTATACATAAAGAAAATAGATATAATTTCAGCGATTTTTGATTACTAGTTTTTCTTTTCTTGCAACAATTTCACTGGTTAGCGTTTGAAATTAACAACGATCAACCCGCCGGAAGACGTTGACAAATGGAAACATAAGTAAACTCAGCTGGCAGTTGTGTGGGACCGCCGGGCCAATGGGCCACTCTCTATCATCACTTCTCAGTACAAAATTCGGACAAAGCGCCTCTAGTGGTGGGTACACCCTCGCCCTTATGCGATGTTAACTTTGGGTTTCATTTGTGTAGAAGGGACCACCAAGCAGGACACAGGGCATCCATTTTTTGTACCCCCTTTCGACTCCATCTTGGTAACGCAGTAGCTCAGAGCACATGGCCCCCACCCTCGTCCCCACTCCAACTGGAAAACTCTGCAGCTCCATTCTCACGCTGAAGCCAGAGCTGCTTGCAACAAATAATAAATGTAACACATCCCTTTTCCTCTGAGATCACTGTCCTGCATGTGAACCAACATGAGCCAAGCGCATAGCTCGTCCATCTCCACAAAAGTGTCCTTGTCCTCTTACCCTCGCCAGTTGAAACGTATTGCCATTCTAACCCTGTGTCCTTGCAAGGCATTCCTTTCATGTGCCAGACTGCCAACCATGCTATGAAGCCCACCCAACAGACCCCCTACTAACATTAGACCCCTGCTGCAGTATATTGTGCCCAATACTAACAAGTGCCACATACCTGAGATTCTTGTGAGACTAAGCCTATAGTTCAATGACAGTATTATAGTGGTCGAGGCCCATAAACCTGTGACCTGTATAACCCAAATGTTGTAGATGCATGCTCTAGTGCATGCATTACTCAGAATGTATTTTCTTAGCTTAGCTTAGATAGTGACCACCGTGTTTCACAGCGACCTGACCTTCACCCATCCGGAGCACAGATGTCTGACGTCAATCCTCCCGCCAACCAAGCAACCAACCCGGAGGAAGAGATGATGCTCACACCTAAGACACCACCCCGGCTGACCAATCCAGGTCCAACGTAGCATCATATGTTAAAGGTGTCAATGTACTATATAAATGTGTTGTAACCTTGATGTGGTCAGAGCGCTCTCAGAGATCTAGATAAACTTTTCCTTGAACTCTTGCAGCCTGCTCTTTTGTGCCTTATTCCCTGCCCAGGGAGTGTCTGTATTATACATTTCTTTTCACGTAGAGACAGGGAGGGAACAAACACAGTTCACATGCAAATGGAGATTTAGCTCAATTTGACTCTTGTAAAAAGAAGGCTATTTTGATTCTAACTTTAGAGAACGCATGTGGAGAGATTATTGATCGTGTAGCTGAGAATGATTTCTTTGTCTCTGGTTCGATCTTCTTCATTATGACCTGTACACTTGCAGCTCCACTAGGGCACGTGTGGCAGATGAAAATTGCCTTTTGTAGTGAAATACCTGTGTTGAAAGATTCTTTTCTTTTGGAGTAAATCTGTCTTGGAGGACACAAAAGGGCATTTGTTGTCATGTGCTTTGCACTGTTAGTTACAGGTTGAATATGTGTTGGCGATTTAATTAATAGGGTACTTGGATGTGTCCTTTTTACTTAGATGACATACTCCCATTATAACACAAATAAATGTAATAATAGTAAGAAAAACTCTGGGGAATGTAAATAGATAATAATAACATGTTTAACAAAATAAAGTATTCCCTTCAAAAACCCTACATATAATTAAATTGGTGGCCCGGGCATGGGGAGCTCAGCCAAGGGAAATCGAAGTGTGAAGAAATACATTCAAATACACACAAGTGCTTTTGTTAGTATTTATACAAAAATAATCATTGAACTGAAATGTGTGCAATTGGAATGTTTCTTTCAGATTAATGGCCGTATTGATTAATATTTTTCAGAAATTCTGTGAAGAACCTGAGGGTATTCTCACTCCTACTCCCCTGGGATCCTCTGTGCAGGTGGCCAGAGAAAGGCCAATGTTATTGGATCCTGACCCTGGGGGTGGAGAAGTGAAGGAGGATCACCTGGGTGGAGGGTCTTCAGGATTGGGAGTGGGGTGACCTCGGGTGAGTCATGATATCCCTTGTTCCCTGTTGACAACCAAACTAACACTCCCCCAACCATCATGGGTTATTATAAGCCATTTCCCCTCAATCTTCTTTAAAGCGCATCATAGAAGATTAATGAATTAATTAGTTAGTGGTAGACTCACAGCAATATTGCTGTTGAATATCAAACCATCAATTGCTGGGGCAGTGGTTTCTCTTGAACCAAGTACAGAGATCAGTGACTTCAAAATCTCTGGCAGCCTAGTCCACGAAGGAGGCTCTCCACTGCCTTCTCGACATTCTGAAACTCACGCAGCACATAAAAGATCACAAACACTGGAACGATAATATCCTCAACCTCATCACCACCCCCCTGCCAACCCAGACCCACAGCTCTCCAGACCATCCTGACTGGTTACACCATCCGGAAATCATCTTTAAGATTAGACACACTGCTACAGTCTAGCACGCACATGGCAAACTCAGCCAACAAGTCTTCTGGCCATTCAAGAAGTTCCCAGTGGAAGCTCTCTTAGAAGAACTTGATAACCTCAAACTCAAATGGGCTGATCCTCCTCAGGCAAACAAGGACTACAATTTGCTTCTCAACTCAACCATTACCAAGAGAAAATATTACCAGAACACCATAATCAACGCCAACAAGGTTGTAGGCTATGCAGAAACAGTAAAGCCCCTCCACATGTATCTCTAGTTGAATAAGATAGAATCCTTACAGTGAAAGCGATATGCGGAAATACAGTTTGCAAAATAAAGTCCTGTTTTGCCGAGATACCGCACCTCGGGCTGTTGCATTATAAAACATGGTTTGTTCTAAAATCCCATGAGAGGAACAGATTTACTTTAGCAATATTTACTCAAAGGCACATAATAAATGTTTGACCTGTTGTTAATTACAGTAAAGAACAAGTCCCAGTGACAGGAGGAATGACCCCTTGCCTGAGGTCAGTGGATGCAGCTGGCATACTCATAATGTAAAGTGAGAATATTGTGTTTCAATCTCCCTTGTAGCAGCTGGCTATACCACTCACTGTCATCTTGCTACTTTGAAGGAAAAAAACACAGCATATGTCTATTACGAGAACTAATAAATATGAGGTGCTAAACCTTATAAATTAGGAATTCTCCTTATCTGCATGACAGCTACAAAGTAATGCTCCAAGGACCAATCTAGTAATTTATCACAATACGCCTCCCTCTTCTTAGAACATCTACGCGATTAGTAATTTGTTACATTACAATTGTCTGGCTCTTCCTCATTAGTAATCCATTGGTAATCCATCACATTACACGCACCTCCCTCTTCCATGTCCCATTACTCCATTAATAATCCTTCACATTAGCCATTTCTTCCTCGTCCTCATCCCAGAACCACATCAGTCCTCCATCACGTTCCCTCTTCCTAGCTCTTCCTTGACCCAGCAACCCATTATAATTCTATTACTTTTCTTTTGGAACCCTCTTTCTCCTCCTATTTCTCCATTAGTAATATATTACATTACCCTGTGTTCCTTTTCCCTGTCCCAGGACCCGATCAGTGCTCCTTCTCATTACTCTCCTGTCTCTCTTTTCCTTGTTCCAGTATGCCTTTATTTAGTACTACATTACATTACACCCACCTACCTCTTCCTTGTCCCACTACCCTCTTAATAATCCATTACAATTCTACTGTTCATCCTTCTTCCTAGTTCTGGTACTCCAACTATAATCCATTATATTACACCCATCTCCTTCTTCATCCCGGTACCCCATGTGCAATCCAATACAGTGGCATTACCTCCCTCTTCCTCATACAAATACCCTCTAAGTAATCCAGTAATGCACCCCTTCCCTCTTTGTCATCCCAATTCCTCCCTTGTAATCCAATAAATTACACTCACCTCCTTTTTCCTCATCCTGATACTCCATTAGTAATTAATTAAAATCCACCTGCCTCTTTATCAGCATGGTACACCATTAGTAATCTAGTACTGCATCCCTGTCTTCTTGCTCATCCCGGTACCCCATAAGTAAACCATTACACTGTCCTTGTTTCCTTTGTCCATGTACCAGTACCCAATTTTTAACACATCCCATGACCCTGTGCCCCTCTTCCTCACACAGAGTAATCCATAATAATACCCCACCCCCTCCTCCTTTCCCCAGTACAGATTAATAATCTATTCCCTCCCTTATTGTTGTCACATTACCCTATTAGTATTACATTACATTACCACTGCTTCAGTCTTCCTCATGCCGGTACCACACAAGTGTTCCATAACATTAACCTCATTCCATTTTTCTCGTTTCGGTGCCCATGTAGTAATCCAAGATATTACACATTCTTCCCTCTTCTGCATCTCAGTACCTCATTTGCAATCATTATGTTGTCACTGCCTCCCCATTCCCCAACATAATCCCCATTAATAATCATAACATTGCCCCTGCATCCTGCGTATAGGTCCATGTACCTCATTGTTTATGAATTCCTTGTTTCAGTACTCCATTAGTAATGTATTACATTTCCCTCACCGCTGTGTTCCTCATTCCGGTATCTTCTTAGGAATCCAATACATGACTCCTGTCTCGATCATCTTCATCGAGGTATTCCCTATTTGTTGCCCCGGTAGTGTGATGAATCTGATGGTATCATCACTGTTACCTGTACTTGACCCTGTGGGCAGCTCTATGAGGGAGGACCACTTGGGGACAGGCAACCGTCGGTGGATAGACATGACATTGTCAGAGAAAGACAGATGTCTCACATTCCCCTTTACAGATGTTCCCTCAATTCTTTAGGCCTGAATGGCAGATTCCACCACTCATCCTCATCCATGTAGTGAATTCAGTATTAATTTTCCCCAACATGATAACCAGAGTAATGCATTCATTATTGAGATGAGGAAAGGCATGGAGCAGTAATGAGTACTCCTGAAAGAATCCCCTACCAGCTTCCTCAAGAACACATACAGAATCGTCCATCAACTACTGAGCTGAGGAAGAGGCAAAGAACAGTATAGATCGCTTAGGCCGGGAAACCTACAATGAGGTCTAGTCTTTGGAAACTCTTTAATCAGGCCGGGAAAATTAAAAACCACACAGCTAACAGCAATGAGAGAAGGCTGCAGACGCTGAGCTGCGTGGTTACCTGTATGAGCACTGTCAGGAACTTTGGGGGAGAACACACCGCGAGAATAGCTATCAAAGCTAATCTGCCCAGCAGTAGAAGGAACTGGAGTACAGATGGTGTGCTTCCCGAGAGAGAGAGGCGGCAGAAACGGAAGACCTGCACAGCAGAGGCGCAGCGGATGAGAAGTCACCTGCTGAGCCCACAATCCGAAGAGAAGAGAAGTAGAAAGGCACAAGAGACATTTACCTGGAGCACCCCGTAAGGCTAGGGAAGCAGAGAGGGTTACCAGGTTCCTGAAAATGTGTGCTGCTTTGATTTGACCCTGTAAGCAAAAGTGAAGTATGTGAAGAAGCTAATAAATCCACAAACTATACCACGAGTGTGCAAAGTGAAGTGTGCCAAAAATCTAAAAGACCCACCCGCTATTCCATGAACAGGTCGTTGAACCTGCATCTTAAATGGACAGAGATAGAAAACCAAATAAGGTGAATGAACTTGAGAGAGTGGCAAAAGCCCAATAAATGAAAGAGGGGGGCAGTCAACAAGTTATACAGCAACATTGGACTAGTATTGTGCTATTGGTAAAAGAAAATTGTAATAAATTGATCATATGAAAGTCCTGGCAGAAGAGTACACCAGATGAAGAGAATTGAAATGTAAACTATGGTATGAAAGTCCTGGTAGGAGAAAATACCAGCTGAAAAAAAAAATCTGTAAAAGGCTGTAAAGAAGTCCTGACAGAAGAAGATACAAGGCCAATTCAAGTGAGTGTGTGTTAAATTACAAGAGAATTCCAAGGAAGATACATCCCCTTGAAATTGCAAAGTAAAATAAGAGTGAAGAAGAGTCTTGCAGGGGAGTATACCAGGGACCTGCGAGCCTGGGACCGGCATGCAAATTGTAAAGTGAATGGAGAATCCTTAGGAAGTCACATAACCTATGATCTTGATCTATTTGAAACCTGATTCTTTGTTTTGAACTTACCTGTAAAAAGGAACCTGTGTGGGCAAGAGGGGGAAGCCATCGTGTTGGGCTACAAGAAACCTGAACATGGTAACGGAAACCTGGGGAATGGAGCCATTCCCTCGAACGGTGACCATAGTCCACTTGGAAATGTTTTGGTTGGGGGTATATCTTTTTTGCTGAATTCGAACATTTATATACCTTTATATCCATAGAGAATATCCTTTGCACCTTAAAGTTAACAAGTGTGAGGGCTAGAATAGGATTTCGGACACAGGACATATTTTTACTTTGGACATCTTGACATCGGACAGACCCCTTTATTTTTGTTTGAGGTAGGGAAATACCTCCTAAGATGGGGATAGTAAAGTATTTCCCCAACCTTTTTGATTTTTAATAAACGTTTATAGCCAGAACTGTCTGTGTCGGTGTCTCATTCCTCGATCCTCGATCCTCACAGTACCCATTTAGCAATCCATTACATTACCCCTGCCTCCTTCTTCCTAAACCTGGAAACCCCACTCCTAATAATTACTTTACACTGCCACCCTCTTTGTCATACCAGAACTCCATTTGTTATCACAGATATAAAACAGGACTCCCCCCTTCCTCATATTGGTATCACATTTTCAAAGCAATTACATTACCCAAGTGTCAATATTCCTGGTTCCACACTCATTAGTAAACCACAGCATTACACCTGTTTGCATCTTCCTTGTCATGAAATCCCATTACATTACATACACCTGACTCTTTGTCATCATGTAGTAATTTAATTACAGGTAGCTAACTTTTCCTTTTTCTGGTAACACATGATTAATCTATCACTTTACCACCTTCCACGTCCCAGTATGCCATTATTTATCTGTCACATTCCCACTGTCTCTTTATTAATCCATTACATGAATGCTTTCTTCCTCTTTCTTAACTGTTTACCCATTAGCAATTCATCACATTAGCACTGCCTCACTCGTATCATCCTAGTATCCTAGTAGTTACACATTACATTACTACCAACTCCATCTATCTGGTCCCAGGACTTAATCTATTATGTTACTCCCAGTGTCCATCTTCCACATCCCAGTATCCCAATAGACAATTACCCACACCTATCACTTCCTTATCCAAGCACCATATTAAACATGCATTATTTTCCCCAAGCCTCAGTCTTCCTCACCCTGGTATCCCATTTGCAATCCATTACAATACCCCAGATTCCCTCCTTCATCCAATTTGTCAGTTAGTAATTAATTACATTAACCTTGCCTCACTCTTCCTTATCATGGTAACACATTAGCAATCCATCATATTACCTTCACCCCTCTCTTCCTCAACCCGGTAGTAAAAAATTACATTACGCCTGCTGCCTTCGTCCTCATCCCAATACCCAATTAGTAATGATATTACATTTAATAATTACATACGCTTCCTCATTTCAGTGCCCCTTTAGTAACACACTACATTACTAATGCCTTGCCCTTCCTAATCTCAGTACAGAACTAGTAACCTATTACATTACTCTCACTTCCCTCTTCCTAGTCCTGGTACTCCATCAGTAATCCATTACATTATACATGCCTCTATTTTCCTCATCCCTTTGTGCCATTAGGAATACATTACATTCACACCACCTCCCTTTACCTCTTCCCACCATCCCATGAGTAATCATTTATATCAATCACTACTCTCTCATCCTCATATCTGCATCCCTTTAGACCTCCATTTAATTTCTTCCACCTCCCCCTTCTTCACTAGAAACCCCATTTGTTCTACAATACATCAAGAATTTGCTCCCTCTTTCTTAACATGGTGCATTATTAGTAATTCATTAATCTACCACCTCCCTTTTAATCACCCTGGTACCTCCTTATTTATCCATTACATGACATCTACCCCTTTTTCCCCTGAAAGGCTACTTCATTAGTAGTCCATGGCATCACCCGTTCATCTCCCTTCTTTGTCTTGGTACCCCATTAATAATCATTAGTACCCGGCACGCGCGGAGCAACGGGAATACAGCGTGGTGATTGGCTCATTTGCAAGCCATACCACACGGTATTCCCTTTAACGCTGTGTGTGCCGGCTACGCTGTTCCCGGTGAAGGGTGTGGCAGCCCCTCAGCCAATGAGGAGGCTTGAAATGGGGCAATCCCCGCTCTGAGCCTCTGCATGGCTGGAGGATTCCCTCGTCCCCCACCGGGGACTCAGGTAAGACTTTTTTTTTTGTTTCCCCTTTCCTCCTCCGTCCTCCCACCCCACCCTACTTACCTTCTATCCTGCAGTCTCCGGTGGGGGACGATGGAAACCTCCAGCCGTGTGGATACTCGGAGCGGGGCATCCCAAAAGCAATTAGTACCCCGGTCTAACGGGCCTGAATACTAATGGCAATAAGCCCCTCAACAGCGGGCCAATACCGCCCGTGGTAATGCCCCCGGGCCATTACCTGGGGCGGTATTGGCCCGCAGTTGAGGGGCTTATTGCCACAATAACATTACCTCCACCCCCATCTTCCTCGTTGCAGTTCCCCATTCGGAATCTATTACAATTATCTCACCTCCCCCTTCGTCATTGTGAAACCCCAAAATGATCAATTTCTTGAACCCACAGCCCTCATCCTCATCCTGGTTTCCCCTTTAGTAATCCATTACATTACTCCAGCGTCCATCGTCCTCATGCCAGTTTCACTTTTCGTAATCTATTAAATTACCCCCAACTTCCACTTCCTCTTTCAGGTACTCAATTAAAAATCCAACCCTCCCTCTTCCTTATCCCGTAGCACATTTGTAATCCTTTAAATTGGACCCATCTGACTTGTCCTCATCCAATTTCTCCATTAACCATCCATTACATTAACTCCCTACATTAACTCCCCACCCCTTATTCCTTGTCATGGTACCCCGTTAGTAATACATTACATTATTTGAACCTCCCTCTACCCCACCCCTGTAGTAATCCATCTGTTCCCCTTTAGTCCTCCATTTCATTTCTCACACTCTCTTTTCTTCAAACCAGAAACCGATTTGTAATCCATTAAACACATTAGCTCTTCCCTTCAACTCATCCTGATTCTTAGTAATCCACTACATTAGCCTTGTCTCCTCGAGTCTCCTCCCAGTATCCTGTAGTATTTTCTTACATTAAATCAGCCAATCTGTTTCTCATCTTGGTTCCACATCAATAATCCATTCCATTATCCCCTCTACCTTCTTCATCATCCCAATAGCCCATTAGTAATTAATTGCATTATTCACACTTCCCACTTCCTCGTCCAAGTTCCCCTTTTAATTTGCCTGTGTCTTTTGATTTCTCAGTATGGTACGCCATTTGTAATACATTAATACATTACATTACTCCCACTTCCTCCTATAGTATTCTGGTAAACCATTAGTTAAATATTACATTAACCCTGCCTCCCTGCTCCCCTTCATGGTGCACCATTAGTAATCTGTTACATTACCTCTGCCTCCCTCCTCCTATCCCTGTAGTAATCCTTTACATTGCCTCACCTCCCTCTTCCTCTTCCCGATATCCCATTAATAATCCATTACATTTCCACAGCCTAGGTATTCCTCATCCTGGTACCCCATTAGTAAACCATTACATTAACGCTATCTCCCTATTCCTTGTGCCAATACCCTGTTAGTAATATATTATCATTATTACTGCCTCACTCAACATCATCTCAGATACACACTAGTAACCAATCACATTATCACAGCCTCCCTTTTACATTAATCCTGCCTTCCTCTTCCTCATCCCAGTTCCCCATTAGTAATCATTCATTGTGAAATACCTGTAACTAAATCTTTGATTTATTGCGCTTTGGGGAATGCAGGGCATGTGCAGATCAGAATGCAGTGGAGCATCATCATATGGGAGAGGAAACATCTTTGCAAACAAGAAGCAGGACAGCCCAGTGGCACAACTGAAGGACAGATGTTGCAATTACATCAGAATAATAAGGCTGTCAGAAAGAATATATATGGTTCACTGTTAAAACACTTTAGTATTAGGGTGAGTGTTGTGAAAAATAAAAAGAGCACCAACCTTATTGGTCAAACAGAAAACCATTTAATCACAGACATGTTTATGCAATATAAATACATGTGGTCATTATTATGTTCCCAAAATTCTCGATGATTTTATTGAAGGCAGCTTGGAACCGTCTCAGATAATATTTCCCTGCATTGCATTTAAGTCTACAATTACCTTTTTTGGAAATATTCAATAGTAATGTACTGGGCTGTCTATCTTGTAATGATAAACTGCTGGCAGAAATGAACTATATGACTGTTTAGGTATTTTATAATGAGCATGTTTAATGTTCATAGTATGACACGAATATTAACATATATATGTCAGAACCCCAGCACTTCCTACACAGCATATCTGCATCCCCATTGATTTCCCCCTTATGGGCCATGTGTCCTCATTATGATGAAGACATTCATGCAGATCACCTGTGATGTGAATATATGTCTCCAAATACCAGGCCCAGCCATCAGGGGGAATAATACCAGCCCCACCCATCAGGGGGAATAATACCAGCCCCAGCCATCAGGGGAATAATACCAGGCCCAACCATCAGGTAGAATAATACCAGGCCCAGCCATCAGGGGGAATAATACCAGCCCCAGCCATCAGGGGGAATAATACCATCCCCAGCCATCAGTGGGAATAATACCAGGCCCAGCCATCAGGGGGAATAATACCAGGCCCAGCCATGAAGGGGAATAAAACCAGGCCCAGCCATCAGGTAGAATAATACCAGCCCCAGCCATCAGGAGGAATAATGCCAGGCCCAGCCATCAGGGGAATAATACCAGGCCCAGCCATCAGGGGAATAATACCAGGCCCAACCATCAGGTAGAATAATACCAGGCTCAGCCATCAGGGGGAATAATACCAGCCCCAGCCATCAGGGGGAATAATACCAGCCCCAGCCATCAGGGGAATAATACCAGGCCCAGCCATGAGGGGGAATAATACCAGGCCCAGCCATGAAGGGGAATAATACCAGGCCCAGCCATCAGGTAGAATAATACCAGCCCTAGCCATCAGGAGGAATAATGCCAGGCCCAGCCATCAGGGGAATAATACCAGGCCCAGCCATTAGGGGGAATAATACCGGGCCCAGCCATCAGGGGGAATAATGCCAGGCCCAGCCATCAGGAGGAATAATATCAGGCCCAGCCATCAGGAGGATTAACACGAGGCACAACCATCAGGGGGAATAATACCAGTCCCAGCAATCAGGGGGGATTATACCAGGCCCAGCCATCAGGTAGAATAATACCAGACCAAGCCATCAGGGGGGATAATACCAGGCCCAGCCATCAGGTAGAATAATACCAGGCCCAGCCATCAGGGGGGATAATACCATGCCCAGCCATCAGGTAGAATAATACCAGGCCCAGCCATCAGGGGGAATAATACCAGCCCCACCCCAGCCATCAGGGGGAATAATACCAGACCCAGCCATCAGGTAGAATAATACCAGGACCAGCCATCAGGGGGAATAATACCAGCCCCAGCCGTCAGGAGGGATAATGCTAGGCCCAGCCATCAGGGGGAATAATACCAGGCCCAGCCATCAGGAGGAATAATACCAGCCCCAGCCATCATGGGGGAATAATACCAGGCCCAGCCATCAGGGGAATAATACCAGGCCCAACCATCAGGTAGAATAATACCAGGCCCAGCCATCAGGGGGAATAATACCAGCCCCAGCCATCAGGGGGAATAATACCAGACCCAGCCATCAGGGGGAATAATACCAGGCCCAGCCATCAGGGGGAATAATACCAGGCCCAGCCATGAAGGGGAATAATACCAGGCCCAGCCATCAGGTAGAATAATACCAGCCCTAGCCATCAGGAGGAATAATGCCAGGCCCAGCCATCAGGGGAATAATACCAGGCCCAGCCATCAGGGGGAATAATACCAGCCCCAGCCATCAGGAGGCATAATGCTAGGCCCAGCCATCAGGGGGAATAATACCAGGCCCAGCCATCAGGAGGAATAATACCAGCCCCAGCCATCATGGGGGAATAATACCAGGCCCAGCCATCACGGGGAATAATACCAGGCCCAGCCATCAAGGGGAATAATACCAGACCCAGCCACGAAGTAGAATAATACCAGCCCCAGGCATCAGGGGGAATAATACCAGTCCCAGCTGTCAGGGGAATAATACCAGGCCCAGCCATCAGGGGGAATAATACCAGGCCCAGCCATCAGGTAGAATAATACCAGGACCAGCCATCAGGGGAAATAATGCCAGGACCAGCCATCAGGGGGAATAATACCAGGCCCAGCCATCAGGAGGATTAATACGAGGCACTGCCATCAGGGGGAATAATACCAGACCCAGCCATCAGGGGGAATAAAACCAGCCCCAGCCATCAGGGGGAATAATACCAGTCCCAGACATCAGGGGGAATAATACCAGGCCCAGCAAACAGGGGGAATAATACCAGGCCCAGCCATCAAGGGGAATAATACCAGGCCTAGCCATCAGGTAGAATAATACCAGCCCCAGCCATCAGGAGGAATAATGCCAGGCCCAGCCATCAGGGGAATAATACCAGGCCCAGCCATCAGGGGGAATAATACCAGGCCCAGCCATCAGGTAGAATAATACCAGGAGCAGCCATCAGGGGGAATAATGCCAGGCCCAGCCATCAGGTAGAATAATACCAGGCCCAGCCATCAGGGGGAATAATACCAGGCCCAGCCATCAGGGGGAATAATACCAGGCCCAGCCATCAAGGGGCATAATACCAGGCCCAGCCATCAGGTAGAATAATACCAGCCCCAGCCATCAGGGGGAATACTACCAGGCCCAGCCATCAGGGGAATAATACCAGGCCCAGCCATCAGGGGGAATAATACAAGGCCCAGCCATCAGGTAGAATAATACCAGGACCAGCCATCAGGGGAAATAATGCCAGGCCCAGCCATCAGGGGGAATAATACCAGGCCCAGCCATCAGGTAGAATAATACCAGCCCCAGCCATCAGGGGGAATAATACCAGCCCTGCCATCAGGGGGAATAATACCAGGCCCAGCCATCAGGTAGAATAATACCAGACCCAGCCATGAGGGGGGATAATACCAGGCCCAGCCATCAGGTAGTATAATACCAGGCACAGCCATCAGGGGGAATAATACCAGCCCCAGCCATCAGGGGGAATAATACCAGGCCCAGCCATCAGGGGGGATAATACCATGCAGGTAGAATATACCATGCCCAGCCATCAGGGGGAATAATACCAGCCTCAGCCATCAGGGGGAATAATACCAGTCCCAGCCATCAGGTAGAATAATACCAGGCCCAGCCATCAGGGGGGATAATACCAGCCCCAGCCATCAGGAGGAATAATGCCAGGCCCAGCCATCAGGGGGAATAATACCAGGCCCAGCCATCAGGAGGATTAATACCAGGCACGGCCATTAGGGGGAATAATACCAGGCCCAGCCATCAGGGGGAATAATACCAGGCCCAGCCATCAGGTAGAATATTACCAGGCCCAGCCATCTGGGACCAGGCCCAGCCATCAGGGGGAATAATACCAGGCACAGTCATCAGGGGGTATAATGCCAGCCCAGCCATCAGGGGGAATAATACCAGCCTCAGCCATCAGGGGGAATAATACCAGGCCCAGCCATCAGGTAGAATAATACCAGGCCCAGCCATCAGTGGGGGATAATACCATGCCCAACCATCAGGTAGAATAATACCAGGCCCAGCCATCAGGGGGAATAATACCAGCCCCAGCCATCAGGGGGAATAATATCAGGCCCATCCATCAGGGACCAGGCCAGCCATCAGGGGCAATAATACCAGCCCCAGCCATCAGGGGGAATAATGCCAGGCCCAGCCATCAGGGGGGATAATACCATGCCCAGCCATCAGGTAGAATAATACCAGGCCCAGCCGTCAGGGGGAATAATACCAGCCCCAGCCATCAGGGGGAATAATACCAGGCCCAGCCATCAGGTAGAATAATACCAGGACCAGCCATCCGGGGGAATAATACCAGCCCCAGCCATCAGCACGGATAATGCCAGGCCCAGCCATCAGGGGGAATAATACCAGGCCCTGCCATCAGGAGGATTAATATCAGGCACGGCCATCAGGGGAATAATACCAGCCCCTGCCATCAGGTAGAATAATACCTGGCCCAGCCATCAGGAGGAATAATACCAGCCCCAGCCATCATGGGGAAATAATACCAGGCCCAGCCATCAGCGGAATAATTCCAGGCCCAGCCATCAGGGGGAATAATACCAGGCCCAGCTATCAAGGGGCATAATACCAGGCCCAGCCATCAGGTAGAATAATACCAGCCCCAGCCATCAGGGGGAATACTACCAGGCCCAGCCATCAGGGGAATAATACCAGGTCCAGCCATCAGGGGGAATAATACAAGGCCCAGCCATCAGGTAGAATAATACCAGGACCAGCCATCAGGGGAAATAATGCCAGGCCCAGCCATCAGGGTGAATAATACCAGGCCCAGCCATCAGGTAGAATAATACCAGCCCCAGCCATCAGGGGGAATAATACCAGCCCTGCCATCAGGGGGAATAATACCAGGCCCAGCCATCAGGTAGAATAATACCAGACCCAGCCATGAGGGGGGATAATACCAGGCCCAGCCATCAGGTAGAATAATACCAGGCACAGCCATCAGGGGGAATAATACCAGCCCCAGCCATCAGGGGGAATAATACCAGGCCCAGCCATCAGGGTGGATAATACCATGCAGGTAGAATATACCATGCCCAGCCATCAGGGGGAATAATACCAGCCTCAGCCATCAGGGGGAATAATACCAGTCCCAGCCATCAGGTAGAATAATACCAGGCCCAGCCATCAGGGGGGATAATACCAGCCCCAGCCATCAGGAGGAATAATGCCAGGCCCAGCCATCAGGGGGAATAATACCAGGCCCAGCCATCAGGAGGATTAATACCAGGCACGGCCATCAGGGGGAATAATACCAGGCCCAGCCATCAGGTAGAATAATACCAGGCCCAGCCATCTGGGACCAGGCCCAGCCATCAGGGGGAATAATACCAGGCACAGTCATCAGGGGGTATAATGCCAGCCCAGCCATCAGGGGGAATAATACCAGCCTCAGCCATCAGGGGGAATAATACCAGGCCCATCCATCAGGTAGAATAATACCAGGCCCAGCCATCAGTGGGGGATATTACCATGCCCAACCATCAGGTAGAATAATACCAGGCCCAGCCATCAGGGGGAATAATACCAGCCCCAGCCATCAGGGGGAATAATACCAGGCCCATCCATCAGGGACCAGGCCAGCCATCAGGGGCAATAATACCAGCCTCAGCCATCAGGGGGAATAATGCCAGGCCCAGCCATCAGGGGGGATAATACCATGCCCAGCCATCAGGTAGAATAATACCAGGCACAGCCATCAGGGGGAATAATACCAGCCCCAGCCATCAGGGGGAATAATACCAGGCCCAGCCATCAGGTGGAATAATACCAGGACCAGCCATCCGGGGGAATAATACCAGCCCCAGCCATCAGCACGGATAATGCCAGGCCCAGCCATCAGGGGGAATAATACCAGGCCCTGCCATCAGGTAGACTAATACCAGGCCCAGCCATCAGGAGGAATAATACCAGCCCCAGCCATCATGGGGGAATAATACCAGGCCCAGCCATCAGGGGAATAATTCCAGGCCCAGCCATCAGGGGGAATAATACCAGGCCCAGCCATCAATGGGAATAATACCAGGCCCAGCCACCAGGTAGAATAATACCAGTCCCAGCCATCAGGGGAATAATACCAGGCCCAGCCATCAGGGGGAATAATACCAGGCCCAGCCATCAGGTAGAATAATACCAGGACCAGCCATCAGGGGAAATAATGCCAGGCCCAGCCATCAGGGGGAATAATACCAGGCCCAGCCATCAGGAGGATTAATACGAGGCACAACCATCAGGGGAATAATACCAGACCCAGCCATCAGGGGGAATAATACCAGCCCCAGCCCTCAGGGGGAATAATACCAGCCCCAGCCATCAGGGGGAATAATACCAGGCCCAGCAAACAGGGGGAATAATACCAGGCCCAGCCATCAAGGGGAATAATACCAGGCCTAGCCATCAGGTAGAATAATACCAGCCCCAGCCATCGGGAGGAATAATGCCAGGCCCAGCCATCAGGGGAATAATACCAGGCCAGCCATCAGGGGGAATAATACAAGGCCCAGCCATCAGGTAGAATAATACCAGGACCACCCACCAGGGGGAATAATGCCGGGCCCAGCCATCAGGGGGAATAATACCAGCCCCAGCCATCAGGGGGAATACCAGGCCCAGCCATCAGGGGAATAATACCAGGCCCAGCCATCAGGGGGAATAATACCAGGCCCAGCCATAAAGGGGCATATTACCAGGCCCAGCCATCAGGTAGAATAATACCAGCCCTAGCCATCAGGGGGAATAATACCAGGCCCAGCCATCAGGGGAATAATACCAGGCCCAGCCATCAGGGGGAATAATACCAGACCCAGCCATAAAGGGGCATATTACCAGGCCCAGCCATCAGGTAGAATAATACCAGCCCTAGCCATCAGGGGGAATAATACCAGGCCCAGCCATCAGGGGAATAATACCAGGCCCAGCCATCAGGGGGAATAATACAAGGCCCAGCCATCAGGTAGAACAATACCAGGACCAGCCATCAGGGGAAACAATGCCATGCCCAGCCATCAGGGGGAATAATACCAGGCCCAGCCATCAGATAGAATAATACCAGCCCCAGCCATCAGGGGGAATAATACCAGGCCCAGCCATCAGGGGAATAATACCAGGCCCAGCCATCAGGGGGAATAATACCAGGCCCAGCCATAAAGGGGCATATTACCAGGCCCAGCCATCAGGTAGAATAATACCAGCCCTAGCCATCAGGGGGAATAATACCAGGCCCAGCCATCAGGGGAATAATACCAGGCCCAGCCATCAGGGGGAATAATACCAGACCCAGCCATAAAGGGGCATATTACCAGGCCCAGCCATCAGGTAGAATAATACCAGCCCTAGCCATCAGGGGGAATAATACCAGGCCCAGCCATCAGGGGAATAATACCAGGCCCAGCCATCAGGGGGAATAATACAAGGCCCAGCCATCAGGTAGAACAATACCAGGACCAGCCATCAGGGGAAACAATGCCATGCCCAGCCATCAGGGGGAATAATACCAGGCCCAGCCATCAGATAGAATAATACCAGCCCCAGCCATCAGGGGGAATAATACCAGCCCTGCCATCAGGGAGAATAATACCAGGCCCAGCCATCAGGTAGAATAATACCAGCCCCAGCCATCAGGGGGAATAATACCAGCCCTGCCATCAGGGGGAATAATACGAGGCCTAGCCATCAGGTAGAATAATACCAGACCCAGCCATCAGGGGGGATAATACCATGCCCAGCCATCAGGTAGAATAATACCAGCCTCAGCCATCAGGGGGAATAATACCAGCCCTGCCATCAGGGGGAATAATACCAGGCCCAGCCATCAGGTAGAATAAAACCAGACCCAGCCATCAGGGGGGATAATATCAGGCCCAGCCATCAGGTAGGAAAATACCAGCCTCAGCCGTCAGGGGGAATAATACCAGCCCCAGCCATCAGGGGGAATAATACCAGGCCCAGCCATCGGGTAGAATAATACCAGGCCCAGCCATCAGGGGGGATAATACCATGCAAGTAGTATAATACCATGCCCAGCCATCAGGGGGAATAATACCAGTCCCAGCCATCAGGTAGAATAATACCAGGTCCAGCCATCAGGGGGAATAATACCAGCCCCAGCCATCAGGAGGAATAATGCCAGGCCCAGCCATCAGGGGGAATAATACCAGGCCCAGCCATCAGGAGGATTAATACCAGGCCCAGCCATCAGGTAGAATAATACCAGGCCCAGCCATCAGGGACCAGGCCCAGCCATCAGGGGGAATAATACCATGCACAGTCATCAGGGGGTATAATGCCAGCCCAGCCATCAGGGGGAATAATACCAGGCCCAGCCATCAGGGGGAATAATACCAGGCCCAGCCATCAGATAGAATAATACCAGGCCCAGCCATCAGGGGGGGATAATACCATGCCCAGCCATCAGGTAGAATAATACCAGGCTCAGCCATCAGGGGGAATAATACCAGCCCCAACCATCAGGGGGAATAATACCAGGCCCATCCATCAGGGACCAGGCCCGGCCATCAGGTGCAATAATACCAGCCCCAGCCATCTGGGGGAATAATGCCCAGCCCAGTCATCAGGCGGAATAATACCAGGCCCAGCCATCAGGAGGATTAATACCAACCACGGCCATCAGGGGGAATAATACCAGGCCCAGCTCATTGTGGGAAATACCTCAGTCACTGCTACTCTCATTGTATTTTGCACCTCAAAACATCAGCAGACTCCTCTTTGCACTCTCTCATCATATTGATATAATGATATGTCATGTGTAATGTGCCTGTACACAAGTGTTTCTAGGCGCGACAAGACATGGGAAATAACAGAGAGGGAGGACAAGACAAATGATCTTACTCGGCCCTGTGTCATTCTGATCGTGCACGTGCGACAACGCAAAGTGAAGGGGGATGGGAGAGGGGAAGTGCCAGGCAGAGGAAGGGGAAAGTGCAATCAGGGCAGCATTGCTCTGAGTAAGTGCAGCCAGGGCATCGCGACTCTGTGTATGTGAAAGGTGGCAGGGGACTGTAGAAGTTACAGCTACAGTCCCGAGCCCCGAAGTGCGTGGTAGGCCCGGGGGCAGTGCAGAGGAAACTGATCATGGGGGAGTCTGATACTCAGTGAGACTCTGCGGGTATGAAGCGTGGCAGACAGATAGGTTATCAGGGAAGGGAGAGAGAGAAAGCAGAGGAGAAAAGGAATGTCTTCATGGGGTCCAGCTCAGGTCTGAGAGGGGCAAGGAAGCCATTCCAGAAGGTAGAATCCACAAAGGAGAGATATCTACCCCTCACTCTTCCTGCAGACACTCAGAGGGCTGGAGGTAGCTGAGCAAAGGTTGGAGGTAGCTTCTGTGGGTCTATTACATGCACACCTGACAACTCGACTCATGCCCACACAGAGAGAAAGAGAGGGAGAGAAAGAGAGAGGGGGGAGGAATGAAACTTAAATGTGACAGATCAAAGTATGAAGGCTAGTTAAAAAAGGACAACCTTGGGGATTCCAAATCTAAAGGCTTCATTCTGTAGGATCAGCCTTTTGGAATGGGCCCTCTCCAAGTCCCTTTCCATAATCCCCCACTGCTACGAGCACCCCCCACCTGCCTCCACCCACGCCCACCCTACGCCCCACATACCTACTGCGGCCCACGGCTGCGTCATCCCCACTATCTTAATACTGCGACCCCGGAAGTTGAACATACAGCATGTCGCACATTTGTGTACATCCTTTTGTGCCTCTTGCTACCGGGCCTGCAGTAGCTAGAGTTCAAACGAAAAGTGAGACAGAGGCAGGAAAAGCAAACGAGCATGAGAGAAAGAGATCGAGTGGGAGAGCACTAGATGGTGTATTATATATTGGTTATACACAGTTATTTACATCTATGATAAAATGGTGCAGTCCAGAGAGGGAAGTACACTTTTTCAACAAGACCTAGGAAAGTGTGAGGTGCAACACTACCTTCTTGCCATATGTGATATACCCACCTGAGGCCACAGCTACACTGACATTCAGCATCTGCGAGCAGTTGCCAGCTTCACGATGATGGGGTAAACTTCACCACACATTTTGGCATAGAATCTGGGTCTGTAAAAGAATGCAATGTGTCCTAAAATGCTGACCACAGCATAGTGGGGTGCAACATGCATGATAGAGTCCATGTTCACAGAAAAGCTTCTCAACTGTTTCAAACTACTTCCTGGCTAGCCATACCACCAACCTTAAGTCATGCTAAAAGCTGACCCAGTTGTTATTGCAGTGAATGTCTTCCTGGGAAAATGGATCGATACCCTTATTATTTAAGATACTGGCAATGACTAATCTGGATGTCTGCCCACGGAGGGCTTGGGGATCCAATGTCAGGTGTGCTGTCTCCACCAGAATAGCTTAAACACATGTGCCTAAGGTAGAATATTGCTCACTATTATATCCATCAATTACTCCACTGGACCTTGTTTGTGCATTTATGGTGACTTCTGATACATCATTCATGCTCTTAATTTAAGCCATGAGAAAGTGGTTGGCCTCTTGCATCGTGCAATAGTCTGTGTCACTCATTCACTTCTCAGTAATTGTAATGTTACTGCTATGCCATCTAAAGGTTGATATTTAGGTCATTATTGTCCACTTTGGTTATCGGGGCATCTCTTGTGTCTCTTCTCTCCTGCAGCACTTCACCCGGTCCAGGACAAGCTCAGAACCTCTCACCTCTGCAGCACCTGCCATTGGATCTGGTGCAGCTGACACTTTCCTGCCATAATGTATAGGTGTTGGGGACACAAATTCTTCAAATCGAATTTGCTTTTTCTTTGGGTTGGAAATCACCCATGTTTAGTGCTGTCAGACAGTCAAGCTTGCAAAGTCTCTTCATTCTATAGATAAAGACATCTCTGTATTAAAAAAAAAAACAATTTAACAAATTCAAATCAGAACATGATCTAAAGACAATCCTAAAAGATATGAATAGCAAATTGGTGTTGTATAAAAACGAGATAAGGAGAGCAAAGGAAACTTAAAAAATTTAAGAGAGACACATTTGACTATCTTAATGACATCGCTTATTCCTGGCAAGAATTCTGTGCACAGAGGAACAAAACTAGGTTTCCAAACCCACGTCCTAATGCATCCAGTTCAGAAAACAGCAGTGAAGGAAGTATAGGTGAGCCAATAGTCCCAAATAGGCAAATACCACGTAAACTAGTTGAAAGTACAAACACTACAGAGACAGTGGCTATGTCATGGATACAAGACCCGGGCCCACATTTAAGCCGCTCTCATCTGAATCACGAAGGGATGTATGGAAGGAAAGTCAGGTAGGAGGCATTTGGGTAAGGGCCTGGCACACAAAAAACACACTAGGTCATAGGACCATCCATTCATTCCATGAGACACAATGAACACTTCCTGTTTCCTGTTAGTGCTTTCCTGTCTGCCAACTCGAAGCTCACAGAGTGCTCTAGTCTATGGGTGTGGCTGCCTATTTAAACCACGCCCAGAGTCCAGCCCATTCTTCGTGTGCTCTTTGTTGCCGAGTGCATACGCTCATCTCTGCTCGGATCCTGTACCAGCGAACCTACCTGTTTCTCTTCGCAGCTCCTCGTTTTCTGCAATCCAGCACTGCAGCAACTGCAAGGGAAAAGAACAAGAACACTAAGTTTGTGCTTCCGACTTCCCATCTCCCGCACTACATAGGACTAATTACTCACCTCTGATCCTACTCGGTTGAGCGGAAGCCAGCTTACACCATCACAGCCTCTCCTAGGACTCCTCTAAGGGAACACAAACAGAAACTAATTTAGCTGTGAAACTATTGGTTCTTTCGCTCCTCTCCCAGCACATTTCACTAGCTCTGAATTTTTACCTGTGAACACAACTTACCTGAAAAGCTCCAGAACCAGTGAACTAACTGGTAATCCGCATCTTCCGCATCAGCAGTTGCAATTTACCTGAACAGTTCCAGAACCAGTAAAGTAACTGGTAATCCGCATCTTCCGCATCAGCAGTTGCAACTTACCTGAACAGTTCCAGAACCAGTGAAGTAACTGGTAATCCGCATCTTCCGCATCAGCAGTTGCAACTTACCTAAACAGTTCCAGAACCAGTGAAGTAACTGGTAATCCGCATCTTCCGCATCAGCAGTTGCAATTTACCTGAACAGTTCCAGAACCAGTGAAGTAACTGGTAATCCGCATCTTCCGCATCAGCAGTTGCAACTTACCTGAACAGTTCCAGAACCAGTGAAGTAACTGGTAATCCGCATCTTCCGCATCAGCAGTTGCAACTTATCTGAACAGTTCCAGAACCAGTGAAGTAACTGGTAATCCGCATCTTCCGCATCAGCAGTTGCAACTTACCTGAACAGTTCCAGAACCAGTGAAGTAACTGGTGATCCGCATCTTCCGCATCTACAATTGCAATTTACCTGAACAGTTCCAGAACCAGTGAAGTAACTGGTAATCTGCATCTTCCGCATCAGCAGTTGCAACTTACCTGAACAGTTCCAGAACCAGTGAAGTAACTGGTAATCCGCATCTTCCGCATCAGCAGTTGCAACTTACCTGAACAGTTCCAGAACCAGTGAAGTAACTGGTAATCCGCATCTTCCGCATCAGCAGTTGCAACTTACCTGAA
The DNA here is from genome assembly GCF_040938575.1 of Ambystoma mexicanum. Classification (NCBI taxonomy): domain Eukaryota; kingdom Metazoa; phylum Chordata; class Amphibia; order Caudata; family Ambystomatidae; genus Ambystoma; species Ambystoma mexicanum. Next base: position 81,290,465 of record NC_090925.1, read on the forward strand.
CAGTTCCAGTACCAGTGAAGTAACTGGTGATCCGCATCTTCCACATCTACAATTGCAACTTACCTGAACAACTCCTGAACCAGTGAAGTAACTAGTGATCAGCATCTCCCGAATCTGCAATTGCAACTCACCTGGAATCCAGGGAACAAACTGGTCACCGCACTACGTATTAGTGAGACTTTATCACTTGGGACTCAAAAGTTGTGGTCAGCAATACTGCCACCAGCCGCCCTCTCCATCTGAGCGCAAGGCAGCACTCAAGACCAAGTGGAAGAACGCTTTATGACTGGTTATATGCACACCTGCATTAGCAGGATGGAGAGCGCACCAAACTAATTTAGAAGGTGAGACGCTACACCTGGGGAGGGGTGCAGAATAGGAGGGAAAGGGGGAAATAAATAGTATCCAAGGACTTCCCTAAATATTTTCCTTTTTTATTGGCAGAACATCCTTCCAATTAACCTGGGGCAGAGGAAACATCAGGGCAGAATGGAAGGACTCCCTTGCTCCCACAGAGGCATACAGGTGAGCATGACAGGCTACTCCTCAAGTCAATATTCCTGCTGATTCAACACATTTTTTAGAAAAAAGACCAGACATGGGAAAAACACCCACAAGATAAAACAATAGTGTAGTCAACATCTCTAGTAAGCCTCTGATTTCTAATCAGATGGCTATTTTGAACAAGGGTTGTCATTCAAACCAACCTCCAACACAAGTCTTTTTGAAGAAAGGTTAATTTACATTTACTACTTCGTAAAATAAGATTTAAGTTTTTCTTTGAGACACCATTGACGATGCAGAGGAACAATTAGATGACAGACTAGAACTCAAACCTAAGAGTTACTTTGACCCACCAACCCAGAACCCAGTCATTAACATGTTTAGACATAATGTGGAGCGGGATCTTAAGAAGATCAACTACTCTAAACGTAATCCATACAATATTAAAGATGAATTGTTGTAATGGATACTAGCTTTTACCACAACCAATGTCTGGAAATGTTAAGCGACACATCAACATATGTCCCTTTGGACCAGGACCCTACACCAAATATTAGAACTCTCATTGAAACCTGTATAATAAAGGCTTACAATAATGATTGGATTACTGAAAATACCAAAGCATTCTTGTTACAAAAATTTGCCATTATCCCAGTATTTTATGGATTACCTAAAATCCATAAGGACAGACTAAAACCTCCACCAATTGTTCCTGGCATAGACAGCATTCTGGACACATTGGCAACATATGTTGATAAGCTTTTGCCACGATTGGTACAAGACATTCCGACTTATTTAAGAGATACAAATGATTTCTTATCCTGTGTAAATGACATTACATGTTTATCATTTGACTACCTACTGTTCTCTACGGATTTATGGAGTCTATATACTTCAATTCCACATAACGAGGGGATTGATGCTGTTGAATGGATTCTGTTACAATCACGGAATGTAAAATGTGAACACCAATTCATTATTGATTGCATCACCATTATTTTGTAAAGCAGTTTTTTCAAGTACCAACGCAGATTCTTTGCCCAGGTTTCCGGAACCTCCATTGGGTCTCCGACGGCCCCTGTATATACAAACATTTTTATGTATGCCTTCGAATAATTCCATGTACTTGAAAAAACAGATTGGTGTTCTAGAATAATTGTTTGGAAGAGATACATAGATGATATCTTGGGTATTTAGTGTGACTCGAAAGAAGAATTAAATGACTTTTTCAGGTATTTGAACAATGTACACCCAGGCAACAAATGTACATTAGATATTGGTGAACCTACTTTGTACTTTTTAGATGTACAGTTGACTATTGTGAATACTAGAATTCCCATGACTATATATCACAAACCAACAGATCTGAACAATCTTCTTCACTCCTCTGGCTTCCATCCAAAAGCAATGATAGAAAGCTCACCATATAGTCAGAATTTACATCTAAAGATAATTATTGAAGTTCCAGAGGACTTCTCAATAGAGTGCACCGCACTTACAGATAGATTTACCAACAGAGGCTTTCCGGAGAGAGTACTACATGAGGCTCAGGTAAGAGCCGCCCAAGTTTCAAAAGACCAATTGCTCATTCCAAAACGTAAGAAGGAGGGAGGATCTATCATACACATCTCCAAGTTCTCTAGACAGAGTTACCATATCTAGAAAATCATTCACAAGAATTGGGCAGTCCTTCACCATAACCCTATCCTCTTGAAGCTATTCCCAAAACCACCTATGATGGTGTAGGAAAAAGGTTTCAATCTTCGCGACAGACTGGTGAAAGCTGAAAGGGCATCAAAGCAGAATCAACGAGCATTCACGTCCAAAAAAAAGTGTACATTCCCCTGTCTATCATGCAGCCACTGCAATAATGTGGTGAAAGGTGATTATATTATGCACCCTCACACATGCAAGAAAATACAACTTAAAGATTTTGCCACCTGTAGAACAACAGGAGTGATTTACAGTATAAAATGCCCTTTTTAAAATGCTCGATTTTTATACATAGAACAAACATCACAGTCTGCCTGTGAACGTTGGACTGAACATAAACCAAACATTTGCTGTAACAATGCCAAATCTCCGGTCGCTAGACACTTTGGAGCATTAAGACACTTGATTGCCCAAATACAATTTAACATTCTGGAAGTAGTGATACGGCCACCTAGAGGTGGAGATTACAACACGCGCCTCACTCTGAGGGAGATGTATTCGATCGACTTATTGGACACAGTACACCCAAAAGAGCTGAATGAGGATTTCTCACTAAATTGCTTTATCTATGATGTAACATTAGATATAAAATGTGGGAGCCTAGATATCTGACCCCTTACTGACAGGGAGGGTGTTGGATGCTTTTCCATCCTTGCATGTTTGGCATCACATCACCCTGTAAACCTCTCTGAATTCATATTGTGGTGATAATTGAATATTTATTACGGATTAAGGGTTCTACCCAACAGGTATACATAGTTGAGGAATGCATCCACACAATTACTGAGGGATTATGGTCCCTCGTAACGAGAACCTTTTCTGCTCAGTTATTATTATTTTGATCTATAAATACATTTTTCTTCCATTTTTATGTATTCTTTTTTCCTTGAGGACAATATCATCGCTGAGTGAGATGTGTAACGCAGCGGCCACATTATGTAATCCATCACTGTATGAATTCCATCACATTAGGGATGATAGGTCTATAGACATTGTGACTGTCTCTAATGAGATAGACTTATTGAATTGGACTCAAGCCCTGCGTCTAAAGGACTTGAGTCTCGAGATAAGTATCGGATTGGGGCGATAACAAGAGGGTCCCTGTATATGGTTCCCGATGAGTGAAAGTGAGGCATTAGCCCTTAATGGTGCATCACATCAAAATAAGGCATATGCAAAACCTCACATGTTAACTCACGTGACATTGTATAGTGTAAGAATTGGCATTTAGCTATTAGTATATAGCGTCTGGTGAGAAAATGTTACGCCTAGTGAAAACTAATTTGTGTCTACTGGACGGGAACCTAAGAATAGTATTTGTTTGCAACCATGACAACTGGGCACTTGCCTATGGCCCCCGATGAAAGACAATAACACACTAGCCTTCAACGGTGCATGTCACCGGAACACTGTATATGTAGAGTCTCACGTAACCCCTCATGTGACATGCTACTTTGTTGCAAACCATTGTAGCAAGAATATTGAGTGAAGCGGCAACATGCTACTTTGCCACAGCGTTGGGTAAGAAAATGCTACTCATAGTAGAAACTCATAATAGAAACTAGAAGCGCATTCACTATAATGAAAGTGTGGGCACTTTAGTCCACGTAGTTATACCTTGTAATTTGCAGTCTCACAGACGAAGAGGTTGGACCAGGACCCTACACCAAATATCCTGGAAGCTCTTGTAGACAGTGCAATGCTCCTGAAATGGAAAGTGTTTATATTAATTTTCAACAGAATGAAACCACTAACAAAATTAATTGGTAAACTAAAACCACTACTTCGAAACAAACACACTATCAGCATAGATACCTTTGGCGACATCTGTACAGGTGAGTCGAGTCACACCACCAGCACAGAGCCATACTTCAATGAAGAATCATACAAACAAGAGCAAACAAACCAAATTGCCAACCTTAGCAGTGGGCGAGGGAGTAAAAGCCAACGACAAAGCGAAAATGAAAATATTACAAATTATGGACTCCTGTCCAGACGCGAATACACAGCACTACAAGGGTATTCATTAGCCTGCATTTCTGGAACTGCTTGCAAAAGCAGCTTCCACCATATCAAAATGTTAACAACACACCATTGTACTGTACGAAACCTCGTTCACAAACTGTACTATGCGAACAATCCAGCTTTAGCACTGGATCATTTAAATGATATTCTCCTGCACGGTACAGCTAAACAGCTGCTCAAACAAATATACCACATTCAAAGGAAATATTTTGGAACTGAAGAGCACTTACAAACTCCAGTACGTTCTGAAAACAGTAGCAACAACCTCACAGATGACAACATTCTATTTCACACATACAAAAACAAAATATGCAAGTTCAAAAGCACTTCTGCTGAAGTACCAAACCAAGTATGTGTGTGTTGTCACAGAACTTTTTAAAGAAAGATCACGAAAAATATAGATATGATGTACAAAATAGAAGACAATGAGGAATCACAATGGTTCCAATTAGCTCTCTACCTTATAGCAGAAAACAAATACAAGATTACTAACATCTCCATACTGTGCACTGCAAAACTATACATACACCAAATGCCTTCACGGGCTGTCAATAATAATTTGAAAATACTCCCCCTGACAAACGTGCTCTAACAGCTTAATTTCTATGAGAGCATAGTAATACAAACAGTACACCTATTACCAGCAATAATACGACTGCAACCAAAAACTGCAAAATTGTCTCCCACTGAATTACTAGGAGGCAATCGTGGCAAAGTAGTTTATTTACCTTTAGATCTCAAAGAAAATGTAGACACTCTGCGAGTGTAACCGCCAATAGAACAATCTTTGATTATCCTGGAGAATGGTGTACCTCCAAAAGACAAAAGAATTTGGCAGCAACTAGTGGACTTAAACAAAGTTAGGAACGCCTTGCAATATCTTAAAGACAACAATGAATACTACAAAGAAATAAACATTGAAGAAAGCCTGAGAGAAACCACCGAAATAATTCAAGACTCCTCAACAACTGGCCATTTTGAACTTCTAGATCCTACTGCAGCCTCCAATATTTTAGATGACAATACAATTCACCCACTGCACTCCAAAGACACCATAGACGATGCACTACAAACATATCAAATGCGGCAAGCCAAAGGATCGGCAATCAGTATATGAAAAAAGTGAAGAACCACACACCGTTCTTCTACTCTTTCCGACACGAAAAGGTTGAAGATACGATGGAAGATATGATGATAAGATATGATGAAAGATGCACACAAATAACAGCATCAGAATACTGCTCTTTACAAATGTATTCTGAGGAACCTAGATTCAGACCAGACGTGCAATTCATATTCCACCTCTTCTTTGAAAGTGAACTAGCAACTCTATATTATTAAGTTGCACATACATTGAAAACAGGTTCCCATTTTCAAAACATGTCTGCTACACAGCTACTTCAAAAGATGCAAGACAAAGATGAAGTTTTACAGTCAAGTATTACAAATCTCTTGGGAAACATGCATGGTACGAAAGAGTACTTGTTCTAACAGCAAGCAGATGTACGGTGTATGCTACGCAACCTTGGCCCACCCACATGGTTTGTCACTGTAAATTGTGCAGAGTATGCATGGGAAGACTTGCACACTTTCTTACGCATAGCAAACAAAAACAAAACAGGTGAAGACATGAAAACACCAGTAGAATTTTGCTCTCTTGATCCTGTAAATGTATCAATGTACTTTCATCATCGTTCATTGCCATGATGCACTTCATTTGCAATAAGACACTTCCTCCACTCAGAGAAGTGGAACACTTCTTTTGGAGAAAAGAATATTAAGCCAGAGGAGCATCACACATCCACATTCTTTTGTGGATTAAACATGCTCCTAAATTTGGTGAGGACAGTGATGCAACTGTTTTGTAGTTCATTCACAAATATGTCACTTGCGAAATCCCTTCAGAGAGTCCACATAGTGACCTACATGCACAAATTGTGCAGTTTCAAAGACACAGGTGTGGCAAGTATGTCGCAAATATAAGAACAAAGGCATATACTACACCAAATGCTGCTTTGGTTTCACTAGACCAGGTTCAGCAACAGTGCAAGTAAACAGCTTCATGTCTTCAGTTAGACACAGTGTGAAGGGGAAATGTCCTAAGAACACATACTGCATAAAAGGAACCGAAGCATCACAGTACATCAATGATTACAATGCAATAATTGCTGTCCTATGGAATGCAAATGTAGATGTCCAATACATTGCAGATAATTCCACTGCAGTTGCATGATATGTGACAGCCTACTTAACCCAAGCAGAGAAAACAGAGCTCAAAGACCTATGGGATGACATATCATCTGACAAAGCACTGTCACAGAAATTGCACAGCTTTGGCATACAAATGCTGTCCCATAGAGAATGTGGCTGCTACGAAGCCACAGACAGTTTAGCCAGCACCGCCTTATATGGGAAATCTGACAACATAGTGTGGCTAAGCTTTGGTCCTGCTGCATCCAGGAAAAGAGTTCTCAAATCGTACAAAGACATAGAAAAATAGCCAAAAACGATCCCAACAGCCAGGACATTTAAAAGAAACAACTTATTGGACACATACTACCCAAACAGGAGTATTACTTTAGAAACCATGTGCATGTACCACATAGCCAAAACTTCTCATACAAAAATAACATTAAACCAAGTGAGAAAAAAGGAAGATACAGAGTCGAAAGTTGTGGAGGCATCCTGGTGAAACTTACATAACGCAGCCTGATTAATCATATGAAATTGTCATTAAAAACTCCTCAACACAAAGAACTGCACTACATTGCTCTACTGCAACTTTTCAAACCATGGAGAAAAGGAGAAGATTTACTAGATACCTATGACTCCTATGAAGACGCTTTCAAATCAAATTAAAGCACTATTGCAGACATAAACTTTACAGAGTACAAAACAATATTGGACAATGAACGCCAACAAGAAGAAGACCTTCAAGCACAACTAAAGGTAGACACTCCTGAGAGCAGTGAGCCTTCAGTGACAGGAAGCAAAGAACCACTTGGACAGCCACTCATAGCAAATGAGGCAGAATTAACCATGACGGAAGTAGAGACCACCATGTGTCAGTATGAGCAATCTGCAGAATAGTTTGCTGTACTAAATTCCCAACTAAACAATGAACAGTGTACTATTGTTCTAGAAGTAAGTAAAGAAATAGAACATGGTATACAGCAAGAAACTAAAACTTGCACCTGTGAAAACTAAAAACCTGTACTGCTATATGTAAGTGTTGAAACTGGTTCAAAACATTCTTAATAAAAACTAACAGTAAATTCCTCCAACAATTAACAAACAACAACCTTCCAGCTGTTTTAACCGCCCCCACAAGTTTAGCTGCCTACAACATAGGTGGTGTCACTTTACACTAATTTGTACTCCTTCCAGAAGAACACCAAAACACATTAGAATACTACACATTTTCAGCAGAAGCTGCTATGAAGCTATGAAGAGTTTTGAAACAAATGAAAATGCTCATAATATATGCAGTGAGCATGGTTTCCAACCTAATGTTAGCTTTGATTCACCTCAGATTACAAGAGGTTCTCAAAACAGACTACGAAGAACTCTTTGGAAGAAAAACAATGTCATTGTTTTTGGTGATCTCCTTTAATTAACACCAGTGAAAGGTGAACCTATCTTTTTTTTTAAAACTTCTTTTTATTAGTGGTCACAACAGATAACTAACATCTTCTCAACAACACTTCCAGTATATCATACAATGGTAAATCTTATAATCACTTTGGTAATATACAAGTTACATGGAGGTTTCATTGTCCAAAAGCGTTTCACATAGGTACACCCTGAAAGGGCTCCAAATGACTTTTGGTCGGCTCATGCCTGGTTGAGTCAAAACGTACTGCTCCTCACATTCGTTAACATAAGTCAATTTGAGCAAAAAAGTGTTCATGCTTGGTGGCGTGGGGCTTTTCCAAGCCTGTAGTATACATCTTTTTGCAACAGCACATGACAAATTGAATAGCCTTCTAGTTTTTTCAGAACACTTACAATATCTCTGAATAAATACTTTTGAGGAGTCAAATGCAGGGGTATTTGCGTAATTTCTGCAAGCATTTCAGCCACCATCCCCCAGAACCGCACCAAAATGGTGCACTTCTAATACATATGAAAGGGTCCCGCCTGCGGAGAGCCGCATTTGGGGCAATCGCTTGAGCCATCTGGCGCAAATTTAGCTATCTTAGCTGGCATGTAGTGCAATCTATTCAGGATTTTGAATTGTATCTGGCGCAGGCCAGCATTGAGTGATATCTTTTTTGTAAGCACGCAATATCTGCCCCATTTCTCATAATCTTTTGCATGTCTGCTTCCCATTTTTCTTTAACCCGATTTACCGTGGGTGGGTGGGTCTGCACTGGTACATACAATTTGGAAATTCCCAGCCCTCCTTGAGTTGTGACCAGTTGTAAACATGGGTGTGGGAGGGGCTTGTCAGGGAAGAGTGGCATCGTGCCTGGAATGCAGATCTCATCCGACAGTATTGCAGTGTCTGCAGCAATCCTCCCCCCATACCTCTCGTAAAGTCTGTCAGGATTGCAAACTTGCCATCTATGTACATGTCGCCCACCTTCATTTCTCCATTAGGGTCCCAGTTTTCCTGCATACCTATGTCAAATGTAGGGAGGATGTTTGGGAAGTTCCACAAGGGAATCTCCCGGTTATAGGGTGTCTTTAGTTTCAGTCTTTTACATATCGCCCCCCAGGCTCGAACAGTACAGCTCACAGGGTCATATTCACATGTGTCTCTGTGCCGTGAGTTGAACATGACCGATCGTATGTCCGTGGGTGAAGCGGTGTGTGTTTATATCCATGTATGGGGCGAGCTATCTGTTTCATCATACCAGTATTTCGCGAATTGGACCTGAGCGATCAAGTAGCAAAGCTCAAAATCCGGGGCGGCTATGCCACCGGTGCATTAAGGTTATTGCCATTGATCGTAGTTTGGAAAAGAAATCCCGGCCAGGCCATATGGCGACATTCACAAATAAATATAATAGCTTGGGGAGAACGATCATTTTGAGAACTGCAATCCTGCCATGAAGTGAAATAGGGAGCTGTCTCCAGAACTGCAACTTTGTATTAAGTGATTGCAGTGCCTGATCGTGGTTGTTAACATAAAGGGTTTGTCTACTCCTGAAGACCAGCACCCCCAAGTATCTATTATGTTGTTCCGACCACTTAAATCCACACGTCACATCAGGACACTTTGTCGAGGGGGTAAGCAGGAATGTTTCTGACTTAGCATTGTTTGCGGTGTAGCCAGAGTATTCAGCGAACTCGTGTATGTCTGCCATTATCGGTGCAATGTTGTTGTCGGGCTCCTGGATATATAATAGTGTATCGTCTGTTTATAGTGAAATTAATTGGACTGATCCCTTCATTGTGATTCCTTTATCCCTGTTTCGCAATCTAACAGCAGCTGTCATGGGTTCTATCGTTAAGGCGAATAGAATGGGTGAGAACGGGCAGCCCTGCCTGGTGCCCCTGCCTGATTCAAACAATTTGGAAATGGTCCTATTGGTACATACTCTTGCCTCAGGGGTGGTATATAGCAGCCTGACATATCTAATGAAATTGGTCCCACTCCAAATGCTTCTAGTACTGAAAAGAGGTATTCCCATCAGACCGAGTCAAACGCCTTCTCGACATCAAGGGAAACAAGGACCGCGTGTCTGTCCGGGTCTATCTGTGCCATTATACCAAACAGTCTGCGTAGATTTAAGACATTGGACCTCAAAGGGATAAATCCACTCTGATCCGGGTGGACCAACGTGCATACTATGGGTAGCATTCGGTTCACTAGTATTTACTCAAAAATCTTCTGTCATGAACAATCGTCTACATCCTTTCTGGACCTCCTGGTCTCTGACTCACAGGGGATTGCATGCAGTTATCCTTCCAACATGGCCGCCCAGAACACAATACTCCAGATCGGGCTATGCGTTCCACACTGCTCATCCTACAAAAGGGACACGCCCCCGCAGCTCCGCTCATCTCAACGCTACCACTACCTGTAGTCGGACGTGCTTAGCCGAAGTTCGATCGGGGCTCTCGCTTGATTCCTTGTTCCCAGTCCCTTGAATTCCCTCCTGTTCCCCTTCCTCCCCAATCTCCTGGAAAACCTTCTGCGCTCGATTCACGGTCTTCCGTGCCTCCGAGTGTACCTTAGTTACTTCCTGGAATTACCCTGGACTTGTAGAACGCTCCTGGAAACTGAACCGCTACTCTCACGCTGGACGCCGAAGACCGGCGTTCGGGACTATACAAATCCCGGACCGTAAAGAAGAAGAAATCCCAGAAGGTCGCAGGTATACAACAGAAACAGGTGAGAAGGGGAGAGACTTGTGACATCTTCGCCTCAGCGTTTATGAGCGAAAGGGGTCTATAAGCTGACATATCATGTGGCGGGCGACGGGGCTTTGGCAGAACAGTGATTATAGCTTCTCTCATTGTCAGGGGCAGTATGTGTATTTTCGAGGGCTTCCTCCCAACTTTCCAACATTATAGGGACTAGTTGTTCATGGAACTCTTTATAGAATTCGGCACTCAGTCCGTCCGAACCTGGTGCCGTACCAGATGAAAGATCCTTGATTGCTTTAGTGATTCCCTCCACAGTGACAGGCTGATCAAGAACCACTTTATTTTCATCTGTGAGTGTCAGGAGATTGAGCATGTCTAGATAAGATTTTATCTCAGCGGGGGGGTTTCTGTCTTAATTCACATAGAGTGCCTTATAGAATTTAACAAATTTGTCGTTTATGCCTTGTTTCCTCATGACTATTTAATTTTGTGCCGTTTGCATAGTAGTGATTGTGGTTAGTTGCCTCTCATGTTTTATCAGATTAGCCAACTTTCTCCCCGCTATATTTCCCTCTCCGTATCTGCGTTCCCGGGTATGGGCCGCTATGTACTGTATCTCTGTTATGGCCAGATTGTCAAAGTCTTTAAGGAGTTTGTGTATTTCGGCCAGAGTGTCCCCACTATGATGGCGGCTGTAGGTTTCTTGTAAATTATTTAATTCCCTCTCCACCCTTTCAATTTCCTGTCGTACACCCTTCAGAAGGCCTGTGGATTTCGACATCAGAACTCCTCTAACCCAAACCTTGAAGGTTTCCCGTACTGTGGAAATCCGATCCACTGTCCCCACATTGTCTCTGAAAAAGTTGGTTATTTCAACATGCAAGGTCTCAACCACATTTTATCTCTTAGTATTCCCCTGGGCATTCTCCATCTCCTCACTGGTCTGGGGATGTCCTTCAGCCTGAGTTCCAGCAGCACCGGGGAGTGATCAGATGGCGTGCGGGGCAAGATTTCACAGTACTTTAGTGTATTTGAAATATCTGAGGATATGAACCAATAATCTATGCGTGACTCGCTGTCATGCACGGAGGAGTAATATGTGAACCGCCTGCTATCAGACTGCAGTACACGCCATGCGTCTATTAATGACAACTGTGGGAGAAGTTGACCCAAAGTTAATGCCGTCTTAGTGGGTGCCCTAGTCACAGTAGTGGATCTATCCAGTGCGGGGTCGAGGGCCATGTTGAAATCCCCACCCCATATTATACTGACCATGTTTTGTTTGTTGGGGGCCTCAAATATACTTAGGTAAAAGTCTGGATCATCTATATTGGGGCCATAGGTATTTACCAGGGTTACTTGTTTGCCGGCTATTTCCCCCCAAACCAGAACATATCTCCCCATTGCGTCTATCTTGTGTCCCTTTGTCTGAAACTCCAGTGTGGGCTGCATGAGTGTAATAACCCCCCTGGACTAGGAAGATTAATCTGTGTAATAACACAGCTTGCCCCATTTAGTCAATATGTTTGTGTTGACAGAGCCTTGTGCGTGTGTTTCTTGTAACATTAGAATCTGGGTTCCGTGTCTGGTGACATAGTTCCCCACCTTCCTAGCTTTCATCGGGTTGGTTAACCCCCGGACATTCCAGGATAGTAAGTTTATCTTTAAACCGTCACCCGCCTTTTATGTATATGCATTGTACCGTACCATTGTTTCCAGTAGGTCCTGTACCTACATGATACGAGCAGCACCAGCATCTGTGAGATCACATTTCAACTAACCTAGAACCTTTTTTCACCCAACCTTCCCCCTAAGATCCCAACTCGTCCTGGTAGCAACAACAGAATACAATGTTCCCAACCCCCAAAACCCTCCCCCCACCCGCATCATCTGCCCCAACTTGACAATGAGCCCTTGTAACTTGTAGGAACTTTCCTGAGGGTGCCACATTGCTATCACGAGGCCACCAGATCGGGCTCAAGGCCCACCTTTAATGTTACTTGGAGTCCCTTGCGGGAGCCGAGCGCTGTCACAAATCAAAAGGATATAAGTGTATCTTGGATCACACAGCAGGATCTTGACCCCCCACCAAAGGTGAAAGTTCTCCGTTCTGGTCCGGCCCGCGGCCTCTGGGGGGCAGAGGTATGGTGGCCTCCACATAGGCCAGGGCAGCAGCTGAGGTTTCAAAAAAATGTGCTCTTCCACCATATTGAATTTGCATCTTGGCTGGAAATATTAGTGCGTATGGGACCTGCCGTGCTCTCAGAAGTCTCTTGACCAGTTCATACGATCTTCGGCTTGCCTGCACTCCTGCAGCAAAATCCAGGTAGATATGAATGCAACTCTCTTCGTACTGTAATGTCCCAAGTTCTCTCACCATCCTGAGGGTTGTGTCTCTATCTCTATAATTGAGAAGACGTGCAATGATCGTGTATGGCAGAGCCCTGGGCTTCGGCACAGGAGCCAGAGTGTGGTGACCCCGTTCAACCAGAAAGTGATTTGAAAAGGAGTTGCCTCCAAAAAGAGTTTTAAGGAGTATCGCAACATGCTGCTCCATTGCACGGTTGCCAAATGTTTCTGACACCCCCACAATCCGAATGTTGTTTCTTCGAGAGTGCGATTCAAGATCCTTGCATTTATTTTGCAGCTTGTTCATGTCTTCTCTGAGCTGGGCTATGTCTCAGTCATGCCGTGTGATGGTATCTTCATTTATGCCAATCCTGTTTTCCGCCTCAGTGAGTCTCAGGCTTTCCTTGCTACTCTTGTTTTCAGTGCCCCATATGGTAGTAAAAATGTCATCCAATTTAACATTAATGGATAAGAAGCCATTTTGCACTGTAGTGGTCAGGCGCTCAACCCTGTCGCTGCTATCTGTGCCAGTGTCAGATCTGGATGTTGTTGGTGGCTCATGCTCATAGCCCACTGCCGGACCAGGGGTGAACAAGTCCATTGGCCCCTTCTTCCTGGCACCTGTTCCTTCGCACCATTTTTTCTTGTTTCCGTGTGTTCCCCATGGGGACCGCATCAGCAGGAATCCCACCTTAACCTGCCTGGGAGTTATGGTGTCTGTGAATCAGCAATTCAGTCAAGTGGGTTCCAAACCTTTATAGGCCACACGGGTGTTGTCCAGCCAGTGTGCTCCGTGAGGGAGCCGTCGGGCAAATGCTGCACAGGGGATCACTTAGACCCCAGCACTCCAGCCCCTGCACCTCTCACATACATCTTTAGTGCCCAGTGCCAGCAGGCCAGTTTTTCGAGCCCCCTGCGTGATGGGGCAATGGACTGTGCTCTCCCACGTATGCACTTAGTGAAATGTAAAAGTTCCAGCCAGTGTATGGCTCAATTCACAATTTCACAATGGATGTTAGCATGCAACCACCCCACTGATTACTTACGCTTGACTCACGGTTTTAGTGTGGGCAGATATTCTGGTAGCCGGTCCACATTGTTCATAAAGCCAACAGGCCCAGTCTCCTGTATCTCTGCGTGGTGGGGCCAGTGGACTGAGTCCCCCCACGTATGCACCCACCAAATGTAATGAATTTCAGTCAGTATATATCTCAGTTTAACTGCATCCCAATAGCTCCAGCACGCGGCCACCACACTGCTTACATATGCATGACTACGGTGCAGCGCACGCGCATATTCTTGTATTCATTCTGCGCTGTTCGTAGTGCTAGTAGGCCCAGTCTCCTGGGTCCCTGCATAATGGGGGTAAATGGACGTTGTTCCCCAACGCGTGCATTAGCCAAGTTGAATGCATACCAGCCAGCATATGGTTTGAATTGACGGTGTCCCAACAGCTCCAATATGTGGCCTCCACAGTGTTCACATGTGCATGACTCACGGTTTAGTGTGTATCCATATTTTTGTGGTTGTTCTGCATTGTTCGCTTCCCACTCTTATGTCGGGCAGTGCAGTGTCTGTTGTCACCCGGTCTCAAAGGGATGTGGATTTCTCTTTCGTTCTACTACGCCGCAAGTTAAAGTCGGGATTGGACCAGGCTGGGTGTCCTTCCGCTCACCATTGTTCCATGCCTTCACTCGGGGAAGGGCAGGCATCCTCACGGGGGGGGGCAATCTGCCCAAAGGCCCTGCGATGTGTAGCAAGCACCTGCCTAGCCCGGGGCACAGAGCACCTGCTCTGCCCAGCCGTGCCCCCTGGCAGCCGCAGCTGTTCAGGTGTATCTCACGGATCTCGCCAGGGCAGCCCCAATCAGCTGGTCCTGCTCACAAGACCGCTGCGGTCCGTGTGTTCTGCTGTGCCTCATCCCCAGGCGTAAGGAATCGAGGGGGAGCAGTCCCCGTAAAGCTCAACCCTCTCCATCGCCAATGCTGCTCGCCACTGCACCGCGGGCTCCTCCTCTCTATGCTCTAGTAGCCTAGAGAATCAGCGGCACTGGGCCCCAGATCTCTGGATGCCCAGCACGGCCCGCACCCCAGCCTGGTCTCACTCGATCTCCCACACAGTGTAACTCGGGAGGCACAGCACCTCTGCTGCCAGGATTGTCTATGTGCGTGCACTGTGCCCCACTGCACTCCGTCCTTAGATCGATACCCCACGGACACTCTGAAAATAGGATTAATGATCATACGGATGTCGGTCGGGCCAGAGTGCTCGTATCAGGCAGTCATCACAGTTGTGCGCAACAGCGCCCCCCAAAGGTGAACCTATCTTTAAAATCTTACGGCACAAACTGTGCCGTAAAAGTCTTTGAAGCATCAGGAATGTAAATCTGTGGCAACATTTCCAGTACAGAGAACTAGCTGAAAACATGCGTCAGTCTGCAGACCTCACCTATGCCAATATTTTAAAAAACATGTAGATTGGTGTACTATCGAAGGAAGGGCAGTCTACTGTAAATACCAGACGCATCCATTAGCTGTACGGGCATAACACATGTGCTACTGATGTCATGGAACAATTAGCACTTGTCCTTAATGCATGCCAGCTCTAGCAAGCTGTGCACAATTCAATTCAACAATGCTGAAAAAATAAATGCAACCACTCGTGGAAATTCACCGCACAGACAAACTAGATGTACATGGTATGACAATACCCATGTGCCAACAAACCATAACACAACTACATACCTTAGAAAACTCTATCTCCAACACAGCTGGTTTGGAGAAAATGTTAACAGTATGTGTTAACTTTAGAGTAAAGCTAAAGTGTAACCTTAACATAGAGAAAGGTTTAGTTAATGCAGCACATGGTACAGTTGTTGGCTTCCAGACATACCCACGTGGCAACAGCATTCAGTTTGTCAACATCCCGTTTGAAGTTAAAAGGATAGGACACACAACAGCTTGATTCCTTCTTTTCAAAGACATGTTTGTATGCAGAGAATAGTTTTCTCTGTCGCTAGCTTATGCAGTGACTATTCATAAATCACAAGGGCTAACCTTAGATCAAGCATTAATTGATATTGACAGCACAGTTTTTTAAGAAGGCATGAGTTACGTAGCACTGTCATGACTACATACACTTGAAGGACTATATTTAGTCAATTTCTAATGCAAGTGCAGTCAGCACTGACATTCCATGCATCATAGAGTATAATAGACAGTGCAGTCTACATCTCAAAATGTACTCTGTTCCTCAAAAGTGCAAAGGGTTTAAAAGAAAACTCATGCAATCAGAAGTACTAAATTATTTCCCAAAGTATCTCCAAAGAAGTTGAAAGCAGCTCATACTGCATCCACTACCAAAAACACAGAAAAATAGACTGAAAAGGACAACACATACCCAACACCACACACAAAGACAAGTACCTCTTCAAACAAACCATGTGCACTTCCATCAAAGTACTCAGACACAGAACTACCTGGTCCATTCACATTTTCCAATACAACTGGTGTACATTGCTATGCAAATGTAGCAATGAATGTTCTATTCCAAATGCCAGCAATTGTTGACAATATTTATTTAAATGCCTCGGACCAGTTGTGTTTACAAATGCTAAGCCTTAACAGAAATGCAGCAAATAATCCTGACAACACTTACAGTGTGTAAGGAATACGCCAGGAATTGGACTACTGTGCTGGAATGGAGAAATTCACATTAAACAGACAAGAAGATCCACAGGAATTTCTAATGTACTTACTACAAATACTGGAAAGCAAACACATACCCATCAATGAAATCTTTCAGGTTTCCTAAATGTGGAAACATACATGCACTCAACCATGTAATTCAGGAACAAGTCCCTAACAAGAGCTTTGTCTGTGTATACCTAACTGTGAATCCATTCCATTTCAGTAACTGGTACAAAATGCAAACCATATCATATTGTGTACTTCTTGCAATTCCGATAATCATTCAACCTTACATATTCAATCACATAATCTCTATGTAATATTAATGTTTTTAAGATACAATGCAGATGGAACCAATAATAACTGCAAACGTACTACCTTCACACACTAACAGGAAACACTTGGCAAGAAAACCTTCACAACAGTAGCCATAATCTATCACACAGGCGACACTACCAGTGCAGGCCACTATACTGCATACATTAGAAAGCAATGGTCAAGGCTGGAATGCAATGATACTTCCATTACTCGAAAGGAGAGATCACCAGCAAATCTTGCAAATGCCCACTTAATATTCTTGAAAACAAAATGTGGTCATTGATGTACAAAATTAGAATACCCTACTCCCCAACACTGGTACCTACATAATTGCACAGAAAAAGAATTACCATCTACACTGTGGACCTAGAACAGCTTACCACAGAGTAAGTATCCAACAAATACATCAATATGTTTTTCCTACAATTTTTTACCCAATGAACCCAATGATTACACTCAAACAATAAGTGTACAAAAATCACACTAATATTGTTTCCTACATGATACGTAAAAGAAAAACTACTAAATATGAGGTCACAAAACTCTCCTCAGTAACCTCTAAACCACCAACTACGCAAATGAGTCACCACCAGTCTAACAATGTCCATACACATTCAATACATATACAAATATCATTATGTAAACCCACAAAGGTGCACCATCACTTCAGAATGTAGAAAGATGTGAAACTACTAACAGGAATGCACAAGCTCCTTAACATACCTTATAAAAATGGGAAACTGTAAACTGTTAGAATACGCCAACTGGTATCTAACTGCAACTAGGATACTTCAATATTACTTGCAGAATTGAATCTGGCCAACTCAACCTTCAGCAAGTGTGCTTCAAACATATCTTCAAACACTTCCAAAGTATGAACAGTTACAATACGCCAACAGGTACATAACTGCCCTCAGAATTCTGCAGAAGCACAGTGCATTGGTACAATACTTTCAAAACATCAGCAGAAAACAAAGACATAAAGAAACCGTGCTAATAAAAGGAAATAGGTAAACAGTTAGAATACACCAACTGCTATTTAACTGCAACCATACTACCAACACGTTCAAAGCAGAAATCGTACACCATTGCAATTCCTTCTACTGCAACAGTGCACCTAAAACACTGCTATAATGAGTGTGAACGTCACTGTAATGGACTGTGCAACATAATAGCAAATACATTTGCAAGTTTTTTTTTTTTAATCCAGCATGGATTTTTGTTCACCCACTGACCCAATGATTATGCAAAGAAACGCAATTGCACAGTGCACTTGTTGAAAGCATAGTACTTCTGAAGTACTAATTATCAGGGTCCACAAAATGAAAAAATATCTGCAATGTAAAGACCTGCAAAATAAGGAAATACCTGCTCTAACATGTTATGTTCACTTTTCCCACAGATAAAGCTGCACGATTACTACAACATTTCACATCCCAGACACAGAAATTGCACAGGCCCTCCACAATAGAAGCAGTAACGTTATTGGTGTCATACTTCTTTGTAATCTGCAAAGTATAATATGTCCACATATTTCTGCAATCCACATACCAATGCCACAATGTTCCATGACCAGCTATATTACACTATGCTGCTTGTGCCCACGGCCTGCATGCTTCACTACACACCGTACAGTGTATGGGTTCCAGCCATGCAATCAATATTGTAGATCCTGGCCACAACTACCACAGCACAGTACAACCATGCATAGAAACATCTATCGACTTACCAGAAACCTGACATTTAACACAGCCACCTACACCTTAGCCAATTCCGTTCACATTGTTTTACATTACTTTCACACAATGGACAACCTCTGTGCTGAATACCCTCTTCAGCCAAGCCTGTAATAAGTGGACACATTCAATGCACTATCGTACAGTAACCTATCCAATAAAAAAAAATGCATCCATATGTCTTACATAACTGTCATATGTTCTGTGAGATTTGACTCCTCGCATGCCACTGTCACTGTTTAGGGCATTAGTTCATTTTTGTTGTTATGTAAACCATTTGATTGTAAGTTATAGAAAACACAATACAGTGGAGCGCATGGTACACAACTCAGCAATCATATTTGAAAGTCTGCTGTACTCCTTAAAATGTCAACCTTCTGATTCTATTTTTTAATGTGTAATGGAGACATACTTTGAAAACCATACCCCTTACAATGTTTTAAAAAGTGTTAAGTAATACATTTTGTTTGATGAATGAGAGCCCCAAATATCTCTGTGCTAAAAGACACCAAACTGCGTAAGATGGCCCTGCCACTCACGTATGTGGAGCCATCGCACATACAGTCTGCCAATGTACACTGTTGCTTCATATGACACTGCCCATATAACTGGCACTGTAAACGTACATTTATGTATTATGTCATCTGTGCATTCAGTGCACCATGTATAAGCTACCATCAGCTCTCCATGTATGTCATACTAACTTCTATGTAACTACACTACTGACAATTGGAAATGCACAGTAAAATTGGAACACGTAGCCTGGGCAGACCCATAGTTGCCGGCATTGGCTCTATACTAGAACCACTATCAGTCTACGTCGACACCTTCCTACGCCGCTTCATCAGCAAGATGCTCTACAAGCATTTGTATTGAAATTGTCGAACGTTACTAGAGGTGACTCTACCACACTTGTTGCCTTTTCCTTAATGATAGCCATGGCGTACAATTAGCATTGAGCCACAATATGTGCTCAACATCCATGCTACACTGACCCCTTTGCCACCACAGGCTTTTTTTCCAAATAAGGCAGACCTCACCTTCACTGCCACACAGTTGCAACATGCATTTTTTGTACACGTAGCTCAACGTTCTGTACTTTCAGGCTTGATTAACAACATGGTCAGCCAGTGCGGAAAATCTACAGCTCCATTGACCTCAACCGATCCCTAACAATATGATTTACAACACAAACCTTCCACCTTTGCTTGCACCCCGATATACCCTGGCCTAGCCGCACATTAATTCCTTGTGGCCGCACTACACTTAATCATTATGACGCCACAACGCTTAGGTTGGTGTTGCTAGGCACCCCTACGCATTCAATGTTTGAGACTGCATGCTTCATTTTGCCTCTATGAATGCACTTATCACAGAATGAGGGCACTATGTATGATCATTTATGACCATATTGTCCAGATATCAGTAGATGACACTCCTTTCTCCAAATATTTTTAACAAGCTTGACATAAACCACCTGGTGGCGAACGCCCTGCCGCATTTTCTTTAATTTAAATTGACGCATTTTCGGGCCATAGTATACCACTTAGCTGTCTTGGACCAACAGGAATTGTCTGTAGACATTAGGGAACTGCCGCCTGGGTGTTGACAATCTGCCTTGCTTCGTCTGCAGCATCATCTGTGAAGAACTTTTGCCTTGTTTCTGCAACACGTTCACGATGCCACCAGCATATTCATCAGCGCATGTCAACCATGTTTGGCAAACCAGGTACTCTGCTTTCTCTAACCACTCAGAATAGATGTTACTTCATGACTCACCCCATAAGCAGGCCTAATACAAGCCTCCTTTTCTCTCTATAGAAATCACTTTAGCCTCCAAGAAATGTTGACTGTACATGAGACAGACTTATAACATTTTTATCTCAAGGTGCCACCAGACCTCTCTAGGTAGGCACATGCCTACTGTCCTTTCACAACCCTATCTACTAGCTTGTTTTGATCACACACCCCAATTTTAAACAATATTCATTTTTGTTTGTTTAGATGCCCAGACACATCTGCTTCTAAAAGTCTTTCTGTCAACAGTACTCCACAGTGACCTGAAGACAGTTCAGAGCATCGTATATTCTCTGTCACTATGAGAACTTGATGCAAAATGTATTTCTGAACCAGAAATACCCATTGTTGTGTCGACATTAGATATGTACTGCTAATGTGTTGTCAGTACATGAATTATCACCTTCTGTGCTACTAACCACACCTTGTACAGAATTGTATGCCTTGTTTTGCGCATTGTATGACTACTATTTTTTGGTCTTCATTTTTTAAGATGTATCCATAATGTGAAAAAAATGTTGTTTTATCAGTATAACTCCCACTTTTGTTTGTGTGACCAAATGGCTAGTTTATAATTACATCTAACCTTCTGTAGGTGTTCTCGCCCCTCCTGTGTGTCAAAGAGAGGGGTAGCTTTTGACTCTATGATGTTATTTTGCTCTAGTAGAACTTTACATCACATGTTTATAGGGATTAAAATTTAGTAGGATGCAGTTCTGTATGCATAATTCTGAAGTTACCATCCCGTAGATTTAGTCTGTGGGCACTGTATAGGGGTTTGTAACATCAGTGCTCATGCTGCATTACAATGCCATTTCTCCACCATTCAGCGTAAATGACAGCTATGATTTTTGTTGGTTTTGTTGACATGCTTCTGCAGCCCATTCAAACGTATACATAAAGCCCAACACTGAAAGTGAACCCAACTTGTGCACTGAAACAGCACACCGTAAGCTAAATCGTGTGCTGCTACATTGCCTGCATTGTCCTTACAATGAGCTTTCAAACACTTAAGAGTTGTACGTGCCTTCATTCTATTAAAATTAATAATGGCCAGAGGACCGTATAGCACTCAGCCGACACACAAACGTTGACAGGTAATATTGTAGTGTTGTGTGTTTTGGCAAAACAGCTCATGCATTGTCCTACAATCGGAGGGAACCCCCATGAGGATTTTATTTTTTTATGTTTGTTTGGACACACACAGAGAGAATGTGCCGTGGATCTGACGACACTCGCTGGCACTGCCATCTTTTGTGAAAAGCAAACATATGAAAGGAGAGTGTGTTGGCAACGTTTGAAAGATGATTTGCATGTATATAGCCGTAGAATGAGAGTGGCACCTACAAAACAGAGAGCAATGCAGTGGGTGAACATATGATGCTACTCAATAACGCACAGTAGATCACCCAAAAGTCCATGAACCGGCTACTTAGGGCCCGTTTACAACATCCTTCCTGCAGACCCTTGTCCTTTACGCTGCCACTGATAATGGCTACATAAATGTATTCTTATTCCTCTTTGTTTGCAGATACCTTGCACCCTTCTGCCCATGTCATTTCTTCCACATCACAAAAAACGGGTGGTGGAGCAATCATTACAAGATTACCATAAGCAGTGTGTTTTCACTCATTGTTGTCTGGGACAACCGCTATGGGCCTCTATGTCCATTTGCGTTTCCGGCAATTAGAAGCAACATGGAAACCTTAATGATGTAAGGCATCACAGAGACAACAGCTGTCACCTTTCCTAACTTACAAAGAAAGTGTGTTCTCCCACACAAACCAACAAGGACTGTAAAGTAATCATTTTGCTAATTTGCCAGATGACAAAAGAAGTACATAAAAGCACAGACGGCATTCAATGCTGGAATTTACCAGCAAAATCAAGAAAGCTGTGGTTTCAGGCAGTATATACTTTCTTGTGAACATTGTATGAAAAATAAAACCACATGCAACAGTACACAGTGTTGGTTGTAAATTATTCAAATTTTCTCTGAGCAACTACTGTATACAACAAGACCGCAACCGTATGCTCCGTGAGCGCATGTCTGCGTTACCTTCTGTTTATGTTACTGTTTTCCGGACCTAGCTCCTCACATAACACGTTGGGCTTTGCTGGGCATGCACGTTATGAAAATACCTGGAGTGCATGGTTCGGGCAACTACTGTCAACAACTAATATCAGCTATGGAGGCAAGTGTTGTGATGTTGTGCGGCGCCCTCACGTATTGTTAGTGCAAGCGATGCACATATAACAATAGCACATAATGGCAACACTGACCATGTTCTTTGCGCATGTTAAAAAGTACACAAAACAAAGCTAATAGGAGATGGCCAACCGTCTTGTATTGTGAGGGACTTAGCCACATTGATGGTTTTGTCCGGTGATTTGCTGCCATTCTCTAAGGACCTCTAAACATGGCAAATTTGCCTTCACCCTCTGCCTGAGTAAAAGCTTGTGTGCCCTGAGCTCACACTTCTGTGTGATAATTGAACGCCAGGGCAGAAAGGCGGTAGGGGATCTCTCCCAGGATGCGCAGCATTTGAAGATGTTGCTCTTTGTAAACAGAGCACTGCAATGGCAGCATATAAACATCAATAGGAGCCTGAGTACTCAGAGTGATTACAAGCTGCAGTGCAGCATGTTGTCTGGCAAGTAAGACTGTACTTTTCAGAATGAAGTGTACATTTTTTCTCCCACAGTAGTATATCTAGTACTGCTGTACCTTCCATGACATATCATCTGACAAAACACTAGCACAGAAATTGTACAGCTTAGGCATAAACATGCTCTCCCCTAGAGAATGTGGCTGCTATGAAGCTGCAGACCGTTTAACCGGTACTACCTTGTATGGACAATCTGAAAATATAGTATAGCTAAGCCTCGGTCCTGCTAAATCTAGAAAAAGTTCTCAAATCATATGAAGACATAGAAACGATAGCCAACAATGATCCCAACAAACATTTTGAAAAACAACTTACTAGACACAGACTACCCAAACAAAAGTACCACTTTGGAAACCATGTGTCTATACCATATAGCCCAAAACTTCACATACAAAAATAATATTAAACCAGATGAGAAGAAGGGTAGATACAGAGTGGAACATTTTGAAGGCAGCTTAGAGAAACTTACCAAACAAAGCTTAATTAATCTTATCAAATTGTCATTAAAAACTCCTCAACATAAAGATCTGGATTACGTGTCCCTGCTACAACTTTTTAAACCATGGAGAAAAGAAGAAGATTTACTAGATACCTATGACTCCTATGAAGACGCTTTCAAATCAAATGAAAGCACTATAGTAGACATACACTTTACACAGTACAAAACAATGTTGCACAATGAACAGCAACAAGAAGAAGAACTCCAGGCACAACTAGATGTGGACACTCCTGACAGTAGTCAACCTTCTGTAACAGGAAGCCAAGAACCACTCGGACAGCCACTAATAGCAAATGAGGAAGAATTAGCCATGACTGAAGTAGAAAACACTGTGTGTCAGATATTCCTTGCATTCTAGAATACAATAGATTTTGTTCACTCTACGCCCCATCTAAAGACCTATCCTGTTCCGCAAAAAGCAAAACTTAGTATAAGAAAACTACTTCAGACACAAATTATGCAGGATCTCACAACAATCCCTCCAAAGAAATTAAAGGAAGCTAATATTTCATCAAGGACCACAACCAAAGAAGAATCTACTGCACAAACAAAGTCAACTACCTCTTCAAAGAAACAAAGTGCACTCCGGAACAAATGATTTGGACACAGAACTGTCAGGTCCATTCAAATTTTCAAATACAACTGGTGTAAATTGCTATGCAAATGTAGCAATCAATATTCTATTCCAATTTCCACCAATTATTGACAACATTTACTTACACCGGACAGGCCAATTGTGTTTGCAAATGTTAGTCCTTCACAATAATGCAACCAACAATCCTGACAACACTTACAGTGTTTCTGGAATAATGCAGGAATTGTCAAATTCACTATAAACACACGAGAAGATCCACAAGAATTTCTAATGTACTTACTACAAGTACTAGAAAACAAAAACATACCTACAAATGAAATCTTCCAGATTTCATACATGTGGAAACATACATGCACTCTTTGCAGCCATGTCGCACAAGAAGAAGTTCCTAATGAACGCTTCGTGTATGTAGCCATACCTAACTATGAATCCTTTCCATTTCAGCAACTTGTACAAAATGCAAACCATGGCAGATTATGTACTATCTGCAACTCAGCAATTCAGATAATCGATCATCCACCTTACAAATACAGACACATATTAAATATGTAATAGTAATGCTTTTACATTACAATGCAGATGGTACCAAAACAAACTGCAAGCTGACTGGATTCACATATGGACAAGTATCACTTGGTAAGAAAACCTTCACAACAATAGGTATAATCTACCTCGCAGGAGCCACGACCAATGCAGGTCACTACACTGAGTACATAAAAAAGAATGTGGATGTAATGATACTACCATTACTCTAAAACAGAGATTACCAGTAAATCTTGTAAATGCTTACTTAATATTCTTAAAACCAAAATGTAATAACTAATCTGTGTATGAACATCAACAAAACTTCAACTTCAAAACTGTGAACAGTTAGAATACGCCAACAGGTATCTAACTGTCCCAAGATTCTGCAACAAAAAAACGATAAATGAATACCTCTAAAATGAAACAAGTTAGAATACGCCAACAGCTATCAAACTGCCCCAAAATTCTCAACAAGCAAACACATAAAAAATACTGTTAAAAAGCAACAAAAAAGAAACAGCTAGAATACGCCAACAGGAATCTAACTGCCCCAAGAATAGTCAACAAGCCAACAGATAAATGAATACCACTAAAATGAAACAAGAAATAAACAGTTAGAATACACCAACAGGTATCTAACTGCCCCAAGATTCTGCAACAAGCAAAAAGATTGATGAATAACACTAAAATGGAAAAAGAAATAAACAATTAGAATACACCAACTGTTATCTAATTGCAACAATACTACCACCACTTCCAAATAAAAACAACATACACCTATTCAATTCCTCTTATTGAAATCAATGAAAGAAATATATTGTACCACAACATAGAAAGATTTTGTTTTAATCCAGCATGGATTTTTTTCCCACAGACCCAATTATTTAAAGAACAAACACAAGAACTGAGAAAATTGCATAGTACACTGGTTTGAACTATATTACTTCTAAAGTACTAACTATTAGGGTCGCAAAATACAGAAATGTCTACCATGCAATGCAATACTCATTATAAACTTCCAACACTAACATGTGATCTTTTCTTTTATCACAGTGATTGAAAAAGATGTCGTCTCCAACTACCAATGTCATGAAAGAATTGCATACAACCACACAAAATCATACTGTAAGTATATAATGAATGGACTCACAAACACCACAGCATAACACACCCATTCAAGCAAACACCTAACCATAGACCATAATCCAAAATGTTTGCTTTCATGGGTATCTTATGCTGCAGTGCTTGTTGCCAAACCCTACAATCTTGACTGCATGGCCTGGCCAAAACTCTACATACAGCCTCAACAAAGGAAACGGTAAGTGTATAATAATTAGACTCACAAACACCGCAACATAACACAGCCATGAAAACGAACACCTCACCAATAAATACAACCCAAAATGCCTATTCATTACCAACATTCTGAACACAATCCAACAAACAAACACACATCATCTCACTATCCTATAAACACTATTACACTACTGCCAATCAATACTCATATTTTTGAAAACATATCTCCTAAGCAGCCCACATACCACAGTCAAAATGTTTGGTAGCATTGGTGTGTTATATCGCGGTGGTTGTGGCCCTGGCCTAGACTCTAGGCCTTGGCCACAACCACTGCAGCATAACACACCCATAGAAGCAAACACCTACTGAATGACCACAACCCAAAAACATAACACATCCACCTCAAAACCTATCCACTTCTATTAACATTTTAAAATAATAATTACAACCAATGCACAAACTCTTCAATACATACCCTCTTCACCCAATGATCTACTAATGACCCTTAACCAACATCATAGTAAAGTAAAATAGCCAGTAGTGCGCCCAGTATTTAGTATGGGGGAGCGAAGTTATAAGCCGTCCAAAAAGTGCTCTTCCTATGGGTTTAGCAACTTAACCATAACTACATGGCCGCTACATATGTATATATATATGTTTGTTGGACTGATTGTTGAACAGTCAATGAGTAGCACACCCCAACATGGAAACTAATCCTCCGGAAACCATTAATGCAGCATTTCCTTTATTCAGACAATAGTCTGCAGCATCACAGCAAGCAGTAATAGCCAAACTGAATGTGGCTGTCCCATAGTGTATGGCCCAAACTCAGAAGCGTTTACGCGTTTCACAGTATTCTTACCGCTTGATATTTATATATTCACTAACAGAAAACATTGTTAAAGGGACGTTATGGTTAAGTTGCGCTACTAAAAGCCTATCAAATTCAGTAAAAAAACAATGTTAAAGGGAAGTTATGGTTACAAGTAAAACTGAAAACTCCCTGAAATTCACAAGTTACGGTAAGCTAAGCAACCATAACTCACGCCACCACTGTGCACTGCTAAGACTAACACCCAGGACATCAAAGATGACATCACAAATATCATATCACATCCCTTGAACAAAGTCTTTTCAGTGAATTTCATAGGTTATTATTAGTTCAATTTAACCATAACGTCCCCTTAACAAAGTTTTTTCATTGAATTTCATAGGGTTTTATTAGTGCAACTTAACCATAACGTCCCTGAAGTTTTTTCATTGAATATATATATATATTACATGGCCTGCGATAGCGGCCATGTAGTTATGGTTAAGTTGCTAAACCCATAGGAAGAGCACTTTTTGGGCAGTTTATTACTTCGCCCCCCATGGACGAATCCTCACCAAACTTTGCAGAAAAAGTATATGGGCCACTCTGATAGTTAATTGCAAAGTTTGGTGAGGTTTGGTCAACGGGGGGAAAGTTATAGGGGGGGTCCAAAATGTCTTTTTTTCCCATAGACATAATGGGAAAAACTTTGTTCACGCCTAGAGCCCAAATTTGCGACAGAAGCGGCAGCTTGGTCCCAAAAGCGTGCTTTTGTTAATTTGGTGTAAATCCGTCCATTAGTTTTTTTTTTAAACAACCAAAATGTAAGGCAAAAAATGTGTGATATCTATGTCCGGTCCGCGGACTCACTTCCCTGTTCGGTCCACGGACTGGCCTACTGATTGGCCAAAAAATCATCATGGATACGCTGACTTTTTTGGGGTCCGCGAACAGCGCAGTGAAACCATTAAAAAAAAGCATTTCACTTGTCAAACTCAACAAACAATCTCTGGGGATGTGGGTGGGATGAGGATTCGATTGGATATGGCCATAAGAAGCCAAAAATGGGTTATTTCACCCCAAAAGTCTGCAAACACCCCAGATGTCCTGGGGCAGTCCTGTGGTGTTCACGGACACTTCAGATGTCATAGGACGCCTGTTAGGACATCTGTACCTATTTCTGCATTACAGGGTTGGGGAAAGTCAGTTTTTGGATGGCTTATAACTTTTGCGCTACTTAATGAAACTGCATGTAATTTTGCAATTTTATTCTAGAACTAATCTGGAATGGTTTTGTGGGATTCTGTCAAGAGGGGACAAAATTAGAGTGGGGTCCCAAAATATTGTAAAGGCATATAAATGTGGTGTCATTTGACGAATCTGCAGAACATTTGGCAGAACGATTTTGGATGTAGATATAAATGGTTTTCTAAAGCTTGGTTGGATTTTCTCAAGAGGGGGCAAAATTAGAGGGGGGTGTCTCAACATTTTTTGTTGGCTTATATCTTTGTTGCTATTTGACAAATGTGGACAAAAGTTTTGAGAACGATTATAGACCCAACCCTCAATGTATGTGTAAAGACTAAATGGATTTTGTCAAGTGGGGGCTAAGTTATATGATTATTGTATGTACATACACTTTGACACTTTTTAAAAATAAAACATGGGCGGATTTCGAGCAAACTCGTAAGGAGCATTAGCAAGGACATTAAAGCATGGTTTAGCAAATGTGCCCGTATTTAATTTTTTGACAAGTGTAATAATGTAGGTACAAAAAATAGTCATATACCTTTCGTAACTAAGGTATAGCCTGTGGCCGTGGGTTGTAGCCAGATTGTCTGGGTCATGGCATAAGATCATGACACGGACAATCTGGCTACTGGACATTACTGCTAGCGACAAAAAATGGTGTTAAAGGGGCTATGTCTACCTTGGACCGGCTATGTGGTAAAGTTATTTGAAGGTAGGATAGGTTTGAAAGGGAAAAAAAGTGCTTGTGGTAATATGTTCATAGGGTTTTGCAGGCTGTGATGGCAAGGGAAAAGGGGCTGTGTACAGAGCCCGCCTTCTCTTTTCAGGTTGCCTGTCTTGGAAAAGGGTTTTCCTTCCTTCTTACAGTGGGACGCCGCAGGCGTCCCGCTATAGGAAGTAAAATCTGTGTTTTAGCAACCTGGGTTCCCGCTTTGGGAACCAGCAATGCTAATGGCCTTTTTTTAATTTATTTTTTTGTTCTTGGTTCAATTACAACATAACAGAACCTTTACAAAAGAATATAGAAACATTAGATCATATTTCTAAAAATGCAACACTAATATCATTTTAGAAAAGTAAAACATTATTTCGATAAAACTTAGTAAAAGTTCTTTGAATAACACTCAATGTCCTACAGAAAGTATACAATTTCATATTGGTTATTTGAACATAAAAAATTATCATGAGTGAAAACATAAATGAATATAGAGATATCAGCGTTGCACGTAGCACCTCACATTTCTTATGCATGTTATGTACAGCTTAAAAATATAACCAAAATGGCAAACTCAAGTTTATGTAGGCACAACTGTGATATGTAAATCAGTTTAACACTTCCTGATACTATCATAGTAGTGTGTTTGGTTGACTATCAATTACTGGTATACATCTCTAGTTCTTTATCTATTCATTTGCAGAATCTCACTAATGCATAAATTAGAGGTTTATAAGTGCCTTGCATCATTCTGGCCCATAAGAATGTTAGACAGTCATCATAATTGATATTTACAAATTCCATAAGTAGTATGGTTCTGAGATGCTTAAAATGTGGACAGTATAGGATCAGATGCTTAAGGGTTTCGGTAGACTCTGTGCATAAGGGAAATCTACAATGCTTATTGATTACTCCGATCGTATTCACAGCCCAGTGCGAGATCCTTTCTCTAGTGTAATAGAGATTTAATTTGAACCACAAGTAAGCCTTTCGGGTATGGTTGCAAGGAAATACTATTATATGGTCATATCTGGGCATACGCTTCTTGGTGTATAGGTAGTATTCTTTGTGCAGTTTGTAGTTTCCTACTTGTTCGATAGTCTTGCACCAGTCCAGTTCAAGTAGCTTTTTTTTTGCATAAGCTGGTCTAATATGTACTTCATCCACCGTGATGTTGGCTTCAGTTAGAATAGCCTCTAGTTTAGCTTGATATTGATTTAAGGATGACGAGGACATTTATTCGATAGTTGTCCTCATGTCCACAAATAGTGAATTAGACCGAGGGTAGATTATTTTTGCAAAGTTAATAAGAAGCCTCCATTTCCAACAAGTGGATAATGCTGTTAGACTTAGCTCATGTCTTAACAAAGCGTTAGGCAGAGACATTGGGAAGCACATGGCACTTTTCAGTAGAGAGCCTTGTAATTGATCTAAAGTTGGACCCATTTCACAAAGACATATATCCAGCAAAACTAAGATCACACTTTCAATTTTTAAGGTTAGGAACTCGATAACAGGAGTTAGAGAGAATTTACAGTATTTCGTGTGGATTATTTTTAATTGTGATAGAAGTGGTCTGATCTTGTCTTTTAGTAACTCTGTCCACATTTTGATAGAGTTTTTCTCTGTTAAATAGTAGCCTAGGTAAATAGTATCTGCTATGCAGGGGATTGGAGTTCCCATGATTTGCCATTGAAATTTGCCTGTTTTGTTTTTTAACTCCAAATTTCATAATTGCCGTTTTGACGGGGATTAGGTGTTAGATTGTGCTTTATTGCAAACTCCTCAAATAGTCTTAATTTCATTTGTAGGCCTGCCGGGGTAGGTTCGAATATAATAATGTCATCGGCAAAGGTGATCCATTTGAGTAGGATGGTTCCAATTTTGACAGAGAACAAGTTTTTCCCATGCCAATTTTTGTCAAGGTCTGCGAGATATAAGTTAAAGAAGGTTGCTGCAAGGTTACAACCTTGTTTCAAACCCAATCCAGTGCTAATCGGTTTTGTAGTTCTGCCCTCGGTTGTGATTTTGATTTTATAGGAGGTATTAGTGTGTAATGCTATGAACCAGTACATTAGAGTGTTTGGTATTCCCATATCCATAGGTTTGGTCCATAGTATATTGCAGACTACATTGTCGAAAGCTGATGATATATCGATGAGTGCAATGTAGACTGGATTAGCAGATACTTTTTTTGATCCTGAGATGGCAAGTGCCATTATCATGGCGTTCAAGGTGGTACTCATCTCTTTACGAAACCCTGTTTGATATTTTGAATATAGGGCATTCGTTTCAATGTATTTTTCTAGGTCATGGAGCAGAAGTATCGCAAAAAGTTTGGCCTCAGTGTCTATTAGGGCAGTAGGGCGATAGTTCTGTGGGAGAGAGGGATCGCCTTTTTTATATATTGGTATGATATTGGCACATAACCAGGAAGTTGGAATAACACCTAGTTTAATGATGGCTTGAAATTTGGTTTTTAGGATCATAGCCCATAAGTCAGGATCTGCTTTATACAAACAAGGAGGAAAGCCATCGGGACCGGCTGATTTCGAGTAGTGCAGTTTAGAGATGGCCCACTTGATATCTGTGATTGTCCAGTTTAGTCGAGGAATTTCGTTGTATGTGAGAGAAATAGGGAGAAGGTTTGAGAATTTATGAGGAAGCTGATATTTGTCTGTGATATAAGTGGTCCACACGGATTCTGGTATAGAGTTTGGAGTTGGTGACAATATTTGTTTCTGGTTACTTTTGATTGTACGCCATATGGTACGTGTGTCATGTTCCGTTAAGGCACGGATGAGTTTGCAATTGGCTTCATTATATCTTGTTATCCTTGCATGTTTTAAATTTGGTTTATATGAAGCCAGAATCCGATTCTGCTGAGTTTGGTACATCACATGAGGTAACCCGATTTTCCTCAGCTGTCTTAATGCTTTGTTTTTTTCCCGTTTCAGACCTTTGCAATGTGGATCGTAGGGATGTAAGTGAGTTGGCTTGGGTGGTCTTTTGCTGAAAAATATTAGCGCCGCATGGATGAGTTCAGAATATATTTTCTCCCTTTCATCTGTCGAGATTCCCTTACAAGTACTACAGTTGACAATACTTGAGGCTACATGTTTAACGAATTGCTTACATAATTCTTGGCCCCATCTGAACGAAGTCTGCGGCCGGTCTATTTTTACCAACACAGTGGAGAGATCAACTGCAAGAAGAGGACAGAGGAGATTCACCTTGCTCACCATCTGTGCATGGTCCCCATACGGCATCTGGTTGATTGTTAGCAGGGATGATATTAAAAGCAGATTGTGTGTGGCAAATATGAAATCGATCGTAGAAGACTTTAAGACTCTTGAACAAGTGGACCATTGGAAGGTCTGATTAGCTGTAATAATGTCTAGGTCCCAGTGACTGAGACTCCATGCCATACCTCTACGCTTGGATAGGGCGTTTCTTTTAGTTCCTATTAACTCATCATTTTTCCTGCAATCACAGTTGAAATCGCCTCCTACTATTATATCAGCATCTTGGTATTCTTGAGTTGTGAGTTCTAAGCAGTTGTTAACTGTGTCAATCATATCTTCTATTGTGGTGTGTGCTGGATTCCAGTAAATCGTGATTATAATGAGGTGGCAATATTTATTGGTGTTAGTATTCAGTAATATCCCTAGCAGGTTGTCAGCTTTCCAATGATTTTTGACTTGAGCATCAAGGCATTATCTACGGCTATTGCCACTCCTCCAGATGGACGTCCAAGAGAGGATCGAATGGCCGAAATGGAGTATGTGGTGTAGTCAGGCAACATGAGAGTTGTAGTTTTCATGGTTTCTTGTATCATCAGAATTTCTGGGCGATTATGACGCTGTAGCATTGAATGCCCTTTCATGAGGTTGACATGGCCACACGAATTCCAGGATAGAAAAGTTAAATGAGTTTTTGTAGTCAGCTACGATCTAAGACCAGATTCATTGGATTTCAGAATTGCGTTGAGCATTGGAGCTAGCCAAGGTAAACACTGGGAATTTCCCATTTTACTCAGTAATTCATTAATGGCACCATTTTCATCGTCATTAGAGTTCATTGCCAAGGGTAACTGCGGCGGTAGAGTAACATCATAAGAACATTTATGTTGGATGAAGTTCTTTGCTTCCATTTCGTTTTCAATAGAGCTCAAGGTGAGACCTTCATCTTTAATTCCGTCTCTATTGAACCATAAGAATTTTTTAACAGCTTCCGAGTTCATGTAACACACCGCGCGGTAGTTATTTTCTATTGACTCGAAGAATGTCTTCCGATTTGAACATTCGTAGTTGAGGAATTCGTGTAAACAGTGCTAGAAGAAAAACTTGATTGATTCTGTTTTTTCCAAGTAGTTCACAGTTGCCTTCAAATCCCAGGAGATGTAATTTTTCAGTTTTAATTTCTTGTTTTGTATCAAGAGATTGATCCAAAGGTCTGGAGGTAGTTGTGTTAGACTGATTCTGGTTTTCAGAGCATGTCAAGGTTGAGGTTGATAGGTTATTGCCTACTTCAACTTTCATAAGACCTTTGTGAAGTTCTTTCCGCAGAAGTTCTAGTATCACATGGCAGTTTGTTGCAGGGGCGTTTTGATCTTCTGGAAGATATTTGGACAGAGCGAGACCGTGTACTGAAATGCGATTGTTGGATGAGAGAAGTGGGATATTAGGGATGATAAGCACCTGGGTCTTTGAATGTGGAGATGTTTGTTTGAGGGGAGGCAGTGACGTTAGAGTTCTTTCTTTCCCATGTCCATTCACCACTACCATTGGGTGTGTTACATTAGGGAGATCTATGGCTTTGGTAGTGGTTAGAGATCCATTTGGTTCATTATTGCAAGCTTTACTATACGTTTTCTTCGTTGTACTACTGGGTGGTTCTGACAAAGGTAGATCATCGCGACGGGTAGTTCGACTTCTGACACATGTTGGAAAGTAGTTGTCCAGGTTCGTTTTCATTCCCGTCAGTTGCTTTGGTGAGTGAGTTTTCGTTAGCTCTGAGGACATGGTCAAAGTCCTTCCTGACATAGGGACTTTTTGATTTTCCACCTTGGCTGTTGTGGTCGTGTGGGCAAATTGAGATGGATTCATTTCTATGTTGTTTAGATTGGAGTTGTCACATTGTTTGACACTGTCCATAATAGAGGTTTCAATCAAGTTAGGAGTTTTTTTCTTTTTTGTTGTTTTTTGTGGGTTTTTAGGCAGAGGTTTTGTAGTTGGAATTAGAGCTTCTTGACTTTCTTTAGATAGTTGTTGAAGGTCTATATGATCATCATCAGCAATTGTGTCGATGGTAGAGGATGTTAATGATTTGCCTAGAGTGGCATGATGTTTAGAGCCTTTTAGGAGTGCATCCTTGCGTCGTTTCGCATATCTTTTGACTGCTCTGAGATGTAATTTTTTTGCTCTCCGGGACATGAAGGAGGAGTTTTCTTCAGTTGGTGGTTCTTCATTAGGTTCCGATTTCATTTGTTCCAAAGCTTTGAGCAATTCGGTTGGACTGTCAGGACAATTGTTGGACCGAGTGGATTTTGGGAAATGGAGCATGATCGTACTGTTCATTGCTTCAATTGTTACTTTAAGCTCTTTCAACTCATTCTGACAGTTACAAGCAATTGAAGACGAAAGCGTCTCTTGAGATATTGATGAAGGTGTTGAGGTTTGTTCGAGGCAGCATTGGATGTTTTTATCTTATGAGATTGACTGAGTCGTGGAATTCAGGTTTAGACCTAGCTCCCCTCTGAGGTTTTTTAGTGTCTTGGCTGCCACGATAAACCCTTCGATGCGATTCATTTTTTAAATCATGTGCAAACGCATTGCTTTGGTCTCCTTCAGTTCTAAATGGGTCAGATCATGGCCCTTATCAAGGAGATCCAAGATACGGATGATTACCGGAAAGGTACTCGGAGAATGTTGCGCAACCTCTTCAATTTCATTCAATTCTGCAGATGATTTTAAGTGAGATACTGCAGCCTGCACTGCATCAGTTTCTGGAGAATAGATAAACTGAGGCGGAGGCACTTCTTTGGTTATGTCATCAACAATGTCGATGCTCGTGTCCAAGAGACTTTGAGTATGTCTGGGCAGGTGTGATTGAAATGACATGTGCTTTCTTACAGATTTAAAGACCACAGGGGTTAGGGTGCCAATGGAACGGCACACAGCTTGGTCCAATGCTTTCATTTCTTCCATGGTTAGGTCGAATTGCCTTTTGCTGCTTTCCAAAGTCGGTGGTGATTCTGAACAACTTCT
Source organism: Ambystoma mexicanum (assembly GCF_040938575.1). Lineage (NCBI taxonomy): Eukaryota > Metazoa > Chordata > Amphibia > Caudata > Ambystomatidae > Ambystoma > Ambystoma mexicanum. The sequence goes on from NC_090925.1 coordinate 81,325,544, forward strand.
AAAGTCGTCAATGGCTTTGCAGACCTCGGGACTGATGGAACTAATGGTTCCTGTAGTTTCAGTAAGTATTAGTGGGGGAGTGCAATTATGAACTTGAGGATTTCATGGAGCATGAATTTGGGCAGCATGGGAAACTAATCGAGGCATAGACGTTTCTTCTTCCAGAAGACACACCGCAGGCGCCTCAGAAGCGCCCGGCTCAATATACGAAGTTCTGCCATTACAGATTAAAGAATCAATGGTCATTGCGGAAAGTGGAAGAGCAGGTGTCAGATTTCCCTTCGCACTCCTCAGTACGGCAGCCATGTTTGCTTTTAAGTAAGAACGGTGCCGTGAATTTCGTGCAAATGATTAGTGCAGCTTAAATAAGACATGTTTATGCTTAGAGTCAAACATGCACAGAAAACATGATAGTTGTAGTAAGCAGTAAATAATCAAATGAGCATGCAATCTGACCGTAAATTCTCCCTTTTTGCGTGAACATGAATAGTTAGGGCAGCTTGCAGCCAGTTAGCCAGCTAACAGCAAACAGCGTACTTTTGCGTACTTCCGTGTGCGCACTCGTGTGCGCTGCACAAACAGATTTTGAAAATGAAGGGGGTGGAGTCAAAGGCGGGCTTGGTGGCACTGGCCCAATTAGTAACAGGTTGACATTAAGTGAGATGGAGAGAGTTTAGTGCGTGCAATAGGGAAGGAGTAAAGTGCTAAGCGTAATTACTCAAAGTCAGTAAAGTCAATTAAATATATTTACTTCAGGCAATTGAAGGTCAGGCAGCTTCTGTGTGCCTGAAAAAGTCGTCCGCTTTGCAGTAGACACATTGCACGGCAATAGAGATCCTTGCAGGTCCGTGACAGCAAGCAAGGCAGGCAAGTCCAGGGAAGTCCTTCTCAACAGCAAACAGAATACTTTTGCGTACTTCAGTGTGCACGTGCGTGTGCGCTGCACACATGGATTTTGAAAATGAAGGGGGCGGAGTCAAAAGCGGGCTTGGTAGCACTGGCCCAATCAGTAACAGGTTCAGGCAATTGAAGGGCAGGCAGCTTCCGTGTGCCTGAAAAAGATGGCTGCTTTGCAGTAGACACGTTGCACGGCAATAGAGATCCTTGCATGTCCGTGACAGCGAGCAGGCAGGCGAGTCCAGGGAAGTCCTTCTCAACAGCAAACAGCGTACTTTTGCGTACTTCCGTGTGCGCAATGCCGATTATAATGGTAATCTGGAAGTCAATAGTTCGCATTCACAACTAAAATGGAACTTCAATAATTTTTCATTGTAGGATCAGGTGTGAAAAAGACACATGGGGTCAATATATTACTTGTGGCGATTACAACTGGAGGTCCCTGAGCAGCGAGACTGAGGCCAGGTTCATCTAAATATATTTGTCCAGGTGAGCACAAAGGTCACTCTGTATTATCAAAGTGCTGCGCACAGCGTCAGCTCGCATCCCCGATTGCACTCCGACTGAAGGCCTTTATCAGGGGCTGCAATGGACGATAATGGGCCCTAGCCCTCCTTATTTATTTATTTATTTATTTATAATGCACCAATGCCCGCAGACATCAGGCTTACAGTATTTGTTGAGGAAGATGAGGTGAAGGAAGACAGCTTACTACATGCTGCGAAAGGAATAACCTTTCTGATAGCATTGCGGTCATTGGATTTTGTGTGGCAGGGCATGGAGGTGGCCCCGTAGGAATACTGTCCAGGTAGTCTGCGACTGATTACAAAATTGCACTCAGTGCATTTCCCTTAGGTAGCTTTAGCCTTTGGTACACTCCCAACAGTAGCAAAGAACTGGCACACCCATGATTCGATCTTGATGCTAGAAGTAGGCACTTCCTCTACCTCATCTTCTTGGTCCTCTTCATTGTCTTTGAAAGTACTGCGCTTTTTTGTTGTGAAGGTCCTCCAGCTGGTGGTGGTGGTGGCTGTTGGGGAGCAGGTATGGCAATACCTGATGCCATTTTTAAGATAAATAGCAGTTTTGATAAAATTCTTCCAAGTATGTACTGTGTACTAGATTGGTAATGGATAATGAGTACGAAAAGGTGTAGGAGGTGTGCAAGGGAAATTTTGAAGCTGAAAGTTCCTAGATCAGTAGAAAATGCAGTTCCAAACTGTCCACCAAGGACGGATCTTATCATGAAGTGCGGACGGGTTCTTGGACATGTCATCATGCCGCGCGCCAGCGTCTAGTTATGTGGCACTGTCCAGAAGGTCCGCAATGAAGTCAGATGTTCGTAGATGTATACGGATGCAAAACTAGTTGTAATAGTTGCAAAAAGTGTATAGAAGTGTTAAAATGATTCTAGAAGGTGGGTGTTGTGAATAACTATGCATGCATCTCGTGCAATTGACTAGAATCTTGAGATGGAATGCAGGGCTTAGAATGTTTATCTATGAGTGTGTTCCAGGTTTCTCAGTTGCAAGTATGTAAGCCCTGAGAGAGGATGCCGTAGGGTGTCCTATGTCCCCTTTTACTTACCTGACTCTAAGAACTATATTTGATGTACCTGAACTTAAGTAAATAAGTTAACAGTTCAATGGAGCGTCAGAGTCATTTATGGCCGGACCATGAATAACACTGGCAACAAGGATGAAGCTGGCTGTGCTTTCGGGGACAGCACCAAAGGGAGACACCCACCGCCCCCCTAAGAAAAGTGAACCTCTCTCAGGTAAGAGTGCTGGATGGCTGTGAGGCGCTGCAGGTGCAGTGAGGGCAAACGTGGTCCAGACTGAGGTGCTACAGAGGCAGAGGTGCAAGAAAGGCCCAGACAGAGGCGCTGTGAAGGCACTGGAATCAGAGAGAAGCCATGGCTGTCAAGAGGTGCTGCAGAGGCAGTGGAGCGCTGTTATGTGCAATGAGGTGCTGCAGAGGCAGTGAGGTGCTGCAACAGGCAGTGAAGAGGCGCTGCAGAGGCAGTGAGGTGCTGCATGAGGCAGTGAACAGGTGCTTCTTGAGGCAGTGAAGTGATGCTGCAAGGGCAGTGAGGTGCTGCAAGATGCAGTGAAGAGTAGCTGCACAAGGGGTGCTGCAGTGGCAGCAAGGCACTGTATGGCACAGTGAGGCAGTGAAGTGATGCTGCAGTGTGCAGTGTGGCGCTGCCAGAGGCTGTCAAGTGACGTTGCAGAGTAAAAGTAATTGGACAGGAGGTCGAAGGGAGCTGCATAAAAGTGGCAGTGGAAGTCAAGAGGACCATTGGTTAGGAAGGACAGAGGCTGGAGTCTCAAGGAAGCACTACAGGGAGCTGTGAGGAGCTGCAGTGGACTGGAGCTCAGTGTATCGCTACAGGCGCTGTGAGGAGCTGAAAATTGAATTGAATTGGTTAAAGTTTAAATGAGAAAATGCTGTGCTTGTGCCAAGAAAAATGTGCTTGTGGTAATATGGTCATAGGGTTCTCTTGTTGCCTTCTGCAGGCCTACTCTAAAATGCAATGTTAGTACATGTTATGAACATCACGTGCATGCAATGTATTCTATGTGGCACTACCGCAAAGGAAATGGTTAATTTCCCCTGTACAACCTTCCAAAATACACAGATATCCTGAATTTGCTTCCAACCATAACATGAAGCCTGCAGCTGTCAACCTTCTGCTACTACTAAAGTAAGTGTGGTGGGTCAGGGGGTGCAGCGATGACTGCACCCCACTAAACTGTCCCACCCTTCTAACCACTCTATTGCTCATATTGCACCACCCTTAAGCATCTCAGTGATCTTTTTTTATTGGTCAATCTCTCCAGGATAGTTTGCTTTCCTTTCTTACATTGCTATTTGTAACTAGGCTTTTTTCCCTCTCTTAAGGTTATTTGAATCTCTGTGTTTTATAATGCTATTTGTGTTACAACTAAGCCTTTTTCCCCTCTTTTAGGAAAGTTGATTTTGAGTGTTTTGCAGTGAGCTTTCCCCCCCCCCCCCCCTGTTGTCTGTCCACACATATCCTTCATTCCCCTGTGGTCAGCAGCTTGCTGCCTCCTGTGTGCCTTCTTAAATGTGAACCCTCCCCTCTGTGCCTCCTCTGGTACTCAGCTAAGGGATATGTTTCTTTGCTCTCTGTTGCCTCCTGTGGTGCTCAATTTAGGCTGTGCTTCTTTCCTCCCTCACACTCTCTTCTTGCTTCCTTGCACCCTTTATGGTGCTCTCTCCCATCTTTGCAAACTGGTACTCAATCAGCTTTCCTATCCCTCTCACTAAGTCTGATAGGAAAATGTTCAAGAGGGATATCCCGGTCTTGAATTCTGGCCCCCCTATTGCTGACACCCACATCAGTGCTTCTTACAGACAGACCCTAACCAACATCCTCTTTTTCATTCCCTCTCTAGACCTAAGGACCCCCCATTTGGTCTCAGCTCTCTCTCTCCTATCTCTTCCTCTCCCGTTAATAGTGGCACTCGGTGGGAGTTATCATTCCACACCTCTAAGACGATCATTAATGTCTATCTGAATGGCACCGTCTTGGTCCGGGGCCCTCAGGCCAATCTACTCCTCTTTGATTGGCACCTCCTGTGTCTTATCAACTTCCCCCCTCTCCCGCTACCCGTACTAGCACTTTCCTGGCTCCTCTGCAACCTCCTTCTTCCGCCAGCTCACTGGCACCTCCCTCCTGCTCTTTAGTTACTATGTCACCTCTTTCTACTACCTCTGCCCACTCTCAGGAAACCTCTGCCGCTTCTGCTGGGTGCAGCTCAAGCCTGTTTACCACCCCGGAAGTCTTTCAAATGTGGCAACTTGCTCGATGTTGCTACCCTCAACTCTAACTCTGCTGTCAAACACTCCTCTGACATCTGACATCTCCTCGAAGAACTTGACCTTGATATCCTCCCTCTCACTGAGACATGGTTTACGGCAATCTCTGTCACAAGCTTTGAAACTGTCCTCCCTGCTGGCTACAATATCCTCTCTGAGCACAGAGCTGTCATGATCTCTGCTTCCAAAAGGTCAGGACTTACCCAACTCCCTTGGAAGCAGACCCATAACCCAGGTTCCGAGTGCCAACCAGTCCCAATTGGGACCTTTTGGACCCTGTCCTGGCGCCAGTGGCACCAGGCTCATAAATATGCCCAGTCCCAGCGCTGGAAGCACCGGGCTCATAATGCTTGGGTGGACTTACCTGCAGCAGACCATGCCTGCCAGTTGAGCCTCTAATCCTCTTCTGTTTGGGACTACTTTTCCTGTTGGGTGGGGCAGGAGCCACTCCCTAGGTTCAGAACACTGGAACTCTTCTGGAAAGCAGGAACTCTTTTCTTACCTAGGCGTGGCTGTGGAAGGGGACACCTAAGCACCACAGGAGGCTATTTAAACCCCACCCGATGGATGAATCTTGCTTTGTGTTATTCTGCATCCTCTGCAGCAGAACGCTCATCGTGTCTTCTGCATCTGATCCTGGGCCTAAGGGAAAAAGGCTTACCATCCTGAATCCAGTCTTCAGCAACACCTATAAAGACAAGAAAGAACAGGTTAGCATTACGGCCTTCAGTGACAGCGCTTCTCTTACCTGGTCCATCGGCTGTCACCAACGCCTTGAGCTGCATTCCGGCATCTGAAAGACAAAGGCTTACCTACTCTTCGCGTGCTCCGGAGGTCTTCGCACTGCATTCCGGCATCTGAAAGACAAAAGCTTACCAACTCTTTGCACGCTCCGGAGGCCTTCGGCGCTGCATCCCGCATCTGAAGACAAAAGAAGGTGCGTTTAAAGACATTGGGTAACTTTATTACTCACGTGCCATTACTCCTTCCCACGCCGAACCCAGTGGGTATTCCGGCACCCTTCAGCAGCTCCGAACTTGTACCTGCAAGATAAAAGGACAGTTAGTGCGCATCGTGAAGCAGGCAACAAGCGCTTACTTACGTGCTTCCAGGCGCTTCTATTCCTCACACGGGTTCCATCCTCAACTCACTTCAGCCCGTCATCCGCCATCGCCGGAACCCTGCAAAACAAGAGACATCATTACAAAAGACTTTTAAAGACATTTGAAATACTCCGAACTTACCGTTCGTGCAGTAAACGACGGACAGGAGTCCTCTGAGGTCAAGAGGCCTGCACCCTTATCCAGTGAAAAAACTGGTTACGGCACCCTGCCCCGAGGCAGATGGAGAGCTCGGCGTTCACTTACCTAAGGTGAGAGCGTTAACCTTTGGGGTTCTACAGGAGAAGAGAAGGGGAAGAAGAGAGAGACACCCAATAACCCCAGTTCATTAATCCCATATTTTCTATCTGCAGACATCTTACTCTTCGAGTCAGACATACAGTGCACAGATGTCCAGCCCAAAGAGCCAATCGTGTGTTACACATCACCTTTGAAGATACGGTATTCGCCCAGTCAAGACCGGCGCCTCTGCGGGAATCAGGTGAGCGTTACCAAACACAAAGCCTACCGCAAAACTCCCGCCCAGGCGCTATGGAAACCTCGGATGCCGATCAGCTAGCCCAGTTACTTGGGGAACTAAGAGCAGAAGTGCATGCAGCCCGTCAGGAAACGAACGCTCTAAGAAGGGAACTGATCATTTCCAAGGAGCGAACAGACGATCTCGCTAGACAATTGCTACAGTCACAAGCCGGACAGACCCCATTACCCGCATCAGGGGCAAATCTTCCTTCAACATCCTCTATGAATCCAGTGCAAATCAACCTACCTGGGAATGTACCTCTGGCTCCGCCCGAACGATTTTCTGGTGACCCAAAGAGGTTTGCAGTATTTATTAATCAGTGCCGGTTGCATTTCTTATGCCGGCCAGCAGCCTTTCCAACTGATCAAGCTAAAGTAGCTTTCGTGCTTTCGTACCTTAGTGGCAATGCGGCAGACTGGTCGATCCCTCTAGTTAATCAAGATGATCCGGTTCTCCATGATTTTCAAGCTTTTCAGCTCAGTATGGAAAAACTGTTTGCAAGACATTCACAGGGGCAGGCCTTGGACAATGAGCTTCTTTCGTTGCGACAGGGTAATCAAGACCTTTTGGCTTATATTGCGTCTTTCAACAGACTGATAGTGGAAACTCAATGGCCTGAGGACAAAAGGATTACGCTGTTTTATAGAGGTCTACGTGGAGAGCTCAAAGATGTGTTAGCCCAAGTAGTGAATCCCCCGCAAGACTGTTCGGACTATATAGACTTAGTCGTTCAAATAGATCACAGACTGCAGAACAGGAAGGCCGATCGTTCCAAGTTTGATGCTCGAGTATTTTCCAAACCACCAACTCCTTCCAAAGGAGTAGACTCCGGGGAACCCATGCAAATAGGGGGCCTGAAAGGACCACTCACACAAAAGGAGCGGGAAAGGAGAAAACAGTTGCAATTATGCCTCTATTGCGGAAACTCAGGGCACTTTCTTCGAGACTGTCCGGTGAAACCAGCCAAGAAGGCAGTAGGAGCTGCAGTTACCAAGGTCACAAACTCTGAGCAGGGAAACAACCTCGCCCGACAAGAATAGAGGTCCTCTTGCCGAGCGTTAAAACCAGTTCCGTGACCTCGCATTTCGTGATACCTATGGTCCTCATTAGCCCTGATCATCCGGATCGATTACATGCGATTGAAGCTTACGTCGACAGCGGTGCCATCGGCAATTATGTGGATCATGAAATGGTTTTGAGGATGAATCTAACTCTTTGTCCCAAGGCTGTAAATGACGTCATTACTACGGTGGATGGTACGGAGATAGCCTCGGGACCAGTAACGCATACCACTCAAGAAGTGACGCTAGTAAGTCAAGATGGACACCATGAGAAGATCGTGTTCGATGTGATCAAGGCCCCTCAGTTCCAGATTATTCTAGGAATACCTTGGTTAGAGAAACACAATCCTCAGATCGATTGGCGAGCAAGAACGGTTCAGTTTCCAGAATGTGTCTCTACTTGTCACCCTCCACCTGGTGTTGCACTGGCAGCAATTTCTTCGGAAACTCCCCAGTTACCTCCCGAATACCTAGAATTCCAAGATGTTTTCCGGAAGGATCAGGCTAACTCTCTACCTCCTCATAGGTCTTATGACTGCCAGATAGACCTGATACCTGGATCTACTCCTCCTTGTAGTAGAATTTATGCCCTCACCAAGCCTGAGAACCTTCACCTCCGACAATACCTGGATCAATACCTAGTGAATGGGTTTATTCGTCCTTCCAAGTGCCCTGCTTCTTCAGCTTTGTTCTTCGTTCCAAAAAAAGAAGGGGACCTTAGAACTTGTATAGATTATCGTGCCCTGAACCAGATCACCGTTAAGAATAGATATCCGTTACCTTTGATCCCTGAACTCCTGGACCAAGTCAGAAAAGCATGCATATATACAAAGCTGGATCTTAGAGGAGCCTACCACTTGGTACGAGTTAAAGAGGGCGATGAATGGAAGACGGCCTTCCGCACCAAGTATGGGCTATTTGAATATCAGGTCATGCCCTTCGGACTTTGCAATGCCCCGGCCGCCTTTCAATATTTTATGACCGATGTCCTCAGAGAGCTCATAGATGTGTGTGTTGTTGTTTACATTGACGACATCCTCGTTTATTCTTCATCGGAATCTGAACATCGGAAACACGTGAAAATGGTCCTCGAGAGATTGCATCAACACAAACTTTTCGCCAAGTTGGAAAAATGTGTTTTCAACGTGACTGAAGTTGAGTTCTTGGGATTCATATTATCACCTAGCGGAGTGCGTATGGATTCAAAGAAGGTCGATGCAATTCTCAAATGGCCATCACCATCCTCCGTAAAAGGTGTTCAAAGCATGTTAGGCTTCGCTAACTTTTACCGCAGGTTTATCCCCGAATTCTCTCGAATAGTCCAGCCCATCACCGCCTTGTTAAAGAAAAACAAACGTTTTGAATGGTCTACCGAGGCGGAGCAAGCTTTCCAGAATTTGAAGACTAAATTTATCTCTGCACCAATTTTAAAACATCCTCGCCCGAACTCCCCTACATCGTGGAAACTGATGCTTCGAGCCTTGCCATGGGGGCAGTTCTATCACAAAAGGACCCAGTAACCAATCAGTTGCATCCCGTGGCATTTTGGTCCCGCAAATTCTCGCCTCCTGAAATCAATTACACTCTTACTGATAAGGAACTTCTGGCTATCAAGTCTGCCTTTAAGGCTTGGCGGCATTATCTTCTGGGGGCCCGACACACCGTTACTGTGATTACGGATCACCGAAACCTGCAATATTTGAAAACCGCAAAAGCCCAATCCTCTAGACAACTCCGTTGGGCACTATTCTTTGCCGAGTTTGACTTCATAATTACCTATCGACCTGGTACAAAAACGGTAAAGCTGATGCCCTTTCTCGGATGGGAGTGGAAGAACACTTGATCAACCCTAAACCTGTACCTATCATTCCCTAACAAAGAATTCTGGGTGTAATCGCCACACAATCCATAGAGGAAGTTAAGGATAAAGCCAGGCAACTTGTAACTCCAGCAGACATACAGAATTGGCATCTGCAGGGAAAGGACTTTACAGTGAAGGACAACTTATTGTATTTCCAAGAACGATTATACCTGCCCAGCACAGATTTACAGAAAAAGGTAATCTCTTGTTATCACGATTCCTTAATGGAAGGACATCCCGGTATGGCCAAAACCTCAGAAAAGATCAAGCGCTACTTCTGGTGGCCGTCTTGGAAAAAAGATATCAGAGACTTTATAATGTCCTGTGGAGTATGCGCCCAAAACAAGAGTCAAAAGGAAAAACCAGCCGGCCTCTTACGCCCTATTGACATCCCACCTCGCCCTTGGCATACGCTTTCTATGGACTTCATCACCGATCTACCTCCATGCTCCGGATACAATACGATCCTAGTAATCGTGGACTTATTCTCCAAGATGGCGCATTTAATTCCACTCAAAGGCTTGCCAACAGCAACAACTCTGGCCCGAGAATTTCTCGAAAACATCGTCCGACTGCACGGTTTTCCTTCAGTTCTAATTTCGGATCGAGGTAGTCAATTAATTTCTCATTTTTGGCGAAGTTGCTGTCGGTCGGCTCAAATTGATGTGAGACTATCGACCAGTCACCACCCACAAACCGACGGACAAACCGAGAGGACCAATCAAACTCTGGAACAGTATTTACGGTGCATGCTGCAACAAACTGAAAAAACGTGGAAAGATATCCTTTGGATAGCCGAATATGCCTACAATAACTCTGTCCACTCGGGAACTGGGAAAACCCCGTTTTTTCTTCTATACGGCAGTCACCCTCGAACCTCGGAGTTGGATCCACTCCAAGATCTTGGAACACCAGCAGTAGACTACCTGCATTCTACAATCACCCAAGCCTTTAAGGAAGCCGTTTCTCACCTTCAAGGGGCTAAGGAACAATACAAGAAAGGAGCAGATCAACATCGGAAGGAAGCCCCCCAATATCAAGTAGGAGATCAAGTCTGGTTATCCACCAAATATCTACCTCTAAAAGGACCACGCACATTCAACCCAAGATACCTTGGTCCCTATTCCATCACTACCATAGTAAACCCAGTAGCGGTCAAGTTGGACTTGCCCCCTCACATGAAGATACATCCGGTCTTCCACGTCTCTCTATTAAAACCCGTGCAACCTCAAACCCGACTAACTAAATCTCCAAAACCTATCCTAGTTGATGGAGAACTCGAGTTTGAAGTCAAAAGCATCCTGGACTCCAAGATCTCCAAATCTAAACTATTTTACCTAATTGACTGGAAAGGCTACAGCCCCCAAGAAAGATCCTTGGAACCTGTAGAATATGTCCACGCTCCTCGTCTAATCAAAAGATTCCATCGAACATTTCCTGACAAGCCCAAACCCCCGGAGAAGCCCGGTTTGGGAGGGGCCTTGAGGGGGGGTGCTGTCATGATCTCTGCTTCCAAAAGGTCAGGACTTACCCAACTCCCTTGGAAGCAGACCCATAACCCAGGTTCCGAGTGCCAACCAGTCCCAATTGGGACCTTTTGGACCCTGTCCTGGCGCCAGTGGCACCAGGCTCATAAATATGCCCAGTCCCAGCGCTGGAAGCGCCGGGCTCATAATGCTTGGGTGGACTTACCTGCAGCAGACCATGCTGCTTACTTACCTGCCAGTTGAGCCTCTAATCCTCTTCTGTTTGGGACTACTTTTCCTGTTGGGTGGGGCAGGAGCCACTCCCTAGGTTCAGAACACTGGAACTCTTCTGGAAAGCAGGAACTCTTTTCTTACCTAGGCGTGGCTGTGGAAGGAGACACCTAAGCACCACAGGAGGCTATTTAAACCACACCCGATGGATGAATCTTGCTTTGCGTTATTCTGCATCCTCTGCAGCAGAACGCTCACCGTGTCTTCTGCATCTGATCCTGGACCTAAGGAAAAAGGCTTACCATCCTGAATCCAGTCTTCAGCAACATCTATAAAGACAAGAAAGAACAGGTTAGCATTACGGTCTTCAGTGACAGCGCTTCACTTACCTGGTCCATCGGCTGTCACCAACGCCTCGCGCTGCATTCCGGCATCTGAAAGACAAAGGCGTACCTGCTCTTCGTGCACTCCGAAGGTCTTCGCACTGCATTCCGGCATCTGAAAGACAAAAGCTTACCAACTCTTCGCACGCTCCGGAGGCCTTCGGCGCTGCATCCCGCATCTGAAGACAAAAGAAGGTGCGTTTAAAGACATTGGGTAACTTTATTACTCACGTGCCATTACTCCTTCCCACGCCGAACCCAGTGGGTATTCCGGCACCCTTCAGCAGCTCCGAACTTGTACCTGCAAGATAAAAGGACAGTTAGTGCGCATCATGAAGCAGGCAACAAGCGCTTACTTACGTGCTTCCTGGCGCTTCTATTCCTCACACGGGTTCCATCCTCAACTCACTTCAGCCCGTCATCCGCCATCGCCGGAACCCTGCAAAACAAGAGACATCATTACAAAAGACTTTTAAAGACATTTGAAATACTCCGAACTTACCGTTTGTGCAGTAAACGACGGACAGCAGTCCTCTGAGGTCAAGAGGCCTGCACCCTTATCCTGTGAAGAAACTGGTTACGGCACCCTGCCCCGAGGCAGATGGAGAGCTCGGCGTTCACTTACCTAAGGTGAGAGCGTTAACCTTTGGGGTTCTACAGGAGAAGAGAAGGGGAAGAAGAGAGAGACACCCAATAACCCCAGTTCATTAATCCCATATTTTCTATCTGCAGACATCTTACTCTTCGAGTCAGACATACAGTGCACAGAGGTCCAGCCCAAAGAGCCAATCGTGTTTTACACATCACCTTTGAAGATACGGTATTCGCCCAGTCAAGACCGGCGCCTCTGCGGGAATCAGGTGACCGTTACAGAACCAACCGAACCAGAGGTGGAGCAGCTCTGATCTTTTTGGAGTGGGGCCCTGCTTATTTCATTCCTACGGTGGCCTACTCTACCTTTGAGTGCCTGGTCTATGGGCTCTCTATCTCTCCTGGCCTCTCTCTGACTGTGGCCACCTGGCCAGGTTGCCCTCTTCCTCTCAGAGTGGGCTGACATCTCCTTCTCTCTCCTTGCCTCTATCTCTCAACTTCTCCTCAGAGACCTCAGCATCCTCCTGGTTGCCTCTTATCCCTCCTCTTGGCTCTTCCGTCACCTCTGTGACTCTCTCTCCAGTCTAACCTCTGATCTGACACAATCTGCCATACACACCTTGGATGTTGTCATCTCCTCAGACATCCCTCTCTCTAACCCTCTAACCACTCCTCTCTCCTGAACTGACCACTTTCTGCTCTCCTCTCATCTGAAGCTCTCTGTCCCCAGCACTGCCACCTACCTTCTCATTCATTCCGCTAATGAAACATGTGATAGTGGATGCCTTTGCCTCTACCTTTTCTGCTCCTCCTACCCCTGCAGCTGACTCACACTCTGACATAGGCCTCTCTAACCTCCATCTTTCTATCTCCAACACTCTTGACATCCTTGCCCCTGTCATGAGAATCCACGTAAAACCTACCTCTAAGTGCAACCATTGGTATGACTCTGACCTTGCCTCCCTAAAACGCAAGTGCAGGGTGGCTTAGTCCAGTGAGGGCTCTGGATGCATCGTCTGACAAACTGGCCTGCTGTCTGCTCCAAAGGGAATGCAGGCTCCCTGTCATATCCAAGAAGAGAGCCCACATCCAAGCCTGTGTCTCTGCAGCACAACAGAGCCAAACTCTTGAAAATCTGCAAGGAACTGGCCAATCCTTCTGCAATCGCCGGGACTCCTGTTCCCTCGCAGGCCCTCTGTACATCACTGGCTACTCACTTCACCACCAAAACTCAGGACATCCTGTCCTCGCTCTTCTCTTCCTCTCCCTCTATATCTCTTGACCCCCGGCTGGTCGCCTCTCCCTCTCCTCTTCCTTTCTCCTCTAATTCTCTGACAACACCGACAAGGTTTCTAGAAAAGTCAGATCTATGAAAGTGTCATCCAAACAGGTGTTTTCCTGCTCCTCCAGAGCCATCAAGGACCACAGATGCCCTTGCTCCATCCTTGGCCGATATCTGCAATTACTCTTTCACTACTGGTTCTTTCCCCTCACTCCTAAAACACTCCCATGTGCACCCACTCCTTAAAAAACCTCCTGTCGATCCTACCTGTGAGGCAAATTATTACCTGATCTCTATCACTCCTTTCCTGGGAAAATTCCTCGAAAAACTGGCCATCTCCCAGCTTAATCTCCACGCCAAATCTGCTGGTTGTCTCTATGACCGGCAGTCTGGCTTCAGAGCAGCCAGAAGCACAGAAACTGCTCTTCTGAACACCCATGAAGATCTGCTCTCCAATCTTGATCCTAGCCTTCCCTTTGTCCTAATCCTCCTTGATCCTCCATGACCTTTCCTCTGCTTTCAACACAGTGAATCATACCACCCATGAGAACCTGGGCATCACGGATCAGGCCGGGCAGTGGTTGACCTTCTTCCTCCTGGACCGACCCGCCGAAGGTCTAACTTGGGTCCTTTCTCAACACCACCACACTTTCCACATGTGGTGTTCCTCACGGCTCTATCCTCCCACCCTGGCTTTTTAATGTCAACTTGGCCCCTTTGTTTGATCTGATCTCTACCTTCTTCTAATTTCAGAGCTATGCAGATGACACTCAGCTCTTTTTTAGGCTCCCTTCAACTTCCTATCCTCTCTCACTCATTCCTGACTGTCTCTCCGTGATCCAGGATTGGTGTGCCTCCAATTGATCTCTGCATTAACGCCTGTAATACAGAGATCGTATTTGTTTTCCTCATCTAGACCCTGTTTAAGCCGTAACCCTGAATTCCATATTATTGCGTATTGTACTCTCATCCATTTTAAATTCACTAATGTGGTCACATACTCATAACTTGGTGCTGTAGCATCAAGAAATGTATACATTTCATATCCCCTCATGTTACGCCCCACCCACCCTTCATGACCTAACCATATGAACTAGATAAATAGAAAAATAAATCCAAAGAAAAATCCACACAAAAGAGGAAACAACATTTATTTTACAAAAAATCCTTATACATGTAACCTTAGTGCCAATCAAATATGCAGAAACTCGGAAATACATATAAGAAAAAGTCATTTTAAATTTGCACAAACTAAATACCAATACAACATTCATAATTATGAAAGATAATGGCAAATGTGGAGCATATGGGTAGCAGGTGCAAGTGGATCTAGGTCACCTGGCCTAAGCCCTGCCCACCTGGTGCCTTCCTGGTTGCTGCTCTTTTCCCCACTTAGCAAGCCCCGCCCACCTTGGGCCTTCCTGGTTGCCTCTCTTTTTTCCCTACTTCAGGAGCACTCCAGGGTAATTTCCTTTGCAGATGGAGAGCAGGTGCAAGTGGATCTAGGTCACCTGGCCTAAGCACCACCCACCTGTTGCCTTCCAGGTCAACACTATTTTTCTCCACTTAGCAAGCTTTGCCAACCTGGGGCCTTCCTGGTTGCCGCTCTTTTTCCCTAAGGAGCCCTCCAGCCTCTTTTCCTTTGCAGATGGGGAGCAGGTGCAAGTGGATCTAGGTCACCTGGCCAAAGCCCCGTCAAGCTGGCGCCTTCCAGGTTGCCACTCTTTTTTCCCAGTTAGCAAGCCCCGCCTACACAGTGTCTTCCTGGTTGCTGCTCTTTTTCCCTACTTAAAGAGAAATCCAGCCTCTTTTCCTTTGCCGATGGGGAGCAGGTGCAAGTGGATCTATGTCACCTGGCCTAAGCCCGCCCACTGCGCTCCTTCCAGGTTGCCACTCTTTTTCCCCAGTTAGCAAGCCTGCCCACCTGGTTCCTTTCCCTACTTAGCGAGCCCTCCAGCCTCTTTTCCTTTGCATATGGGGAGCAGGTGCAAGTGGATATAGGTCACCTGGCCAAAGCCCCACCCACCTGGTGCCTTCCTGGTTGCTGCTCATTTTCCCTACTAAAGGAGCTCTCCAGCCTCTTTTCCTTTGCAGATGGGGCGCAGGTGCAAGTGGACATAGGTCACCCAGCTTAAATCCTGCCCACTTGTCCCTTTCCTGGTTGCTGCTCTTTTTCCCTACTTAAGGAGCCCTCTAGCCTCTTTTCCTTTGCAGATGGGGAGCAGGTGCAAGTTCTTTTAGGTCACCTGGCCTAAGCCCCGCCCACTTGGTACCTTCCAGGTTGCCGCTCTTTTTCCAAACTTAGCAAGCCCTGCCCACCTGGTGCTTTCATGGTTGCTGCTCTTTTTCCCTACTTAAGGAGCCCTCCAGCCTCTTTTCCTTTGCCGATGGGGAGAAGATGCAAGAGGATCTAGGTCACCTGGCCTAAGCCACACCCACCTGACACCTTCTAGGTTGCTGCTCTTTTTCCTCATTTAGCAAACCCCGTCCACCTTGTGCCTTCCTGGTTGCCACTCTTTTTCCCTATTTAAGGAGTCCTCCAGCCTCTTTTCCTTTGCAAATGGGGAGCAGGTGTTAGTGGATCTAGGTCACCTAGCCTAAGCCCCGCCTATCTGGCACCTTCTAGAATGCAGCTCTTTTTCCCCACTTAGTATGCCCCACCCACCTGGTACCTTCCTGGTTGATGCCCTTTTTCCCTACTTAAGGAGCCCTCCATCCTCATTTCCTTTGCAGATGGGGAGCAGGTGCAAGTGGATCTATGTCACCTGGTCTAAGCCCTGCCTACCTGGAGCCTTCCAGTTTGCAGCTCTTTTTCCCTACTTACCAAGCCCTACCAATCTGGTGCCTTCCTAGTTGCTGCTCTTTTTCCGTGCTTAAGGAGCCCTCCATCTTATTTTCCTTTAGAGATTGCAGCAGGTCCAAGTCGATCTCTGTCACCTGGCCTAAACCCTGCCCACCTGGTGCCTTCCAGGATGACACACTTTTTCCCAATTTAGCAAGCCCTGCCCACCTGGTGTCTTCCTGGTTGCTGCTCTTTTCCCTACTTAAGGAGCCCTCCAGCCTCTTTTCCTTTGCAGATGGGGAGCAGGTGCAAGTGGATCTAGAACACCTGGCTTAAGCCCCGCCCATCTGGTGCCTTCTAGGATGCTGCTCTTTTTCCCCACTTAGCAAACCCCCCTCCCACCTGGTGCCTTCCTGGTTGCTGCTCTTTTTCCCTTCTAAAGGAGCCCTCCTGCCTCTTTTCCTTTGCAGATGGGGCGCAGGTGCAAGTGGACATAGGTCACCCAGCTTAAATCCTGCCCACCTGTCCCTTTCCTGGTTGCTGCTCTTTTTCCCTACTTAAGGAGCCCTCTAGCCTCTTTTCCTTTGCAGATGGGGAGCTGGTGCAAGTGGATCTAGGTCAACTGGCCTAAGCCCCGCCCACCTGGCGCCTTCCAGGTTGCCCCTCTTTTTTCCCAGTTAGCAAGCCCCACCCACCTTCTGCTTTCCTGGTTGCTGCTCTTTTTCCCTATTTAAGGAGCCCTCCAGTCTCTTTTCCTTTGAAGATGCGGAACAGGTGCAAGTGGATCTTGGTCACATGGCCTAAGCTACACCCACCTGGCGCCTTCCAGATTAATGCTCTTTTTCTCAGCTTAGCCTGGTGCCTTCCTGGTTGCTGCTCTTTTTCCATACTTAAGGAGCCCTCCAGCCTCTTTTCCTTTGCAGATGGGGAGCAGGCGTAAGTGGATCTAGGTCACCTGCCTGAGCCCGCCCACCTGGTGCTTTCCATGTTGGCACTCTTTTTTCCCACTTAGCAAGCCCCGCCCACCTTGTGCCTTCCTGGTTGCCTCTCCTTTTTCCCTATTTAAGGAGCCCTCCAGACTCTTTTCCTTTGAAGATGCGGAACAGGTGCAAGTGGATCTTGGTCACATGGCCTAATCTACACCCACCTGGCGCCTTCCAGATTAATGCTCTTTTTCTCGACTTAGCCTGGTGCCTTCCTGGTTGCTGCTCTTTTTCCCTACTTAAGGAGCCCTCTAGCCTCTTTTCCTTTGCAGATGGGGAGCTGGTGCAAGTGGATCTAGGTCAACTGGCCTAAGCCCCGCCCACCTGGCGCCTTCCAGTTTGCCCCTCTTTTTTCCCAGTTAGCAAGCCCCACCCACCTTCTGCTTTCCTGGTTGCTGCTCTTTTTCCCTATTTAAGGAGCCCTCCAGTCTCTTTTCCTTTGAAGATGCAGAACAGGTGCAAGTGGATCTTGGTCACATGGCCTAAGCTACACCCACCTGGCGCCTTCCAGATTAATGCTCTTTTTCTCGGCTTAGCCTGGTGCCTTCCTGGTTGCTGCTCTTTTTCCATACTTAAGGAGCCCTTCAGCCTCTTTTCCTTTGCAGATGGGGAGCAGGCGTAAGTGGATCTAGGTCACCTGCCTGAGCCCGCTCACCTGGTGCTTTCCACGTTGGCACTCTTTTTTCCCACTTAGCAAGCCCCACCCACCTTGTGCCTTCCTGGTTGCCTCTCCTTTTTCCCTATTTAAGGAGCCCTCCAGACTCTTTTCCTTTGAAGATGCGGAACAGGTGCAAGTGGATCTTGGTCACATGGCCTAATCTACACCCACCTGGCGCCTTCCAGATTAATGCTCTTTTTCTCGACTTAGCCTGGTGCCTTCCTGGTTGCTGCTCTTTTTCCCTACTTAAGGAGCCCTCTAGCCTCTTTTCCTTTGCAGATGGGGAGCAGGTGTAAGTGGATCTAGGTCACCTGCCTAAGCCCGCCCACCTGGTGCTTTCCAGGTTGGCACTCTTTTCCCCACTTAGCAAGCCCCACCCACCTGGTGCCTTCCTGCTTGCCTCTCTTTTTTCCCTACTTAAGGAGCCCTCCAGCCTCTTTTCCTTTGCAGATGGGGAGCAGGTGCAAGTGCATCTAGGTCACCTGGACTAAGCCCTGCCTACCTCGTGCCTTCTAGGTTGCAGCTCTTTTTCTCCACTTAGCAAGCCCCGCCCACCAGGTGCCTTCCTGGTTGCTACGCTTTTCCCCTACTTAAGCAGCCCTCCAGCCTCTTTTTCTTTGCGGATCGGGAGCAGGCGCAAGTGGATCTAGGTCACCTTGCCTAAGCCCCTCCCAGCTGGTGCCTTTATCGTTGCCACTCTTTTTCCTTACTTAGCAAGCCCCACCCACCTGGTGCCTTCCTGGTTGCCGGTATTTTTCCCTACTTAAGGAGCCTCCGGCCTCTTTTCCTTTGCTGATGGGGAGCAGGTGTAAGTGAATCTAGGTCACCTAGCCGAACCCCACCCACCTGGTGCCTTCCAAGTTGCCGCTCTTTTTCCCCACTTACCATGGCCCAACCACCTGGTGCCTTCTTTGTTGCCGCACTTTTTCCCTACTTAAGGAGCCCAACAGCCTCTTTTCCTTTGCAGATGGGGAGCAGGTGCAAGTGGATCTAGGTCTACTGGCCCAAGCCCTGCGCACCTGGTGCCTTCCTGGTTGCTGCTCTTTTTCCTTATTTAGCAAGCCCCGCCTACCTGGAGCCTTCCTAGTTGCCGGTATTTTTCCCTACTTAAGGAGCCCTCCAGCCTCTTTTCCTTTGCAGATGAGGAGCAGGTGCAAGTGCATCTAGGTCACCTGGCCTAAGCCCCGGTCACCTGGTACCTTCATGGTTGCCGCTCTTTCTCCCTACCTAAGGAGCCCTCCAGCCTCTTTTCCTTTGCTGACGAGGAGCAGGTGGAAGTGGATTCCGGTCACCTGGCCTAAGACCCGCCCACCTGGCACCTTCCAGGTTGCCGCTCTTTTCTCCACTTAGCAAGCCCCGCCCACCTTGTGCCTTCCTATTTGCCGGTATTTTTCCCTACTTGAGGAGCCCTCCAGCCTCTTTTTCTTTGCAGATGGGGAGCAGGTGTAAGTGGATCTAGCTCACCTAGCCTAAACCCTACCCACCTGGTGCTTTGTAGGTTGCCACTCTTTTTCCCCACTTACCAAGCCCCACCCACCTGGTGCCTTCCTGGTTACCACTCTTTTTCCTTACTTAGCAAGCACCGGCCACCTGGTACCTTCCTGGTTGCTGCACTTTTTCCATACTTAAGGAACCCTCCAGCCTCTTTTCCTTTGCAGATGAGGAGCAGGTGCAAGTGGATCTAGGTCACCTGGCCCAGGCCCCGCCCACCTGGCACCTTACAGGTTGCCGCTCTTTTTCCCCACTTAGGAAGCCCTACCCACCTGTTGCCTTCCTGGTTGCAACTCTTTTCCCTTACTTAGGGAGCCCTCCAGCTTCTTTTCCTTTGCAGATGGGGAGCATGTTCAAGTAGATCTAGGTCACCTGGCCTAAGCCGTGCCCACCTGGTGCCTTACAGATTGCTGCTCTTTTTCCCCACTTAGCATTAGCTGCCCATCTGATACCTTCCTGGTTGCCGCTCTTTTTCCCTACTTAAGGAGACCTCTGGCCTCTTTTCTTTTGCAGAACGGGAGCAGGTGCAAGTGGATCTTGATCACCTGACCTAAGCCCCGCCCACCTGGCACCTTGCAGGTTGCAGCTCTTTTTCCACACTTAGCAAGCCCCATCCACCTTGTGCCTTCCTCGTTGCCGCTCTTTTTCCCTACTTAAGGAGCCCTCCAGCCCCTTTTCCTATGCAGATGGGAAACTGGTGCAACTGGATCTAGGTCCTTTGCAGATGGGGAGCATGTTCAAGTGGATCTAGGTCACCTGGCCTAAGCCGTGCCCACCTGGTGCCTTCCAGATTGCTGCTCTTTTTCTCCACTTAGCAATACCTGCCCACCTGATACCTTCCTGGTTGCCGCTCTTTGTCCCTACTTAAGGAGACCTCTGGCCTCTTTTCTTTTGCAGAACGGGAGCAGGTGCAAGTGGATCTTGATCACCTGACCTAAGCCCTGCCCAACTGGCACCTTGCAGGTTGCTGCTCTTTTTCCCCACTTAGCAAGCCCCTCCCATCTGGTGCCTTCCTGGTTTCTGCTCTTTTTCCATACTTAAGGAGCCCTCTGGCCTCTTTTCCTTTGCAGATGGGGAGCAGGTGCAAGTATATCTAGCTCACCTGGCCTAAGCACCACCCACCTTGTTAGCCCTGCATCTTCCTTCCTGCTCTTAACTTTTAGATCAAGGGCGTCTCTCGCCCAGTCACCCGAAGTGAAGGGCTGACGAAGAAAAGAGCAATTCCTGTTTGGACCCGTTCCGACCAGCAGGACCCAGGGCCCGACCCCCTGCTCAGATAGCAGATAACCATGCACCAACATGTGTTTACCCCTCTGTCCGCATAGGCCTTCCCCGTCCCCTCTGGTTCACATTTTAAGTTCCCTTGTGCCCACCACCCTTCTCGCACACAGGTGTTGCCTATTTTGCTTGATACTACTACCCTGATCCCCCTTTCTCCCCCACTCTATCCTACTTCTGCAGGAGTCTGTCCTGATGCATTCTGGTTTCACCATCACCGTCTTGTGGCCAATGCTGGATTTGACTTTTATGGACTTCATTGATTCTCGGTGTGTCACCCTTTCTCAACTATCATATTGGACTTCCTTTGCATCTTGTAGACATGGTGGCCCTGATTCATGCTGTGCCCATCTGAATCTTGTATCCTCACCTGCAACATTATATGTTACTATCAGAATTGTCCCTGGACCTAGTATGATCGCAACCTCGCATGTCTCCTCCTCCCTCCCCTTGTTTTTTTTCCTCCCCCACACACCAACACTATCTCAAATGTCATCAGGCCTAGTACGATAGTTCTTATTTTGTTCCTCCCCTCCCTTTCTGCACCCCTCTGCCTCACCTTTTGTTTTTCTCCGGCTCTACCAGAAACGTCTTCAGGCCTAGTACGATAGTCAACTGTCTGTTTCCATTTTCTTCCCACTCCTCCCTCCCTTTGTTATCTATGTCTTCGCTCTTGCACTCTCCGAGTACGATAGTTCATTTCACATCCTTACTGTTCATGGCCTGTAAGAATGTCATTGTGTTTTCCCTTGTTCCCTCCGTTGCCTTGAAGCGCTTTGAAACACATTTTATATAGGTTCTGTATAAATAAACTATCATATCATATCATAATAGAACATAAAATACTTCTTCAAAAAGAAATGCTGCAAACATTTACACAAGCCCGTTCAACAGGAACAAGTTTTAATGATGGCAAGCTCGCAGAGCCTGGTGGAGCTCTGCTTTCACTCTCATCCGTTTGGTGCAGAGCAATCTGTTGAAAAAGGTATTTAATACTCCTTGTTAACTGATTCAATTAAGAATGAAACTCATCTACCAAAATCGATAGAGCCCTTTGAGCAAAATATGCACTCTGCGCCTGGAGACAACAGCATCTGCATACGTCTCCCTGTCACTATTTCATGCTGGGAGAAGTGATGGTCCTTACAGGGCTGAGTCCTGAAACTTAACAGGGCCTGAGGGAGGCAGCACACCCATTTTTTGTGTGTGACAAATATCTTAGAGAGCTTAGCATTCAGCATCCCATTCATCCTACTATAACGCTGTTGGCTTACTGTTGATAAATGGAACACATCTTGTGTTTAATTCCCAAATGAGCTGCAATTTTATCGAACGGCTCATTAAACAAGTGGGTGCCGTTGTCACTTTTAAGCATCTTGCATGCCTCCCATCAAGGGAACCCTTCTGTAACCAAGAAGTTGGCGACTGATTTGGCATCAGGATGTGCACATGGGCCAGGATCAATCCAACGGGAGAAAGGACATACCACCACTCTGAGGTAACAGAAGGTATGACACCTTTCATCCATATCAACAAAATCTATATGGAGATCTCACAAAGGACAAATTGGAGGAGGGAGTGCTCCTCTTAAGGTTTTTAATATCTGCCCAGTGCTATATGTCTGACAGACAACACAATTGGACGTGAACAAAGAGAACAAGTCCTGAATATTGGGCGCAAGCCACATTTCTTGTATGTCTGCAACAAAATGCTGTTTGGACAAGTGGCCAGGGTAGTGGAGTTTATCAAACGCCACTAAAGCCAAATGTTGGGTCATCACCACCTTTCCGGTCTGTCTCCACACTAAATCAGTTGGTGACTGCGCACACCTCTTTCTTTGCCACAGCAACTTCTCACTTTGTGGTGCCCGACCTTGTATTTCATATATTTCAGTGACAATAAGTGCAATATATCTGGAACCTGCAAATGTATGTTTTCAAATGTGGAGGGTCAGGAATATCTGGTACTGGCAAGAAAGCACCCAGCTTTGCTAATGTGTCTGCTGCTTCATTCGAGAGCAAGACTAAATCTGTGGTGAAAATGTTTACGACTGCAGCAAGTGTGGGTTGTAAAAAGGCATGATCCAAAAGGGCTGCATGCTGCACCGGGGACCCATCTGCTCTATGAAATCCTCTTCTCATCCACCTTGACAACCCTGAATGAACAGTGGTCACAACAAAAGGCGAGTACAAATAAAATGTACCTCAGCACCATTGCGCTGCCTCAAGTGCTTCAATAAAACCAATCAATTCCACTGCCTGTGTTGAACAATTACCTGGTAAACGTCGCTGCAGAAGAATCTCATACTGTCCATCAACCAGTCAAACCACTGCTGCACCAGAATGCCACTGACGTGTCTCCTGGTCAACAATTGAGAACCTGTTAACAGAGAACACCTCAACATCATCTAAAGCATAGTCACATCCTTTGGGACTGGCATCCTCAGGACCCTCATATTTAACACATTCATGCACATTGTCATCATCAGTTATAGGTTCAGGCAGAAAGGTAGCAGGGTTCACTGTTTTACAAGGAACAATATTAATAGACAGGCTTGAAAGAATCACTTCATATACAAACAGCATTTGTGTGATCAATGTAGATTTGGACCTTTCAAATATTGCAAATACAATGTGTTTGATGTACGTCAAGGAACAACCCATAACACTAGTAGCAAATTTCTCAATGGCAAAAGCAGCAGCAGCCAATGCGTGCTTGCAAGGAAACTGTTCTTGCATAACAAGAGTTCAGTGTGCTACTGTAATATGCTTAGCGTTTGTGACCCTAGTACTGTGTTGTGTCAAAACTGCTGTCAAAGATCCATGCTCTACAGTAATTACACAGACCAAGAAATGTTTGCATACCATTAACGAACACTGGCTGAGGGGTAGTGCGCACCACTGCTGTGCGTTCTGGAGTTACTTTTTTACCGTTCACTGAAATCAATGAACCCAAATACAGTACCTCCTGCTGTCAGTATTGCAACTTTGGGCTCTCCACCTTATATCCTTTGTCAACTAGCAATTGTAACAAGGCAATGGAGTCCTACCTACACTGTTGTTTGGTAGTTATACACACCAACAAATCATCCACATATTGAATAATAGTGGTGGGAACGTCAATATTTCCTAAATCCTCATGTAGAACCATGTTAAAGATACTAGGGGACTCTCATTACCCTTGAGAAAGCATTGTATGTTGAAATCGGCTCACGGGACACGTAAACACTGTGCAGTATTGTGAGTCTGGATGCAAGGGTGCTGAGACAAAGGCATTCTTCAAAACACCGACAGTAAAATGTGCTGCATCAACAGGTATATTACACACAGTATTGTAGCAGGGGTTGAAACTACTGGGAACTCTGACAGTACTACATCAATGAGAGGGCGCAAATCCTGAATCATCCTCCAAATCACCTCCTTCGATTTCTTCATGGGGTAGATAGCTGTGTTACACTGGGAATTAGATGGAACTATAATCCCCTGATGCAATAGGGCCATTATGGTATCATAAATCGCTTCCTCCACTGTCTTTGATAAGGGGTACTGTTCAACTCTGGGCAACACAGTGCCAGGTTTCAATGCGATACGTATTGGTGAAACACTCCGTAAAAGCCCTGCATCATGCAGAATACTCATCCACAACTTGTGAGGTACCTGAGACAAATCTTCTGAAGCAAAGTTGGGGGCATCCCGTCCTAGTAACATGAAACTGGCTACATGAATATATTGTATCAGTATCTCACAGGGGACACACAATTCCAATATTATCCCCCCCTCATCTTTATTCTCAAAAAGGTCCTCAACTGAAACATCTTGTATTGGTATGCTAAGATGAATGCCCAAAAATGTGCGCCATTCCCCATTAACATAATCAGCTGCTATTAACACAATCCTGTCATTCGACACTAGAACTCCTTCTATGTCAAGCATGATAATCATTCCTGCAACTAATTCTTGAGGTTGGGCAAGCCTGAAAAAAATTCAAAAGGCACTTGCCAGTATTTGTTAGCCACCTCTGGCCCTGTACTAAGGAGTATTGTGATACCTATATGAACAAATCTGGGGCCACTGGTATTCCTCCTACTGTGGATTCTATGCCTAATGTGGGTACGGTCAACATCACCCTCACAATAAGCATACTGGGCTTCGAACACACCGCAGCCCTTTCCGTGAATGGGATGGTTATGTTGTGCCCACTCAGAATGTCCCTTCCCAACAAATTGATTGGGGTCACAGTAGAGTGTAACAAGGGGGCTAACACATCTCTGCCCGCTAGCTTAATGGGTAATTTCTTTCGTAAAATGAAACTACTGAATTTGCCCAGAGAAGCCATGTGTATCAATTACATCACATTACCACTGTCTCGCTCTTTCTAATCCTACTTCCCCATTAGTAATACATTAGCAATCCATCTCATTACTCCCACCTCCCGCTTATATTTTCTGGTAGTCCATTAGTAATCTTTTACATTAGCCACTCCTCTCTCTTCCTCATTCCAGAACCACATCAGTCCTCCATCACGTTCCTTCTACCTAACACTTCCTTGTCCCTGTAACTCATTAGAAAATGATTACATCACTCTTGAAACCCTCTTCCTCATCCCATTTCTCCACTAGTAATGTATTACGCGACCCCATGTCCCAGGAACCATACCATTCAGTGCTCCTTCTCATTACACCTGTCTCCCTTTTCCTCATTCTAGTATCCCTTTAGTACTCCATTACAGTTCACCCACCTCTCTTTTCTTCGCCCCGCTTCTCCCTTAATAATCCAATACAATTTTGCTCCTCTTCCTTCTTCCTAGTGCTGGCACTCCAATTATAATACATTATATTACCCCTGTCTCTTTCTTCTTCATCCCAGTACCCAATTTGAAACCCAATACATTACTATCGCTTCCCTCTTCCTTGTACCAGTACCCTCTTAGTAATCCGGTAAGTACCCCCTTCCCTCTTTCTCATCCCAGTACCTCCCTGGTAATTAATGACATTACACCTGCCTTCCTCTTCTTATTCACAGTATTTTATTAGTAATCTAATACATCACCCACTTCCCTCTTCATCAGCATGGTACCCGATTAGTAATCTGTTAATTCACCCCTTTCTTCTTGCTCATGCTGGTACCACCCTGTTCAGTTACTGAGATGTGCTTATAAGAGGAGCAACAATCTCAAAGAACTCACAACACAGAATGATATTTCGGATAGGGCAAATAAATAGTTTATACTAACAGAACAATGGGGCATGGGCAGACCCATGGGCCATAGGCGCTTGTAGAAGTTGTGACTGTTAACCCAAACAGAAAGATCTATTGAGATCGACCTTGGCATCACTAAACTATGGCAACAACAACACCTGACCAATTGTAACACCACTTGGGTGTTCTACACCATTTTGTTTCCCTGTTATAAGATTTATATGGGGACAACTGAACGAAAAGTGAACATTCATATATGTGAACACAAAAGCTGCATCAGGAAAGAAATACTTACTGCTCCCATGGTAGGTCATGTTGTAGTGACTAATCACACGTGTGATGAATTGAAATGGACAGTCTTTAGAAAGATCAACCTGAGCAATGATAAGAGTTTAGATAAAAAGAGGTTGAGTAAGGAAGAAGTCTGGTTAAATTATCTGAAAGGTAGCCATCTAACAGGTCTAAATGACAATATTGATTGGCCTACTCTGACCACTTGAGAGGTCTGCTTTGCATGTGTACCACAGGCCCTTAAAACCACATTGTACATTGCCTGATACAGTATTCATGCTATTAAGAGAACATATCTAGGACCCCAAGTTATAGTGAAGTGGTGACTTTTTGACCCAACTATGACTTGATATTGCAACATGGGTTAGATACTGCACTGAGTGTTTGTTATGGAAACACACTTGTTGAGTACTACAGTTCAGTTTGTGACACCTGAGAGCGTGAGATCTAGTGCTCCAGTTGCTACTGCAACATGACTGGTAGGTAAATTAACAGCTCGTATACTGAAGAGGTGGAGCGTAATTCGCTTTGAAAATATGAAAAAGCCAATGGAGGTCATTACAACCTTGGTGCTAAGTGCACCAACTTTACCACCATGGTGTAAACTACGTTTACACCATAGTGGATGGTGGATTTACCGCCCCATTCCAAGGTGAGTGGGGCGGTAAATCCCCATTTCCCATTTTCCCTTCCCCATTCCCATTTTTGCCCCATAGGGCATAATGGGAGTGGGGAAGGCGCTAATTACGCCGCCGTAAATTACGGCGGCTTAATTAGCACCATGGTGGGTTAGCGCCATGGACTTTAACGCCTGCCAAAAGCAGGCGTTAAAGTGGGAATCCGGCGTTAAGGGTTAACGCCGTCGTTAACCCTTAACGCCGGGGTTGTAATATGGATGTTGCTGTAAGAAGGAAGTGTTAAGGCCCGGAGGTTAGAAAAGTCGATCGGGAAGAGAAGCCATTCCATTACAGGTAAATAAGCCCTAACGAATGCTAGCAACACTATTGCAATAGGGAATGATGTTTCAAGGTATACTTTTACGAAATGGATATATTATATCATGCTGTTGCAGTATTGAACTCTCGAAATAGAGTTGTTACCCAGTGACTACTGTTTAACTAATGAAATTGACACACCAGGATGGCAAACTAAAATCAGTGCAAGGCGTGTTATCGCTCAACCATAATGAAGTAAGTGAAGGAATTTTAGCCCACAACAAGTTACACTAGTAGCATATTACTAAGTCATTTTACAACAGTTAGAGACATGAAACCCTCTTCTCTCTGTTATCTATTGGCAATTAAATTACATAACAGTGTTCCAAACTAAAGTTTGGGTATTTTAACGCTGTAAAGATTGCTTGGCAGAATCACCTACAGTACCCATGAGGAACACTACATGCAATTAGGACTACAATAGTAAGCACAATTTCACCTTTGGTACAAGCCTGTACTACACAGTTAAGTGGTAGCGATGGCTGAGAAGCCAGACTTATCTCAACAGTTTAAGTGAGCAGTAGAACAAGTTCCACAAAGGACCAAGTAACACAGTGATTCAAGTAAACACTTACTCAAGGTTTCTTGGTAAATGAATATACATTTATTTACTCAGTCATTTAGAAAACATTACTCTAGGATAAGAAGCTCAATATCACACACTAATACACCACAAAAATCCAACCAGTAAGTAAATTAACAAGTTAAGCTCCAAAATGAAGTGGGAGTAAAATGGCACTTCAGATACTCAATAAAGGAAGGAAAAAACAAGGTTATAAGAAAAGACATCCCAAATACATTTATAGGCAGGGCAAGGGTTTCAGTTAAATACAACCAGCAATTCTTCTCAATAGGCCTCGGCCAAAGTCAATGGTTCAGAGTCTTTTGCATAGGATAGCACAGTTCTGGTATGTAACCTTTAAGTCTTTGCTGCAGATTTTTAAAGGATTTGGCTAGGCAAAACATTTGACGAATGTTAAGGGAAGGACAAGCCTTCGCAGTTGAGTAAAGTTTCATGCACTTCCTCGAAGGGCGAAACGTTTTCCAGACCGCAGTTTGCATAGTACCTGGTCAATGAAGAAAGCTGTAGCTGAGGCAGTTGTTCCTGGCAGTTCGAGCAGATCTCTCTGTTCCTGAGCTTCAATTGTGGGGACAAGAAGGAGGACGTCGGGAGGTTCCTGCACTGCCCAGGGAAGAGGCCAAAAGCTGTAGCAACACATTCGTTTAATGTGTGAGTGCCTTAAAGTCCACAAGCTGGTTATATTCCCTCTGGCTATCTGGTTTTCAACAGCACTCTGATGAAAATTCGAGCAGAATAGGATGGTGTCCAGGTGGCTTGCAAGTTGGTTGTTCCCACCAAACTCAAGGGAAGAAGTTAACCTTGAAGGGCTTCTCTGTCGTTGGAGTTGCAGGCAATTCAGAGCTGCAGCAGGGCTTCACCGGTCATCCAGCCAGGAGTTGCAGCAGTCCTCTTCTTTCAGCTCGTCTTCGGTTATTTCGTTCCAGTGGTCGACTCTGCTTTCGAAGTCCCAGAGACCTGCTTTTAAACAGTTTCCCCCCATTCATTCTTGGCTGTCACTCACACAGCAGGGTGGCAGTCCTTGCTGGACAGCCAGCTGGCCAATCACGCCAGAGTGCATTCAGGTCTCAGGGAGTTTCGGGCCCCTTCCTCACATCCTGTCCATCCCAGACACTCAGGCACCAGCGGAGGCTTCAGCACTGAAGCCCGCCAAAGGCCAACAAACAAAGGGACCAAACCCGGTTTGGGGCGCGCAGAGACAAACACAAGAAGGGCCTATCCTAAAAGAAATGGTGAAAAAAGTTGACCAGAGTCTGGTTTTACAGATAGGTCTGGGGTGCCATATTGGAAAACATGGCTGATCCGATTTTTAGCTACCGTTGTTCGCTGTCTGGAAAACTCATGGCAGTTCCATCTAAACCACTACCACCAGCCATTTAAAGTAGTTAAGAGTAACATTTAATTGTTACATGAGTGTTTTGACTCAGGGGGTTCTAGGCAACCCCTCCAGCGCTCTATGGGAAGATAGGGTGTGCTAGGTCTGTACATTTAAAGAGACTAGTAAAGTCGATTTAACTTTACATGCTCTGGGATACAGTAGTCAGTCCCAGAGAAGTTATTTAAACCTTGGGGAGTCTGAAAGACATCCCTGTGCCACTGCACTGAAGTTGCTGTGTGACGCACAGCAACATATCATGCCTTTGGGGTTGTCTTAAAACTCCATAACCAAAGAACACAAAAGTAAAACACACATCAAAATAAATGGAAGAGTGGAAAGAAAAAGGTTCACACTCTTCCCAGGCCAGGTAAAAAATAAAATCCTAGAAAGCCAGCAAAGTTGCTGGTGGTCTCAAAAGGTAAGGTAAATTAGCACATTCTTGAGAATTCTCCCTAACACTGGGGCATGCTGGTACGTTTACCATCACATACCCTGTCCCCTCACTCAAATTGCCCATGTCAATTGATAGCTGCACCTCCCATTGCACTAATCCATCAGTGCCATGACTGGGAGGGCAACAAGTGGAAAGGGAGGCAAAGGTGGCCGAGGGGGCCGAGGAGGCTGAGGTGGTGGAGCTGGCTGAGGGGGCCAAAGTGGCAGAACTGGCAGACGTGGCCGAGGGGGCCGAGGGGGCCGAGTTGGCTGAGGTGGCCGAGGTGCCCAGGTCCATGCAGGGAGAGACATGCCCCCTACCCAACAGGGTCAGGGAGATGCAGCTGATGCTGATGTGCCCAGCACCCAGGGTTCAGGAGCAGCAGTGTTATCTGTTGGCCAGACCTGCCAGGGTGAGGAAGCTGCAGGGGCAGCTGCAGCACCCACCACCCAAGCTCACGGTCCCCCAGCCAGGGCTGTAGTGGTCCCCTCCCAGGGCCAGGGAGACCTAGGGGCAGATGTCCATGTCCCTAAGAGTAAGAGACGTGTGGTGCAAGGACCTTGCACCGGCACCTTGGCACTGGGATCAGCACTGTCATCTGCTGGCCAGACCAGCCATGGTTAGGAAGCTGCAGAGGCAGCTAAAAACACCCACCACCCAGGCTCAGGGTCCACCAGCCAGCCTTGTAGTGGTCCCAGCCCAGGCCTGCAGAGAGCCAGGGGTGGATGTCCGTGTCTCCAAGGCCAAGAGCTGTGTGGACAAAGATCCAGCCACCAGCACCCATTTACAGATGCATGCAAGGCTACTGTTATGCTCACCTGGTATCCACGTTGACGCCACCCAGCCGGGTACTCGCTGGTATGCTTCTCAGCTTTGCCCTGATGTGGTCTGCGGGGAAGGTTCTGCCTGAAAATACAGGAGGACAGTGTTCAAGACTGACCGACTGGGGTAATTATCCTCCCTCCACCCCCGGATGACTTCAGTCCCTCTGGTGCCCTCTCCTCACCTTGTGGTAGAATTAGGCGTGCTCTCCGTCCTGCCTTCTATGCAGGGGCGCGTTGTCTTTCATGGTCAAGTGCGGTCCAGTTACTTCACTGACACTGGCCCGTTTGATATTGTTTAGGTAGGTCTTATTGCTGTTCTTTGGTTTTGTTGCAATCCTGCATGCCTTTCTTTGTTTAAAATGTCTCTTTTGTCTCCCTTAGGTATGCAGAGCTTCAGCGCAGCAAACTGGCTTGGTTGAGCCCTGCTGGTAAATGATAGCGCATTAGGAGCGCTATGATGCGGTAAGTAAGCGTTATGCGCAGCGCTGCATAGTCTTGCCTTTGCTAACCTGTGTTTTCCTTCCTTGTAGGTTGCGGTGTTCTTCAGCGCGAGTGGAATGTCCAGAGTGGTGCCAGCCGAGAGGCGACCAGCCAGGTAAGCCTTTTGAGCAGTTTGTAATTTGTAAATGTCTCTACTGCTTTCTTTAATGTTGACTCTATCTTCCTCTTTCAGGTTCTGTTTGGGAGGCTTGCAGATTCAAGGAAGCTGTTCTCAGTAGCTGCAAGTGTTTAAAGATGAAGACTGCAGGTAAGATGCTGCTGCTAATGATGTTCCTTTTGTCTCCTTGCAGGTTCTGAATCTCCGAGGTTCAAGGGAATAGCTGGACACAGTGAGCATCACGTTGCAAGCTGCAAAGTAACGCGAAGCGTGTTGCCTTGCTCGGGTGTGGTTTAAATAGCCCCAACAAAATAGTCCAGGTAAAGTAGTCCCTAGGACTGGCCCCATGAGGGCTTTTGAAGAGGATGCCAGGCTCTAGAGGTCCAAGTCCTGACTCCACTTGGCCAATGGGTTTGCCAGAGGGGGTTTTGGCCGAGGGTCGTGACAGCTACCCACAGTCACAGCATCGGTGGCTGCTACCGCAGCCCAGTCCACCAGTGCTCCAGCCCCTACTGACCAAGTGGTCCCAGCCATTCAGGGTCTACCAACCTTGCAAGAAGTGAAAGCGTGCAGTAGGCAAACAGGCTCAGTCCTGAGGTACAGCACAGGTAACCTGCATGTCAAGGGAGAGGAGCTTTATTGATGGAAGAACTCCAGATCTTCTTGGACTAAGTGTGGGAACACGAACATGACATGCTTATGCGGGTAGGGCACACACATACGCCTGTCCAGCGTATGGCCCACTGGCAGTGTGTTGCCGATCGTATGGGCGCCTTGGCACACAGCTTCGGATGCAGTAAAGCATTGGAATGACCTTCGGCACAGAGCCAAAGATAAGCTGGGTGTCAACTATGCCTCTACTCTGGTGATTGGAGGTGGGCCACCACAAGAGGACGAAGAACTCACTCCACATGAAGAGATCTTTAGTGATATGATTGAAGTGGAGCAGATCCAAGGCGTGGGAGACCTGCCAATTTATGAGGGAATGTCTGGTGAGTGGTGATGCGTGTGCGTCCAGGACATGCGTCTGTTGCTTGGATGAAGAGTATTTATTGTCTGGCAGTTCGTCCTGCATTTACATGACTGCCATGGGTGAACCATGTCATGTTGGACTGACACATGCTTGTTGTCCTGCAGCCTTCAAATACACAATGTGCTGCACACCATGACAAACCCCATCAGCACAACTGCTCACTCCTTCCATGTAACTCTCTGTCTGGCCTCTCTTGGCCCTCTTCCTGCTCCAACCTTTGATGACAGATAGCCTGTGACAATCTACCACTCCACACTCAAATTCTCTCTGCACATCTCTGATATCTCTGAGAGGTCACCCTGCAAGCTGAATCTCCTCAGGAGTAATCCTCCTTTCCTCTCCTTCCCCCAGCAGCTCACTTTCTCCATATGACTGCTCATATCTCTAGCGGGGCACTGCAAGAACTTCTACCAAAATTTCTGTGCTTATACTCTCTTCCCACTGCAACTCATCCAGACATGGACTCTGTGAATTGTCCTTTTGTCTTGGGGCCAGGTATTGTATCTCCCTTGGACTGTGAGGATGGCACTGACTACCAGTGGCTATGACTGTTCTTTTACAATCCCTGTGCATTGTCCACAGGGCATTATGGGTCCTGGGGCCGCAGTTGCTTCAACTCCATCTTCCACACTTGCTTCCTTCTCATGGGCTTTGATCATCCCTTTTCCTACTCTCTCAGGGCCAGTTACTTCTCACATAACAATTAGTTGGTGGTTAATGTCCATCTTTGGCTGTGGCCTCCCTCTGGTCCAGCCTCTGTGCATCAATGAAACTGAAGGTGAACCTTTGCCGGGTCAGGAGGCACTTCTGATGCTTCCTCATATGTTGTGCTTTCTCTCCTCCTCTCCCCTGCTGGAATCCTGGATGACTGAGAGAATGCACTAGTCACCTGTCACACACTGATCTCTGACATGGGCCTCTGAGCCACCAGTTGCACCCATGCACTGCCTCCCCGCCAACCCACACACTCGGTGGGTTTTTACTGTATCCCTACAACCCTCTTTCAGCCTTTGACACCTGATGCCTGCACTTCCACTTCCACCAGTGCGCTACATTTTCATAGATGATCACATATTTCCTTGTTATGCCGTTCACATGCACTGCACTGGCCACTCCCACTTACAACCACAGGGATCACCTTCACCGTGCATATTCACTTGCGTGATGTCAATGTGACATGGCCTCATGGGATGTATGTGCCTGGCTTCACTGTATTCCACCACCCTTGCATTGTAGCACCTTGGGAGACTTGTGTGTATTGAGTTAGTGAGTTACATGTCATGTCATGTCATGTCATGTCATGTCACATCCATTCTACATGGCTCTTACACAGTAGTCAGCAAGTTCTGTCTCATGCGGTTTAACAGTTCAGCCATGGCTATGCTACGTGGCATATGTGTGTTTGCATCATTGATGTTGGTAAATGAACTATGCCAGTCAGGTGCTCATGGATGGAGCAGGTGCTATGCACCATGCTCTACATGTGGTATTTAGCCCTTCCACACACGTCAATGTCTGCTTTCATGCTAACCTTCACTTGCTTTGGCACTGCGTACGTGTGGGAGTTTGTGACATGACAGGTTGATGTGTTGCATGACGACATTGTGATGTCTATGTGTGTAGGCTATGCTGTTTACATGGCCTGCATGTTTTTTTCTGTACATTTGCAGGTGATGAGGCACTGGATGCAGAGGAGGAGGTGGAGGAGGTACAGATACTGAGCAGTGACCAAACACCAGTGGAGGACGTGGTGTGGTATCCCATGAAGATCCACTGGTGCTACAGCCCATCCTAGACATGACTCAGTCTGAGTCGGCCTCTGAAGACACCTATGGCTCTGCTGGTGAAACAGAATGGATACCTCTGTGATGTTGCAGGTGAGTGCATCGACTATGGGTGCTGTTGTATCCCAAACATCTGAAGGGGGAATGACCCCTCACAGGGCCAGTCAGTGTTGGTAGGTGCAGCTGTGGTGGTCACGGCTGCAGGGTCACGCTCTACAGTATTGACTTGTGGGCCTGGGCCAGCTGATCAAGGAAGGGATGCAGTCCTGCAGCCACAGACAGCACCATCACATTAAGGGCCGGGTTCCCTTGGCCAGGGCAGGCGTGGGGTCCACCAACTCGGTAGCTGTGTGTTATCTGGCAATACTATGTGGGAGCAGTCCATGTATGCTGTTGCACAGCAACAGGCTGCTTCATATGAGATGTTGGCTCAGAGCATGGATAGTGTGGCCAATTTCATGATACCCTCAGCAAGACAGGTGGAGCATTGGCAGCAGGCATTGCGGTCCACATGCTGCTAACGCAGGTTGAACATGGTGGCCAGCAACAGGAGCCGACAGGCCTGAGGGATCTGCTGCATCCATGGCTGCAGAGGGTCAGGCCCGCAGGGAAGCCCTGAGGTTGGAGTATAGGTCCCTCAGGACTACATTGGCTGCACTCGAGGCAGCCAGCAGTAGACGTTCGGAACGGCAGATGCAACTGATGACTTGTACCATCACGCAGGAACTGTGTGCATCCCGTGAGGTGTTGAATGGAGACCTCTGAGTCATCATGTTGCAGATGCAAGCATATCAGTCACGCATGGCCACTGCCATTGAGGACCAGACCAGTGCTATACATGGTGATCCTCCGTTGACACTACCACATTCTGATGCAACACCAGAGGGTGGCGACAGCAGCGACAGGTCTCTTGATCCATACGAGCCGTGCAGCCCATTAACCCATGGAGGTTTTTTTTTATTTCTCTTAACATCCACAGTCCCCCATTAGCATTTTTTCTTTTTTTTCTTCTTTTTTTTGTCTATTGTGCATATATGTGACATTGTGTTGCTTTGTGTGGCAGCCGAGGGCATCCACTGTAGATTCCAACTGGACCCATGCAGGCTTGTCTCATGTTGGTACCCTCCTTGTTTGTGACTTAGCGTCCAGACACATATGCCATTCCTGCTTCCCTTTCCATGGGCTTGCAAGGAATGCAGCGTGTGAAAGTATCTTATACATTGGCATTGGGCTTCCATTATACTGTCCCTTTTTGTTTTAACGTTGAGATCCATCCTTTGTTCATGTTCCATCTTCATTTATTTTCTTGCCTATCTCCATTAGTGTTGGACTTCCTGATGTATGCAATACCCTGCCCCCTTTGATTAGCAGTACCACACGAATATACAAGGGTGCCATGTGCAATTCATGACACATTGAGGCACAAGTGCAATTATGTATGGTCACGGTCTGATGGATTCACTCTGTTTATCTGGTATGTTGTGGCCAATTGATGTTCCAGTGTACATTGTTATATTGATGAGTGATAGTGAGTTATTTCTGAACTTGTTCCGTTGATTGTTCAGCGCTTTGTGACACTGGTGTTATGTTTTGCCCATTTATTTCTCAGTTTGGGATTGCATGCCATGGCATGGTGTGTGAACCAGGTGACATACCAGCATTTAGATGTGTACTTTGGTATGGTGTTAGTGGAATACTCCATCGTCCATGTGTTCCTTTTGTGAACACCAGATTGAGTTACTTTTAGTACTAAGCGATGTAAACAATTTAGCACTTCCAAGGACACATTCTCAGGGTGGTAAGGTTGGGACAGAGGATTGTCCCTTTGTCATCATGGATTGTGACCTGGAATGTGCCAGGGCTGTGTGATCTCCGCAGGGGTTGGAAATTAGATGAAAAATTGTGCCACAAGCTGGGCATGGGCATCCTCGCCACGTGCCCTTCACCTTCCCATGCGTAGCTGCCGTGCATGTGGTTGGGCATGTGAGGGCATCACCATGTACACCGGTACGCCACACTGTGTTGCAACATTGTGAGGGCACATGCTGCCACAATGATCCTGCACACTATTGGTGGTGCATATAGTAGCTCGCCACCAGGGTGGTCAAGGGAGCGGAAGCATGACTTGAGCACTCCAAATGTGTGCTCCACTATGGCCCTAGTTGCAATATGGGCTGCGTTGTATCTTACTTGGGGTGATGTGGTTGGGTTCCGCATTGGCGTCATCATGTAGGTGCTCAGAGATATCTCCTGTGGAGGTGAGATGGGTTGTCAGTGGTGTGGTGTTGTCTGTGTGAGTCATGCATGCATTTTCAGGGCCATTTGTACTCAATGAACCATGTGCTGCCATGCCTACCAGCATCCAGGGCCCAGTGTAGGGGTGACATTCTGAATATGAAACTATCATGGGTGGACCCTGCATAGTTTGCATATACAGAGGTGATGACTCCTTTGGCATTGCATACAACCTGCTCGTTAATGGAATGCCAGTGCTTGCGATTGCGATAGAGGTGCTCTGTGGCCCTAGGTGGATGTAGGGCCACATGGGTACAATTGATGGCACCAAGAACTTTAGGGATGTGCGCCACCTCATAAAAGTCCTGGACCACAGCCTGCCTTTCTGCGGGTATTCTGGGCATGTTTAAGTTCGTGCGGACTGAGAGACATGCAGTCGTGATTGCCAACACATGGTGTAGGCAGCGTGACTGCGTGGCCTGTGAAGAACCCCCAAGTATGGCAGTTGTCCTCTGAAATGACCCAGTGGCCAACAAATGCAGTACATTGAGCACCTTTTCCACACATGGGAGCACATGTTGTGAGGTCATCTTCCCCCTCTGTGACCAGGTCTAATATGATATGAGGTGGAAACCTATACCTGCCATAGACCTGGTCATCAGCCATCCCAAAAAGGCTGGCCTTGGGTAACAAAATGTGTGCCCTGGCTATCCTCCTCCTCCTGTAGTGTCCCACAATCAAGGCTGTGAAAAATGGTATGTTCATTGTAGCGGTATAAGCGCGTTGGATTTTGTCCACACTTTTTACGCATTGTTTTTGGTGCGTGATGACGTTTATGCCAGCTTCGCGTGGCATATGTGTTTCCGACTAGCGCATATTTTTCCGTGCACCGGGGTGCCCTGTTCGATTCCATGAATGCATGTTGTTGGGCACGAGTGTGGGCATTGCAAGTATTTTACTGTGGTACTTCCCACGTAACACGTAATGCCTGCATTTATGTTTGTTGTTCCCTATTCCACGTGTTCTGCCCCCCTTTTAGGTGACTGCCTTAAATGGTACATGCCTTTGCTAGGCATCTCGTGCAAGGCGTTCATTGTGTCGCAGTGACATGTTGGGCCCCTTCGGATTCAGCGCAAGTCTCGGGTAAGCCACGCGCAATGTGTTCCATGAATCAACAAACGGCAAGCGCCTCTTTTTCCGCACTATTTTATTTGATGAATCGTGCCCTAAGTGTGCATTTTTTAACCAACTTGTCATTTTTAAACTGGTATTTGTTTTTTTATATCAAATCAATATATTGATGATTATTTTTTGACTAAAACAATTGAGAGGAAATTGAATACTTTTCCACTCTGTACTCCTTATCCTGCCTTGCGTTTATCCATGAAGGTATGCAACAGATCTTTGTATTTTGAAGTTGTCCATTATTGAACCAAGTGTGATCTGTGTGCAGTTGAAACCTGGTGTCCCCCTTTTATACAAAAAGACCCTTCTAAGTAATGCAGTACGCTATCATGTTTTCTTTGTTCACGTGCGTTATCCCTTTAGTAACACACCTCATGGCCCTGTCTCCCTCTTGCTCACCAGAGTAATCAATTATATTACCCCATCCCCTCTTTCTTGTCCAGGTACCAGATCAGAAATCTATTGCCACCCTTATTCACGTCACAATACCCTATCAGTGGTAATACATTACATTACCACTGCTTAACGCTTCTTCATCCCGGTACCACACAGGTGTTCTATAACATTAACCCTACCTCCTGAGACACAACTGAATGACAGAAGTTACAACTACATCTGAATACTAAGGCTGTCAGAAAGAATATATATGGTTCACTGTTCAAAAACGTTACTATTAGGGTGAGTGTTGTCAACAATAAAATGAGCACCAAGCCTATTGGTCAAACAGAAAATACATTTAATCACAGATATGTTTGTCCAATATAAATATCTGTGGTCATTATTATGTTCCCTGATTTTAAGGAAAGCAGCCAGGAACCCTAGTATTTAATATTTGTATGCATTGGCCCTCATTACAACACCGGCGGTAACCAATGGCGCTATTAGCACCATGGTTGCTGCCGGTATTGTAACGAGTCTGCCTTGGTGCAATGGTGAATTACCACCCCATTCCAAGGTTGGCGGGACGGTAATTCCCCATGCACCATTGGCCCTTCCCCATTCCCATTTTTGCCCCATAGGGCTCAATGGGAATGGGGAAGGCGGTAATTATGGTACCGCAAATTGCATTACCGTAATTACCTTCAAGGTCCCTTTGCGGGTCCCTACTGTAACGGCTGGTCCAGACCAGCCGTTAAGGTCGGGAGCCGCAAAGGGACCTCGTAATTAGGCGCTAAGGGGTTAACAGCACCGCAGCCTTTTACGGCGCTGTTAACCCCTTAGTGCCAGGGTCATAATGAGGCCCATTGTCTTTTAAGTCTACAATTGCCTGTTTCAGAAAAATGATATAGCAATGTACCAGACTGCCTATCTTTGAAAGACCAAAGAAATATCGAGGCTTAGTACCACAAAATGAAATACGCCAATCATGGTTCGAAAAGATACAAGTAACTTTTATTTCTGTACAGTGTCAAAGCAAACAGATAACTATCTGGCTCCCAACACATTGCAGTGTGTACCAGCAGACACAGTGAGGGAGGAGAGTGCTGGACATCTTAATGCAGACACTTTATACAGTTTTACAAACATTTTCCAGGCCCTCTCCGAACTAATAAGGTACATGCTAGGGTTCGTGGTCAGTTCATATGACAAATATTACAATATTGTGCAACAGATTTGTATGTCCATGAAGTTACAATGGTGGTGTTGGTTCTCTGATCCACACTAAGCCTTGTTTTAAGAATCGCTACAATGGAGTTCTGCAAAAGCACACGATCTGAGTTTGTTCTACATTGTCTCGTTGTTTATATGAGGATGAGGCTTGTGAGTGCAGACAACCCTTGGATTGCAGTTCATTCAAGTCACAAGGTTTCTTTGCATTGAACCAATAGTCTGCTCTTGGTCAGCCTAAACATTAACAAAACTCAGAGGTCGTTCGGCTCGGCTGCAAGTTGAAAACACAGTCCACCATTTTAGAACACACAGCAAGAATTGAAATCAAAATGGCGGATGATTCTTAAAATGGTGCTGACGTTGATCAAATATCGAAACATTTCAGACGCGGTTTTCCATGCAACGCGAATGGGCTTAGGCCAATATTCATAACAAGGCGGTATTATACAAAGACGGTTTAACATCTTATAATCATAAATTGTGATCAGAAAATAACTATTTGGCTTTTCCAGGTAATTTATATTGTGCTTTGCTTTGCAAGACATGTTTAATGGTCATAATATACAAGTAATATTAATGTATATGTCAGCGTATATGTCAGCACCCCAGCACTTTCTGCACAGCATATCTGCACCCTCCTTGACTTCCTTCTTATGAACCATGTGTCTTCATTGTGATGATGACATTTCTGCAGAACACTTGTGATGTGAATATATGTCTTCAATATCTGGCCGAGCCATCAGGGGGAATAATACCAGGCCAAGCCATCAGGGGGAATAATACCAGGCCCAGCCATCAGGGGGAAGAATACCAGGCCCAGCCATCAGGGGGAAGACTAACAGGCCCAGCCATGAGGGGGAATGATACCAGGCCCAGCCATCAGGGGGAACAATACCAGGCCCAGCCATCAGGGGGAGCAATACCAGGCCCAGCCATCAGGGGGAACAATACCAGGCCCAGCCATCAGTGGGAACAATACCAGGCCCAGCCATCAGGGGGAATAATACCAGGCCCAGACATCAGGGGTTATAATACCAGGCCCAGCCATCAGGGGAATAATACAAGGCCCAGCCATCAGGGGGAACACTACCAGGCCCAGCCATCAGGAGGAACAATACCAGACACAGCCATCAGGGGGAACAATATCAGACCCAGCCATCAGGGGGAATAATACCAGGCCCAGCCATCAGGGGGAATAATACCAGGCCCAGACATCAGGGGTTATAATACCAGGCCCAGCCATCAGGGGAATAATACAAGGCCCAGCCATCAGGGGGAACACTACCAGGCCCAGCCATCAGGAGGAACAATACCAGACACAGCCATCAGGGGGAACAATATCAGACCCAGCCATCAAGTGGAATAATACCAGGACCAGCCATCAGGGGGAATACAAACAGGCCCAGCCATCACAGGGAATAATACCAGGCCCAGCCATCAGGTGGAATAATACCAGGCCCAGCCATCAAGTGGAATAATACGAGGACCAGTTATCAGGGGGAATAATACCAGGCCCAGCCATCACGGGAAATAATACCAGGCCCAGCTATCAGGGGGAATACCTTTGTTCCTGCTACTCTCACGGAGCTTTGTACCACAAAAAATCAGCAGCTTCCTCTTTCCTCTCTCTCAAAATGTTTGCATTTTTTCACTGGTCATGCTGTAGCCAGCTATGGTTTGCGTGGGTCTAGCAAATTCACACCTGACAACATGACTCTTGCACGCATAGAGAGATAGAGAATGAGAAATAGAGGGCGGGTAATAGAGAGAGGGAGAAAGTGAGAGAGAAAGAAGTAATGAAACATACATGTGACATATCTTGTCCGACGGTCAGCTAGAGGAATGTCAACCATGAGCATTCGAAACCTAAAGGCCACATTCACCAGGGTTGGCCTTTTATAAGGAGCCCTCTCCTGGTCCCTTTCCCAAATCCCCCTCTTCTGCACGCACACCTATGTTCCCCTCCACCCGCTCCCAAAGCCCCCATCTACTTCTCTGCTGCGACCTATGGCTGTTCGTCCTCACTGTCTTAATACTGAGACCTCGGAAGTTGAACATTGTTAGGCAGAAACCTGTGCAGTTCCCTCTGGGACCACTGCAAAAAGTTTAAGTCTACAGGAGTTAGCGGTAAACCCAATTGGTAGCAGTCTGCACCACCCATATTTACCTGGTAACTGTGGCTGAGCAGTCAGACTTCTCTCAAGACGAGTTAGGCAGTATTTGGAGTATACAAGATAGGGCAATTTACACAGTAGAACAAGCAGACACGGATCAGAGCTTGGGTGTAAAGACATATAATTTTTTATTTAAAAACACATCTATGAAAAACATACTGGCACTAATATGGCAAACAACTTCAATCACAATTACTATACGTATATATCAATCCCCTAACAATATTTCGACAAGTCTAGATTCAACGGCACCCCTTATTTGCAGACGGAGGTGAGTGCTATCACCTAGATGGCACTCTAATATTCGTTAGAACGGGAGAGAAAAAGGCAGGGTATGAAACCAACTCAGTACCAACACTTTTACGAAACAAATGCAAGGCAAGCAAGGCAGGGTCTGCTGTAGATCAAAGTTCAGAGGCCAGGCCCACTTGGAGAGAGGCAAGGAGATATGTTCCAAAAAAATACCACAGTGAAAATGCACTTCAAGTCTTTGTAGCAAAATGTCACAGCAAGGTCAGACCAGTTTAGAACAAAAGTTAAGACGGTCTGGAGGCGACCCAGGGGAAAGGTAAGGATTTAAGACACCTCACGCTAACCGTCACAAGGGAAGCCAGGCGGACACAGTACCTTGAAAGTGAAGAGACAGCTCCGGCGGGGGCAGTTGTTCCTGGTGGTGGATGCAAGTCGGGGCTTTGCCAGAAGATGAGAGGATCTCGTCATCGAGAAAAGTTGAAGATCGTTGCACCACCAGGGAAGAGACCAGCCGCAGAGTGCTCAGTCATAAGGCACCACCTTTTGGTCGCGGTACAGTGGTTAGCGGCTATCCGGTTGCCGGGGTGCTCAGCACGGGCAATTCGACCACATCCTGGAAGCGAAGAAAAAGCAAGGGACTGGTTGTTCCCACCAGTCAGGGGAAGGAGATGCTCCGGCAGGGAGATCTCCTCTGTCGTTGGGAAGTGGTGAGTCGATTCAGCAGGGCTCCACCGGAGGTGTCGTCGTTGCAGGTCGGCTCAGCTTTACCCTCGTTGGATTCTTAGGTTCTGTGGCGACTTCTGAAGTTACAGTCCAAAAAGCCCTGCTTTCATGCAGAAAACCCCCATTCATTCAGCCTAGCTATCAATCAAAAATGCTAAGTGGTGAGCGGGGCGGCTCACCACTTGGGCCAATCACACCAGAGTGCGACTTGAGTTGGCAAGGCAACTCAGTCCAGGGTGCCTAAACCCCCTCCCACACCTCCTGTGGTATCCAGACAGAATGGCACCACTCTGGAGGGCTTCTGTGCAGAAGCCTGCCAAAAGTGGAACAAAGGGCTCAACCTTTGGTTCGGAGTTAGAGAGGCGAACACATACGCCATTTTAAAAACCGAGTTCTGGCAGAAAATACCAACCGGTGGATTTATTTAAGACAAATAAACCGATGGTATGTTAGTGACTAATGTGCAAAAAGTGTTAGCCTCGAACAATGGGAAGAATCCCATAGGAATATATTTGCGGTTGAATATAAAAAGTATTATCCACTGCCACCAGCCAAAACTCGACGAGGGGGGACGGGACAGTGCCCCCTCGAACAACAGACCCAGGGGTAATCGAATTACCCCTACCGGTATGTCCACAATAGGATGGTTTGTACTGGTTCTGTTAGTAAATTTAGGTCTAGTAAAGCCAATGGTGACTTTACATGCCCTGGGAGACAGTAGTCAGTCCCAGGGTATGGAGTCTATGGTGGGGATCACCTAGGACACCCCAGTGTTACGGCACGGAGGGTGCGGTGTAACACACATAGCAAAACACATGAGGCCCTATGGAGTAAAAGACCCCATAGCCCACAGAACACATTAACATTCAAAGAAATCAACCACAATCATGTCCAAGAGCGGGTGGAAAAGAGTCCTACTCTTGGCAGGATGAGAAAAAACAAACTCCACAAATCCAGAAAAACTGCTGGGGGACTCACTAGGTTAGGAAATTCAGCCTAAACAGAGAATTCTCCCTAACAAACATACAGCATGTCAACTTTTGTGTGCATTCTTTTGTGCCTCTGGCTTCCGGGCTGCGGTATCTACACTGAGAAAGCAAAAGAGCATGAGAGAAAGAGATCAAGTGGGAGAGCAATGGATGGTGTAGTATATGCAAAGTATACACACTTATATACATATATGATAAAATGCTGTAGTCCAGACGGTTCTACGTTATTTAATCGCAGGACTTTTCATCGCAGGGTTTTTTACCGCAAATGTCTTTTTGAAAAAAAAACCCATCAAACTTTAATTTTTTTAGGAGGGGTTACCCCCCAAACTCCCCGTTCACTTGATTTTTTTTTTATTCCCTTACACAAATCTTTTTAATTTTTTAACCCCCCCAAAAAAAAAACAATGAGTTTTTTATCAAAAATAATTTTGCAGTAAAAAACCCTGCGATGAAAAGTCCCGCGAACAAAGGATGGTATACCAGTCCAGCCAGGGAAGACGCACATTTTCAACTAGACATGGGCAGATGTGAGGTACAACAGTACTCTCTTTTCAGATGCCATATACCCACCTGATGCCACCCCTGCACTGCCATTCAGCATCTGCGAGCACTTGCCAGCTTCACTCTGGTCAGGCTTCATGATGATGGAGTAAACCTCACCACAAATTGTGGCACTGCACCTGGGCCTGTACAAAAATACAATGCTTACCACGGCCTATTGAGATGCATCATGGAATAATAGAGCCCATGTTCTCTGGAAGGTTTCTTGACTGTTAACCACTTCCTGGGTAGCCATACCACCAACATTAAGTCAGGGTTAAAGCTGACCCAGTTGCTATTGATATGCATGTCTTCCATGGGAGGATGGACTCCCTACCCTTATTATTTAAGATACTGGCGATTATTGATCTGGACTGCTCTCCAAGGAGGATTTGGGGATCCAATGTCAGGTGTGCTATTGCCACCAGAAATATCTTAAACACCTTTGGTCAGGTAGAATATTGCCCACTATTATATCCATCAATTACTCCACTGGACCTTGTGCATTTATCTTAAAGGCGCCCAGGACTTTTATGGTGACTTCTGATACGTCCTTCATGCTCCATCACTCTGGCATTCATGCTCTTTAAGCCATGAGGAAATGGTTGGCCTCTTCCAAGTGCATCATGCAATCATCTGTGTCACTGATTCACTTCTCAGTCATTTTACTGTCACTGCTCTGCCATCTACTCATGGATAGAAAAGGTTGATATTTAGGTCACCATTATCCACTTTGGTTATCAGGGCACCCCTTGTGTCTCTCCTGCAGCACTTCACCCGGGCCAGGACAGGATCAGAACCCCTCACCTCTCCAGCACCTGCCATTGGATCTGGTGCTGCTGACACTTTCCTGCCATCATGTGCCAGCATTAGGGACACATATTCTTCAATTCTCTTTTGTTTTTTCTTTGGGTTGGCAATCACCAAGGTCTGGTGCTGTGAGACAGTCAAGGTTGTACCACTCACCAGCTGTTTAACATTGTTATTAGGTGTTTAATGAATTGTGCTATGTTGCATAACCCTCTGGCTTTCCTGCATCATGTGAGCTATTCTGCTCCCATTTTCATTTCCAGTTTTCAAGCCTCTACACTACCAATGCCAACACTGTGTTCATGAAGTGTGTACACACATTTGTAATCTTACATTCATCATAGCATGCCACAATGTCCTCATCATCACCCTGCTGCGAATGGATC
This sequence comes from Ambystoma mexicanum, assembly GCF_040938575.1. NCBI lineage: Eukaryota > Metazoa > Chordata > Amphibia > Caudata > Ambystomatidae > Ambystoma > Ambystoma mexicanum. Next base: position 81,370,017 of record NC_090925.1, read on the forward strand.
CTCACTTTCTAGAGTGCATTGGGCTGCCTCTTCCTCTATTTCCACTTGTGTGATCTTTTTACATTACTGCTGTAAACTTTGGGATATATTTCCACCTTGTTTGAGTAGAATCCTAAGTGAGATGGACCTGTAATTCAATGTTTTCATTATTAAAGTACATACACTATTTGCACGTGCTCCACAGCAGTGATGAAGTAATATTTGACTGTCGTTTGATTTTATTTAGCACAGCGATAGTGAATTATATACCAGTCTTTGTCTGTCGGCTTTCAATGAAAAGCCAGCGGTGAAAAGTAATATTTAGAGATGTAAAATCACTGTCATGTACGGATAAATGTATAATTGCAGAAACTGTGAGAGAGTTATATTTAGACTTTTCAGGAGATTACAGCCACCAGAGTATTGTCTTCTTTATACATACTGAAAACCTTTGCAAACACAACTGAGTCAAAATCTTGTTGGCTATTGGGGCAATAAGCACAACTTTTAATGAAGCATTAATGATGGAAAAGTTGGCGTGAGCAGCTATGCCTCTTGTAATCAGTGTCCCTTTTTTCGAGCTTTGGGAATCATCTCTCTGGTTGGCTAGGGATGATTCTGAACTTCTGATTGGCTTCGGGTGGCCACAAATGATTCTGAACTTCTCATTGGCGTAGGTTGGCCAGGGATGATTCTGAACTTTTTATTGGCTTTGGTTGGCCAAGGGTGATTCTGAACTTCTGATTGGCTTTGCTTGGCCAGCGATGATTCTGAACTTCTGATTGGCTTCATAAGTATATTTAAGAGAGGAAGAGGAAAAGAGGGAAGGCTGTTCATAGGGTGCATGTCTGCTACTCTATGCAATCTGTGTGACTTTCTTCATGTGTTTGCCTCTGCCCCTGTTGCAGCCATTGTATTCATATACCAGTAGCAACATTGAGCACTCCTGTCTTCTGGAACAGCACTGCACCTCCTCTCCTGAACTTGTCTGCCCAGCTGTGCAAGAAGTAAACTAGTTTGAAGCATTTCTGTCATTCTGCACCCAGAGTCTGGGCTTGAGTCCCCTCATTCAAATGTTTGGGCTCTTTTTCTCTGAGGTATGTACACCACTCTCATGTTTTGTAAAGGGTTGCGATGGGAGAAGATAGTAAGGATGATAGGTACATTACTTTGGGGGAAGCCTGATACCAGCAAAATGCCAGATGGGCACCCACCATATGGAACATGAGTAGCATTCCGAGACCCCCTGACTCCTATATATGGTGTTTGGCATATTGCCAACAATCTCAGTTATGGAACTTTTCTAAAGCCCCCTTCGGGCATGTCAGAAGCTCTGTTTAGAATTGTATGAGTTCTCAGGCCGCCCTTTCTTTGCATTTTCTCACTGACTCTAAGATGAAACTGTTAAGCTTATTTATATGATTGGCTGCTTTGCTAGTACTTTAAAACTAAGTATAACCACTAAAGCCAAGCATTTCATTAGGTCTATTGAGGATCAAACAATGATAGGGTGGTATGTGGACACATGTGGGCATTTGTTAAGTTATTTGATGGTTGTGTAATTTAGGGCATAGGTGCAGTTTCCCACATGAATTCTAATGCTTTACTGTAATGTGTGCTCTGGCTGAAAGAACGTTTCTTTTACTCTCAGCAAAGTGCTTATCCTCAGCCACTGCTGTCTCAGTCTGTATCATCTTAGCAGGGACGTAGGAGACCCATAAAATCTGGGGGGGACAAGGGACACCTTGGGGACTTTGCTTTTTTAAAGAACTCGACTTTTCACAAAATTAAAATAGCAGTATGTATTAAATTACATATATCATCACTGTATAAAACAAGAGAAAAGAAGAAAACAACACCGAAGAAAATTAAGAAAAAGAAAAGCAGTTCAGAGTATAAAATCCTCCCAGCAATGGACATTTAGAGAGATCTTTTATAATACTCTTACCTGCGCTTTAAATGCAGATGCTTGATGGAGTTTCGCCAACCCATCCTATCCTATTCCACTTGAGCCCCTTTACAGCAGTGTATGGGCTGCAATCATACCTGGGCACCAGGGTATTTACTGGATTTACATGGATAGCGGAACAAGCGCTGTTTGAGTCTGGAGGCTCTGCTTTATTTTTTTTCTGGGTCACCAAGATGGCTTATGGTTGCCACTATTAAAACTTGTCTACAATGCATTAGTCAGCTGGTGGTGGGTAACAAACATGCAGTTTTAAAACAAGCATTGGCAACGCCAACCATTTGGGCTTTAATGTAGGCATGGAAAGGGCACTTGCCAAGCACTGCCATAGTGGTATTAGGTACCCACTGATGGTAGCAGCTGCAAAATGGTACAAGTACCTGGACATTTAATAGCAGTGCCTGGCAAATTCCCAATACGTATAGACAAGCAAACACTTGCCATTGCTGGTTTTTAGCAGGAGTTCAGTGAAGGACATGCATAGTGCTAATAGAGTGGATGAAGGCATCCCAGGCTAAGACATTTGTATTATACTAGTAGTATGTTCCCAGCTCCAATTAAGTTATTAACTACACAGGGATTTGTAGTAAACATCCCTAAGTCAGTGGCTTTATCTAAACCAGAACTGGCGTTGCTAAAATAGCCCAAATAACATGATGCTGTTTCGCAAGGCAAGGTGCCACGCACCCTGGCACCAGCTTCCACTACAGGACAGGTCAGAGGTGAATATATACCTCATTTAAGGTTAGTCCTGAATTCATACCTACTCTGCAGGTAGGATTGAGTGAAAAGGGAGTTGATGCAGGAACAGCCTGCTGTGACTGTCTCTTCCTGGAGAGGAACAAGACAGGAGCGCAGATGACACTGGGGCAGTGGGAGAGCAGTGAGCCCGTGCTCCCACGTTCCTTCTAATAAATCCTCCCCATGCCGGCCTGCACCTGGGAGAGGGGGATCACTGTGTGTATTATCAGGCCCAATCAATGCACAGACAGGTATGGTGTAGTGTATATATCTGCAATTATTTCAACAAACAACTTCTAATCGTCCTCGTGCAGGCCTTGTGAGCATGGACACCAGCCGACACGTGCAATTTTAGAACAAAAGGATTTTTGGACTTGGGGATTTGACCCCGCTATTACTTACCTGACAACAGTCGTATGGATCGTTCACGTTATCCACGGCCCTGATTTGAAAAAGGCTCAGGCGAGCCGAAACAAGTGTCATCAACCTAAAGAGGGCTAATAAACATTTTTGTTTGATTGACCATTAAAATCAAGCATACATATACTTAATGCCGCTGAGTCCTGGAGTTTTCCCTTCTTGTACTACATCCCTATCTTTCATCTGCACTCTGTTCTTGATCCCATCTCTCCCCTCCCATGCTCCTCTCTTTTTCTGTCCTCTGCACCCTTTCTACCCGTTTTCACTTTGCAGTCCCACACTCTACTGCAGCCCAGTCCATCCCTCCCCATTCCCCCATGGCCAACACCCCACAACTCTCATCTGTACACTTACTCAGCACTTTCTCCTCAGTCTTCAGAGCACCCTCACTATCCTGGCTTACATTTCACAGGTTTTCTCTTGCACGCCTTGTATGACCAACCACTCCATATAGCTTCTCAGAATAAGCTGGAACAGGCATGCCAGATCCATGACCTTTAAAGGGCCCATTGATACCTGCAAGCATTAACTTTTAAGAAATAGTCAGGAGCATGGATATTTGGAAGGGGGCACAGACAGAGAAGTCACTAAATCCCCGTACTGCCGAGGCTCTACCCCCAAAATCTGATTGCACTGCGACCACTCAAGTACGCTGACAGAAACAGCCAGGCTGAATAAAACAGTGAAGCCTAGCCAAGACCTACAGAAGATTTGCGCTTGATTTCTTTTGAGAGATGCGCAGGATGGGCACCAAGAAATGGTTTATTTTGGGCAGGGACAGCGTTCAGGTCTGTGCTGGTAATAGTTTGTATTATGGAATATAATAACACTTTGGTCATAGTGCTTCATGCTAGATGCTTTCAGGTTCTAGGCAATGCAATAGCAGGTATTATTACCCTCATTTGAACGGTACTGAATTTATGAAAGGTTAAGTGGACCCAGCTGCTGCTGGGTTTGAACTAGAGAAATGCAGGCAGCCCTCATGCCAGAGACCAAGTTTTAGGTTTGGTACCATCCAAACTTCAAGAAGGTGTGAGTTGGTGGGAAGAGGTGGAGGGGTGTGCCTTAAGTGAGGCCTACTGATATTAGAGCATAAATCAAGTGTTTTCCTTTGCCTACCTTAGACATTACTATGGAAAAGAGGACACATCCCATGTAGCGGCCATTCTTGAGATTGGCTCCTCCTCATTTTACTTTATATGTTTTCATGAGGATTTCGTATGCTATGTCAGGCTGATATCTCAGGCAGTGTCTGCACTTTGCAAGCCAGGCCTGGGGTACTTGGACATCTTGGAGAAAATCCAGTCTTTCCCAGATTGTGTGATCCTGGGCGAATCGTGTGACCCCCCACTGTGCATTATTTTCTCTATAGGTTTACTTGGCATCACCTAGAAGTGACTCAGTTGGCAGTGTACACTATAACGGAATGCCTCAATCGTAAATGTTCTAACAGAGTTTCTTGTTGCTCCATGTATGCTAAGCATGTTGAGTGAGTGCGAAGAGGGACAAAGTGTCACAGCAATAGATGTCACCTCCAGCTGGGGGACCGGGTCTCATTTTGGGAAGCAGTTATAGATACATTCATAGAATTAGTAATGTCCTTTTCAGAGAAACGTGTCAGGTGCGATCAGCTTGATCCAACTCTAAGGAAATAAACTAGAAACAATCTCAAAGTAACCTGACGGTTTAGGGGCACTAGTGTAAGCAGCAAAAATAATCATCATGCCCTTCCCCTTAAAAAAAAAGCAATACATAATATATTAAACAGTGTTGTGCCTGGCATTTGTATAGAAACTGCATGTACATGTCAATACCGGCTCCCATTGTGCACCCTTGATCCTCCGATGTGTCAGTGAATGGCCTCCGTGTTTTGTTTGTGCAGCCTTGCATGCCCGCGTTGGCCAATGGTTGGAGCTTAAATGTGAGCCCCGGCTGCCCATCAGTAAGGAAGAGCCATTCCAATGTGATCTTCCTCTTTGGCAGGGGCACACTTTCATGAATTGAAAAACCTGAGGGCGGCATGGCCTCAGGTTTTTCAATTCATGAAAGTGTGCCAACGTCAGATGTACAGTTTCTAAACAAGCGCGGCGCGTTGCAAACTGATCAGGGCATCCTGGCCTCTTAATGTTTCATAATGAAACACTAAGAGGCCAGGATTCCTGATCAGTTTTGCAATGCACCACGCGTGCTTAGAAACTGTATACCTGACGTTGGCAATGGCACATTCCCTCTAATACATCCTCCTGATGCCACCATGCACCTGGGAGAGGGGGGCCACGCCACTGGACTTACCTTATGGTAGCTTAGGACTCAGGTGGAGGTCGAGTCGCAGTCGGACTAGGAGTCTGTCTCACTCTGTCTCCTTCAATAATACACGCTCTCACAGAGTCACTGGAGCACGTGTCTCTGCCTGGCTTCTCCTTCATTCAGGAAAAACAAAGGCTGAGGCTGCGCAGCAGTGCACTGCGCAGGCAGGGCACGTGCAGTTTGTCCCCCGGCCTGGGCACGTTCATTATGCACAGGCACGGGGGCACCGTAGCAGAAGTGTGCAGAGAGTCTAATTTAACGTTTACAAGCTGACATCGTATTTTACCCACTGCATATACTTGCCTGGTGTTCCAGGGACAGCTAAACCACCTGACCCTTCAAGATGGCCGAATTCAGATGTTGGTAGTGGTGATCCCATTAAAAGCAAATTAGATCACATATATGCTGGCGGTAATGAGGGATTACTAGTCCGCCCACCCTATTCTAGATTATGAAAAACCTTTGGTTTTTCGTGACGGTGAAGCTGATCCCACAGAGGGTGGCACCCCTCAAACGAGGTTGATAGCAGAGGTGTGGGGCTTACTTTTGGCACTTTGCGTAAACTTATATTTTGACCAGTTTGTCAGGGGCTCAATGAAGCCATTCTAGTCGGCACCATTTGAGAATGGCCTTAAGTACTACCTTGTAGGAAGCCTGCAGATGTGAATCTTCCCCATTTCAATGTCTCTCATTTTACTGTTCTAAGCAAGATAAAGGGCTCCGTTGGGCACATGTGACATGTGATTGACTCCTCTTCTTTACTGGTCTTTAAAAGGGACCAGTGCTTAATAATGGCCATCTGAGTGCATCGCCTATGTACAGGGGCTTCTTTCCACATAGGTTTACGCTTAATAAAATCCATGCATTTATACATTACACAATTCCATGGCAGACATTTGAACGCTGTCAGAGGAACAGAAGGTTATGTAGGCACACCCAACATGTAACTGACCCAGGCCTAGCACAGTCTCTGAAGTACCAGCATCTATAATAATTCTGGAAAATTATAAATCAGTTTTTCTTTTACTGCCCGCAGAAAGATACATGGACACACCCGACCCACCTGACACGTGACTGCCTCTACTCCCCCAGCTGCGCCTTTCAACAACAGCATAAGAAATGCACCCATTTCAATTTTATGCGACATCCCCTCCACCTACCAGCGCTGTGCTGTAGTTCCATTATCCCCTCGCCCCTTCGCTCTCGCGGCCATGTATTGCCCCAGTTTGTACGAGGCAGCATATGCTGGTTCTCCAAATATTGGACTGAGTATCGTATAGTGCCAGGAATATACAAAAGCGCTAAAATATCGCCACGAGGGGAAATTCTTTTCTTTTGGGACTAGGCTCATCTTTCAAGGTAAATAATTTATCAAAAAGCTTCCAAAAATATCTCACAGGAGATGACACAGAGGGTCGGCATGGCGACTGATGTGGCCAAGAAGGGACAGCAACACTGACACAGCGAACTGGCAACAAAGAGCGTACCCTGGCATTGACCGGCCGAGTGAGTGGGGGCATATGTGGCAATGGCACATGCAGCTCTCCATGCAGAGGCGATGGAGTGCCGGGAAGGGGCAAGGCTAGCACCACTGCAGTGGAATGGGGGTGGAGGGCCCACGAGTGCCCCCGTGGCACTGCATGCAGCAGGAGAGGTGGGCGAGTCACTTTGTGTGGTAGTGCATACATTGGGGTCAAGGGGTGAAGGGAGGAGGCAGGGCCCGAAATGGGGCATTTGGGTGAAAGGAGTCAGAGGGGTGTGTGTTCTGGCATTACATGCGCTTGATGGGGGGAGAGAAAGGGTGTGTCTTCATACAGTGCATGTAGTGGGGTGCAGTGAAATAGATGGGCTGTGTTTCGTCACTGCAGGCAAGTGTTAAAGTGAGCTAGGGTGTGTGGGTTCTGGGGGTGCTTTCTTTAGACGTTGAATGCATTATGTTGGGGAGTGTGGGTAATCTAATACTGCATGCGTTGGGGGAAGAACGTTATATGGTGTGTGTGTGCTGGCACTGTATGCATTGTGGAAAGAAAGATGGGTTTTGCTCGGGCACTGAATGCAGTGGTAAAAATATGGTGTTGTCTGCCAATGCATGCAAGCAAGGAAGATAGAGCAAATGTGAATGGGGGGGAGTCAGCAATGCGCCCCCTTCCTCGCCACAGCCCTTGACCCAGGACTACAGCGACAAAGACACCGGATGAAAAGGTGTGTGTGTTCTGGCACTGTGTGTAATGGGCAGAAGGGAGACCACCCGGCGTGCTTTGTTACTGCGGGCAAAGGGCGCGGGCGTTCTGGTCCTGGACCCAGTGAGGTGTTTTATGGCACCACAGGAATGAGACACACAAACGTGACATTGAGGTGAAGGCGCTAGAGCAGGCGTCTTCAACATTTACGTTAGCTAGAGATACTTGTAGTGGAGGCCAACAGTGGAGAGCTACTAATGGGTGATATCAGGGTGGAGATATTTATTAACCTCCGAATTTTTACCCATTTTTTTTGGCCCAGTTATTTCCCCTCTATAAAAAGATGGAATAACATATGCCTTCACAATTATATTAAAAACTGCAAAAACTGCATGTTGCATTATTATTTATTAGTAGCTGTCTCAAAAAGACAGATATTTGTTGGACTACCACACAAATATCCTGTAATTTGTGTGCTCCTTCCTTTGCGTTTTATGCAGGATTTCTACATGCTAGGCACACTATTGTTTTCCAAATGTGCATTTCACACTTCCAAAAAAAAAACAAAAGTAATTTCCAAATTGAAAAATGCTGCTTGTGTTCACTAGTTTTCTTTGAAATGTTTTTGTCAGACACAACACATATACTGTTATTTTGTGTGCCCCTCTGTGCTTTAGCAGAGGTTATATTTATAAAGATGGTATATGCTTGTCAAACTGGTTAATCACAAATAAATGCTTCTGTTGTGCTGACAGCAGTTTTTAGGAAATTAAACAGTGGGTTCATGGGTGGCAACTTTTAATTTTCACTACAGGGGCAGAAATATCCCCACCTTTGCCTGAATATAAGCAAGCAACCAGCACAACCCATACCCTGGCCAAACACATTAACACTTTTTTTATGAGGAATTGCAAAAAGTCATACGATTAACAACCTGTAGTTTTGAATATATAACATCTCAGCATCGGTCTGTCAACCTGCTGAGCTACCCTGGCAGGCTTCTACTGTACAGGGTGTCTGTGGATCGCTTAATGTACTAAAAGTGGGTGTACCTGGTCATGGAAGTGATTTAAAGTGGAAATGTACAGTGTGGAGTTTGGAAAGAAGCCACATGAAAGAAATTGCACCATTTTGTAAATATTATTTTGAACATTTCCAGGCGAGCTGCAGTGCTACTGTGTTATTTTCATTGCGTGGCCACAATATCCTGATCCTGCCCCAGTGCTTCCGACATCTCTGGCAAAAAAGAGCAGCTTGCTTAAGCAAGACAGTGTCAGGGGGGGGGGGGGCGCACAAGGCCAACTGTGGTACTACAGGCGGCCTGCAACTGATACTGAATATCTGTCAGCATATTCACAAGCAGCTCCACATGGGACTGCAGCCAAGCTTCCCGCCCACAGTTGGGACAACCAGGGTTTGATCCTGAACATGGAAACTAGCCACAAAACACACTAGAATGTGTTTATTTTAAGGTGCAAATTCTGGGGGGGATAAAAGCTATTATATCCCCCCACTTAAAATTGTGAGGGGGATTTGTCCCCCTATCCCACCCATGTCCTACGCCCGTGCATTTTAGGGCTGTAAAGTGTGTGTAATTGTTTGACAATGTGAATGTTGTTGTTTTATTCACCCAGTGCCTCAGATAATCACTCAGAATCTTACAAAGAGCCCTCGTACCCTCTAGATTACCTTCACTTCATAATGATAGGATCACATTTTTATATAGTGCTTTATTCTGGATTGAGTGCAAGTCTTGGCACTGCAATGATCGTTGCTGTTGTTAATGGAGCTGAAGGGGCCTACCGACCACTTCAGTACATGAAGCTGCAGCTACAAACTGCAGAGCAATTTTTGAAGCAAGTTGTTAACATGCTGAGATATCTTAGGGCACATTTTCAGATTCACGTTTCCCAGCTCCATGTAGTCACTTTAAAAGACAAAGGGCTGCATTACAAACACTTTGCAGGGTTGGAAGTGCATTTAGTAACAGGGCAACAATGAATGCAAAACTCAAAGTGGGTCTTTTTACATGAAATGTAAATTGAATGCAGTGGAGTACAGACGTTAGCACTTGCCTGCTGTGGGGTCCCCTGCATGCGGTTCTAACCATCACGCAGATGAGGGGAGAAGGAAACAATAAAAGTGAGGCCAACTTGCTGTTACTCTTCCATTTGAAAAAGTAAACGCTGCCTGTAAATAAAATTTGCAGGTTTACTGATGGATTGCTAAGGACTCTGCCTGGGCTGGACCCGGCACAAAAATGAGGAGGATTCCATAGGAATCCATTCATTTTACCCCTGTGCAGGCCTGTGGAGGTGAGCACGGCAGAGAGCTTACCTCTGCATCATGCCCCTCCTCCACCTGGCGACAGCATTGAATTGGGGAAGAGAGTGAAGTGGAGTGTGAATGCATTACACCTGGCATTTACATTGCCATATCCCAATACACCCCATTTAAAATGAGTGTGTTAATCTTTCAATGTATGTTTGGTCCAGTGCAAATTTGCCCTAGTCATGGGCCCTCATTATGAGTTTGCCGGTCTCCCACCTGTCCTAATGGCGGGTTATCAGCAAACTCACCATTACCGTTACCAGCGCCCGATACGGGTGCCAGCAACGCCTGTAATGGATGTGAACCACTGAATCATCGGCACCGTTGTTACCGGTGCCGGCGATTTGTCATTTCTCTGCCGGTAGCGCCTGAACTCCTGGCAGCTCAGGCCTGCTGATAGTTCACTACCACTACTGGCAGACTAGGAGCGAGCCGGTAAAAATGGCAGAATAATGCTGGTACTACGGTCTCTGGCATTTTTACCAAACCGACCCACCCGTAATGAGGCTTTGAAATATGTTTTTCAACTAGGACAATGATTGCCCTAGTGGTAACTGCACTTGAACCTTTGCAAAGTTCCTGTAACACCACCGAACTCTGCAGGTAAGTAGCAATTGCATGTGTCAGTGTGAATATTGGACTTTCAATAAGTTGATAGTTGATCATAGAAGTGGAAGTGTGAATGCATTATTTAAAATGAGGATGTTAATCTATCAATGCATTTTTGCCCCTGTCATAGTCCTTTGCCCGGTCTCAAACATGCATTGAAATATGTTTTTCCACAAGGACAGTTTTAGCTGTAGAGCTAATTGCACTTGCACCTTTGCAGAGTTTCAGTAACACCACAGATGGCTGCAGGGAAGAGGCAAGTGCATGTGTCAATCACTGTGAATATTGGACTTCAGGAAGTGATACAGACACGCCCCAGAGGAATCCTGGCTATAGCAACAATAATGAATGGTCATTGCTCCTGCACCCTGTATCATGCAAGCATGGGGCTATTGTAGCTCGTATAACACATGGCAGACTGTCCGCTCATTATAAATGTCTGCACATCATTCTGGTACTAACTGTGCAGAAGCCCGCCAAAAGTGGAACAAAGGGCTCAACCTTTGGTTTAGGAGTCACAGAGACGAACACAGACGCCACTTTAAAAAGCCGAGTTCTGGCAGAAAATACCATCCGATAGACTTATTTAAGATAAGTAGACCGGTGGTATGTTAGAGATTAACGAGAAAAAGTATCAATCTCCAACAATGGGAAGAATCCCATAGGGTTATATTCGGGGTCGAATATACAAAGTAGTTTCCACTGCCACCAGCCAAAATTCGACGAGGGGGGACGGGACAGTGCCCCCTCGAACAACAGACCCAGGGGTAATCGAATTACCCCTACTAGTGCGTCCACAATAGGGTGGGTTGCACTAGTTCTGTTAGTAAATTTAGGTCTAGTAAAGCCAATGGTGACTTTACATGCCCTGGGCAACAGTAGTCAGTCCCAGGGTATGAGCTCTATGGTGGGGATCCTCTAGGACACCCCAGTGTTACGGCACGGAGGGTGCGGTGTAACACACATAGTAGAACACATGAGACCCTATGGAGTAAAAGACCCCATAGCCCATAGAACACATTGACATTCCGAGAAATTAACCACATTCATGTCTAAGAGTGGGAGAAAAGAGTCACTCTTGGCAGGATGGAAAAAAAAAAAAACTCCAGAAATCCAGCAAAGCTGCTGGGGGACTCACTAGGTTAGGAAATTCAGCCTGAACAGAGAATTCTCCCTAACATGGTGGACAGATGCTTTAGAGTCTCTTTCGTATCTGTTTCCTTACAGAATCTACAACATGGGTTTTTAATATGGGATGGGTCTCAGCAGATAGTATTTCTCTTGTTTTGAAGAGGTTGAATTTTAGTCTCATAAATGTGGATCGAAAGACTGGACCCAGACATCGATTAAGATATGGTTCCATCTTGCCCTGTTTTTTTTGTCTCTGCTGCCAGATCATAATGAAGTTTTAACTGGCTCCCTCCCCCACTGTGGTTATCCAATCCCTCTGTCTCTGTTTTTTCTTTATTTTTGGGAGGAATCAGATCACCTTTTTCTAGGTCACTTCTTCAATCTTCTAGTGTGTTTACACACTCTTTGATCCGCTTCCCAATCTCAGGGTTTGAACCATGCAGAAGTTCCTGCTGTATCACCTTCCTCATAGGCATAAGGTGTAGGCTTAAGCATTTTGCATACAAGTTCAACTTTTTCAACTGGACCGCCGAGAATACTGAAGTTAGTCCGAATGCTTTCCTACTAACCTGTATTGGAAGTGATTGAAGCAAGGCCAATACTTTTTTCCAGAAGCGCTCCAAGTGGGGCCACCATTGCACAGGTAGATTGACAAATACTTTGGCTCGATAGGTAAGCGTGGGAGTTCCATTCGTTCTGTATCATTCCAGTATTGGAATTATAGAATATCTACAGTATTTCGGCTTCAGTATTAATGCCTGAATTGCCAAAGTGCGGATTTTACTGTTTAGCACATTTATAACTTGGGTCTGTTCAGCACTGTTTGAAATTGTAATTCCTAAATATGTAAATGCATGAGTCTTTCCTATTTTTGTGTTATTAAGGTACCATTTGAATTGTTTCTTTGTGTGATGAAAACTTCTTTTCATAGTTAAGATTTTTGTTTTTTTCGTATTGACTTTCAGGGTATTTTCAATCGCATATTTCTGCAAGCCATCCAGCTGGTGTTGTAGGCCTATTTCTGTATAGTCCAAAAGGACTAGGTCGTCCACGTAGAGTAAGTGTGACACTTTCATCTCCCCTGGAAAACTACGGATGAACTTCAGGTGCTCACCCAGGTCAGCAAGAGGGCTATTGGACTGTAGTTCAAAGGGTCTGACCTCAGCCCATCTTTGAATATGGGGACTACATTTGCTGTTTTCCATGATTGAGGAATCAGTTTCTTTGTTAATAGGTTTTGGAGCACTACATCCAAGAACTTAGCTCATTGCGCCGGGTTACCCTTTAGTGCCTGATTTGATATTCCGTCGGGAGCTGCAGCTCTGAAAGAGCTGAGTTTTTTATAATCATGATGATCAGGTCTGCCTGATCGCTTGGCAAAACCCACTGATCTGCTGGTTTTATCAGCACTGTTGTTTTCTGTCCCACCTCTTTAAATAGGCTGCCAAACAAGTCTACCCAGTCCACTTCCGTTACACCCTTTGATTAATACTGCGCTGAGGATGATTTAGTGTCCGGATCAAAGATCTGGACTGATGTTTTTCATTGAAGAGCAATCAGCATTACATCTGTGTTGTTTTGCATAGGTACTCTTCCATGATCGGTAGGTAGATTTTACTCATTTGGTTTCGTTCGCTTGAGAGGGAAAACCTGCTTTCTTCAATCTTATGAGTTGTGTCATTTCTTTCTTCTTATTTGTCAGAGTGTAATCAAACGTATGTTGGTGAATTATATTTTAATTAGTATTCATTTTGTTCCTCTTAGTCCGGTATACTAGTAGTACATTTGTGTAGTCTGAGGTTGAGGGGCCGTTGTCAACATGGGGTGTTTCAACTAGTCTGATAAATTGATGTGTAGCTTGATAAATCAAATTTGTATCCATTCTTAATCTAGTGCCATTACTAACCACTTCTACAGGGGTCTGTATTTCTAAAGTGGAGGCTTGATGAGCTCCCACCCAGGTTAATTTCATCCAGTTATGGTCACTTTTCTCAGTTTTATTCACTTCCATGGAAAGAATCTTCATATTCAGGTCTGTGGAAACAAAAATATAATCAATGACGGAAGCAAATTCTTCTTGATTCCATATTGCACATTATCTTGCCTTTTTTTCATGGCCATATGCAGGTCCCAACTACAAACAAATTCGTACCAACAACCAGCTTCCTTTTTTCCGAATGTAGAACTATCATTTATTCATTCATTCATGTATGTTCATAATCCATGCATTCATTTTTGTGTGTTATTGTGCGCTATGTATATGTTCATTACCATCACTCTCACTTCTTCACCCTGTGCATTTCTGTTGTCATAAAAGGCTCTGCTATTCTGTATTAATGTGAGTGTTGCCAAGACATTTTTGTAGCCTGCTCGTCATAAATATGATGCTGGTAAGGGGTCAAACCTATTCACACTTCTAAGGGTGTAAAGTGTCCTAGAGTCAGGCTGAACAGGACCCCCTTTCAGTAAGCTCCATTATAAGAGCATAGTCTGTCTTGTGCCCTGCTGCTTCACTCTCCTAATTTGCTGCTGCTTCTCTCCAGAGGCACAGAGCAAGTTAGGTGGTGGCAGCAGCCCTGTTTGACAGCTACTGTGACAGCCAAGTAACTGCAGTGCAGATGTTACATTTAAGATAACAACAATGTTCCAAGTCCTATGTAATCATGATACACTCATAACCTTGTTCCAATGTAATCTGAAAATATAAAACATCCCTCTGTTGGTATGGTAGTGGGGAGTTCACAAAACTATTAAGAGTCACATCTGATCTGTATCATACATATGTCAACAGCATGTGCCCAGGTCAAGTGTTGAAGGGTTTTGTGTTTTTAAGTCAGGCAGCCTGTCTCTGCCCAGCCAGCAGAACATTGGGCTGAAAGACTATGGGCCTCATTATGAGGTTGCTGTCAACCTTGTAACCCCAAATCCAGCGCCATTGTCCCATAGAACCCCATACAAGTGGGGAGATAGAAGCAACTGTGCTTCCGTAATGATTCTGCCTTCTGGGACTGATGCACCCAGCGGGGTCAGACCTGTTGAGTGCAGCGACCCTGGCAGGCGGATTCGTAGTAGTGTGGCGGTGCAACTAGGGTCCCAGTAAGCTTATTGCCAGACCGCCACACTTATAATAAAGTCCTATGCCTCTCATTTGATCCTTTGTGAGGTCCAGTAGCAACTATTTGCAGACCGACGCATCTTAGCAGAAGTTGCCCTGGGAATCCACCTTCAAAAGGCACACCTTAAATAAAATGACCAGCCTTACACAAGAGTGTTGCCTACCAAATAGCCTTTGATGTTGTAGGAAAGGGTAGGAGGCAATATAAGTGTAGTCAGGAGGAGCTCAGCAGACTTGGAAAGGTTTGCACCGTCTTGCTTTTCAGTGGATTTCTCTTTCCTTCAAGTCTCCTACAAATAATACGGCACAAAGTGATAGAGGAATGATAAAATAAGGCAAAGACTACTTTGACCTTAACAGGGATTGGTCCCATTCAAGCATGGTTTCGTTTAGCCAATCCCCTGGGGATGTTACCCTTTATATGGCAGAGATCTCTCGCTCCTTGTTTAGGTTGGGTGTTCTTGAGTGATTTGAAAAAGAAAGCAAGGAAGTTAGAATTCAATCTTGCCATGCATAGCATGATAAATCTCCGCTCAAATAGCTATTTGGCAATGGCAAGGTGCTCACACCAGGATTTCGGCATGCTGAGCAATATTTGGTCTCTGATTCATAGAACTATTTTTGCAAAGGTGAGATTAAATGTTTTACCACTCAGGGGTCATATGTTGTGGCAGTTTTGATCTAAGCTCTGTACCTGTGGCAGTGGTGCAATTTGGGCGTTGCAGTCTGTTCAAAATTTGTGGATCTAAGATGCCAATGGCTTAAAAGCCATTTTGTTGGTAATAGTGTTAGAACTGTTTTGGAGGCAATGAATTTTGTTTTGTCATGCGACAACACATGTTTTGTTAATGATTTGAGTACATCGTCGCCACTTTTAAGTGTTTGAAAAGGACACTTGAATTATATTCTCACATTGTAGATGGTTATAAATGTGCACAGTTTTATAGGTTCAGTAACCATATTTTTTACGGTTTTAACTCTTTAATCTGAGTGAAATGTATTTCATTCTATAAATGGTGAAAGCCGAAATAAAGTATTCCTCTTCCTATGCTTACCCTCACATCTATTTGTATACAATGTGTAGAGATTTCAATGTTAAAATGATTAGTGTTCAAATAGAACTTCTTCTAGCTCTTGGTTTGCAAAGGGGTTCCTTTCCCCAAGAATTGAGATAGGTCACAATGCAAAGGGGTTCTTTCCCCAAGTTTTCAAGTCTTTCAACTTCCTAAAAACATGAGTCTTTGTGATACTTCTAAGGTCTTCCAGTTTGGTTACCTTTCACCAATTTCACAAATGAAAGTTCCTTAAGTTCAGTTCACACACAATTCCCTTTATATTCAATCACAAGTTTCTTTGCAGGTATTTTAAGTAGCTTTTCTATAGATAGGTATCCTTAGTCTAGTCCACACATTACAGGTCACGTAACATGCACCATACTTGCCTCATCTTCCTTGCATGCACGTTGCCACTGTTTCAACTCTACAGTGGTGCTTGGTTTATTCTCATTTCAAATCCTTGTGATGATGTTTCCATTGCATGTTTTGCCACTCTTCACTTATTGCAATTTCACATGTTCTTATGGCTCTTAAATGTTCAATGAAGCACGTGGGCGAGTGTAGCAAAGAGGGTGAATAACCCTATTGTCAAAATAACCTGAAGACATCATGTGATGAAAGCATTTGGAGATAATGGATCTTCTTCTCCTGTACTGCTAGAAATGTGGGCACATATGCTGATGGGGGATTTGAATTCCTTTGTAGAAATTAAAAGTGGCCAAACAACTGGAAAAAGGCAATATTATTTCCAATGTACAAAAGCTTGCACACAACAATCCCGCAAATTATAGACTCTTGTCTATGCTAGATGGTACAGGCAGGATGTTTGGAAATGTAATTTTGGACAGGTTGAAAATATAGGAAAATTACCAACAAATACTTATCCTGTACCAGATTGGCTTCAGAATCTGGTCAGGAACATCACACGGACTGCTAATGTTGAACATCCTCGCTAACAAGACCAGGTTAAAATCAGGGAACCCCATCAATGACCTATCTGTGGACCTGAACAAAGCTTTCGACACTGTGAACTGTGAAATATTGTGGCAGAAGCTGGAAGCTTGGGGTCACTTGATAGATTTATTGTGAGTGTTGAGGGATTTACATACTGAAAGTACTGTGCAGGCCAGGTCGGATAGCATAGGCAACTACACTGACAATATACCTATAAGTAAAGGATTAAAACAGGGGTCTGTGCTGGCGCTCATGCTCTTCAACCTGTATCTAGCAGACTTCCCGACTGGTTTGGAAAAAGTGAACACCTTCCCACTAAAAATCGGTACCCGGGCGATGGTGTGGGTCTCCTATGCATATGATCTGGTCCTACTGGACCAGACACTGATGGGTCTAAATCGCTTGGCTGACTAAGTTGCCAAGCAGAATGAGTTCGAACTCAACACTGATAAAACAAAGTGTATGATCCTGGGTAAAAAGATAAAAGGAAAACGTGGCAAGTGTTATATTGCGGGAACCCCGACTGAAGAAGGTGTTGGAATAGAAAACTGACTGTGGAGAAAAGCCAATAAGCAACAGCGCTGGCTGTGGTGAGAAAAAATTTGCCTGCCAGTCAGCAGGTTTCAGTTTAGCAGGAATTATAACCATTTATGAACAATGCAT
Source organism: Ambystoma mexicanum (assembly GCF_040938575.1). NCBI lineage: Eukaryota > Metazoa > Chordata > Amphibia > Caudata > Ambystomatidae > Ambystoma > Ambystoma mexicanum. The sequence continues at coordinate 81,387,468 of NC_090925.1, forward strand.
CATTTCTGCAATACGTTATGGTATGGGAACCTATTTAACAGCAAATCAGGATTGGTTAAATGTAGTAGAAGAACAAATCTGGCAAGGCATTCTGGGTTTAGTATAATGCATCCCGGTACAAGCCATGACACTAGAATTGGGTCTTTACTGGCCACAGTACTGATTAGACACAGAACGCTATACATCAGTATGAAAAAGAACTCAAGTGGATCATTACTGCTTCTTATGGGATAGCAATTTGCAAGAATGGGAGAAAGGTATTTGGAGTGCCTGAGTAACCTGTGTGAGGGGCTGTTTGGAAAAATCAGATGGTTGCCAAATTGGGAGCAGGGAAATGGGGTACTGATCAAGAAATTCAAGAATAAACTAAGAATGTGGGGCTGGGGACTAAATCATATGGACTTGTCAGATTTGAATAAATAAAAGGAGTATGCAGACATCCAAACAATGTTTCTGACCGCAAAAAAATACTTAGCAAAGTCACCATCCCCAGCGATATGAAGATTTATGATGGATCTAAGTTTTAAAATGCTCCCGGTAATGGAAGCTTCATAGATTTCTGTGGAGCTTGGTTAGGTTTACAGAAGGCAGATAGAGGATGGAGGCAATGTAGAGGGCCCTTTGTAGTAGAATCAGTGCAACACGCTGTAAATAATTGGGCCATTTACATATGAATTACCTGCATTTACTCATTGGACTGAGGAAATAAAAAAGTGACCAGTTCTGGAGAATGTGCCTGATGGCCTCAGACCACAGATTGAACATGGCCCTCTTTAAGCTGTGGTTTCGGATAGGACCATTGCTGAATCGTGAGTACTTATAAAAACTGGGACTGTAAGATTCCATATAAGTTTATGTTTGTAAATTGAAAGAGGAGCAAAGAGATTGTGTCTGTAAGATGTATGTCAGTCTAAATGATTGTGGTGTCTTTGTATAGTTGTACTTAAATACAAAATATACTGTATTTTTAAGAAAGCTTTACAACAGCCATGGGTTTTCCCCCCCAGTGCCAATGCCTTTTTTGGTGATTTCAGTATTTCACCATGCAAAGCCTTCTAACATTTTCTCCTTCATTAACCCCTTATGTGCCAAGGACGAGCTATCTCGTACTTGGCACTTGAAGGGTTAATGAATGACATAGTTACAATTACTTCTAATTTGTTGTATGATTATGTGATTTTATATGTAATTACAATGTGTGTAAATGTCTATAAAATAAATCACAATAAAATAAAATAACAAAGAAATACACGAACAAAGAAAATAAAGAGCACTAAAGAGCTTAAATATTAAACATGCTTTTGGAAACTGGCTACTTTATAATTCTTTTGTTTAGCTGATAAATCAACCTTTCAATTTCCCTTTTTAAAATACTTGCACATTTTTTTCAATTCAACAATTTAAACAATTCCAATCAATGTTAATTTCTTTTTCAATATGGCCATACTAAAAGAAGAATAGTTACAATGTATTGCAAATACAAAACTTAGTACACTTGAGTAAACAGTACAGTTATACAATATAGATTATGATATAAAAGTTAAAAAATACAATTTCACTTTCATTTTTTTATTAAAATAACAACTATCATGTAGTTTGCACCTCTCCTTCTTGACCATTTCTGATCTAGCCCTTGTAGAAAATGTATAGTAGCGATTCTGATTGCTTGTTTCACTGCGCCAAATATTCTAATCCAAAATTCATCAGCAGCTGAGATTTTATAAATATCAACTAAATGTTTAAAATATTTAAGGCGTAGTAGGTAGTAGGTATCTTGTTATTCTTTTTTCTCCAAGAATTAGTATTCATTATCCATTTTAAATGTAATATCTTGTGGTCACTCTCATGATATGATATGATAGAGGATATGATATGATAAGGTATTTATAACACACCTATACACAAGTGGTTCAAGGCACAATGAGGCAAGAGAGGGGAAATAGAGGGAGTACAGACAACGATCCTACCAGGCCAGGTGTAATTCAGATTGGCAAAGTGCGTGGAATAGAGGGAAGGAACAGTGTAGAACATTGGAATAGATAAATAACAATAAGTAAAAGTAACAACCAGCACCTGCAGGCAGCAGGTGTCAAGTTCTGGCAGGGAGATTGTAGGGATAAAGAAACAGTCCCCAAGTGTGGGGGTTGCCAGGTAGACATTGCAGGTGTGAGAGACTGGTGACAGAGGGACCTGGGCCCGAGATCAGAGGGTGACAAGTTAATCCAGTGCAGATCCGGTTAAAGCCAGGAGGCCAGCAGGAGAGAGGAGTAGAGAAAGCAGAAGCAAAGCAAAATGTCAAGTTAAGTTTTAAGGGAGGCAGGGAGGCTGTTCCAGAGGGAAGTGTGTCTCCAATTATGTTTGGGCAGTACCACAAGGGCAAGTAGATTGTACTTTAGTGCCAGTATTTTTGAACATCTCAGTCGGTACGTGTCCTGCATCATAACTCTAATTTCTTATGGCATTGGGAATGTCAAAACTTGAGAAGCTCATTTCATCAATCAATAGTTCAAACCCTAAATGAAGTAATTCTGCTTTAGCTAGCGATATGGCATTTACTACTCTAGATCATATCCATATTCTTGAAATAGTTATATCTTTCTCATTCACAAATTCGATCTGATCAATGTCAGTGGATCCTATATCTTCTAGCGATGGAATTTCCGTCAGGATGGCTAGGATACTACTTCTATTAAGATCATGTTCAGAATAAGGGGACCATCTACACCTGATAAAAAAGGAATAGAGGTAATGTCTTTTGGCTCCCGTCTGAGGCAAAGAAACCAAAGTAGTATGATTATTTATTTGTCTCAAGCATAGCTCATGGGGTTCTGCTGTAGGTCTTCCCATAGCATCTGTTAGAGCTAAAGAGTGTTGTTTAGTATGGAGAATTTCTCTCATATGGTTCCGTTCACCTTTGGGGTCATCATTGTGCAATATATAAGTCTGCATTATAGTATGCTGGTTAGACATATATTGTTCCACTACTAACCGTATTAAATGTTCCGGAGGTGGTAGAACCACGGATGATTGCTCTGCACACAACACTTTATTTTGTTGTTTAATGTTCCTTCATTGAGTCAGATTTAGATGTATTAGTTATTACTTCTTGATCTTTTCAGGATCTAGGAGAGAAGTAGCAGTAGTTTTTTTTGTGTGAAACTTTGTTATTAGACATCGATGTATTAATTGAATCTGATGTAATATTCCTGTTTCTCAAAGAAACTGTATCCTTTGAGAAGCCATGTAACTATCTAACGCTTTACGAATTTCAGAGCGTCTTTGTTCTAGTTTATGGTTATCATCTTACTGGAGAAAATCCTCTTTGCATGTATTTGTAGGCAGAGGCCCTATAGAGCTAGATCTAGTTTTCTCCTCTCCTTTTTGTATGGCTGAAGCTGCATCAATCAATTCATTAAGTGGGGCATATGTTATGCTATGTTATGTTACTTTGCATTTATATAGCGCCTTATGTATCATTGGTATGATCTCAAGGCACTGGTAGGTTGAACGCCCTTGGGAAACGTAGTTCATGTCAGTAGCGAGATAAAGAGAGAGAGAGAGAGAGCGTCACAAGGTGCGTGGGTGCACTGGATATTTGTGCAGCTGGTGTGGCATGATAGCTGCTTCTTAGCGGTAGGTGTGGTGGGTGGGAGATCAGGAATATGTGTTCATTCTGGTGGGTTGATATCCAGACTGGTTTCTGGCTGTGTTAGGCCTGAGGAGACGCTTAGGCTAACCGATAATTAGGATGATGTGGAGTATGTGGTGGGTGTTAGTATGAGAACAGCTATACCGAATGTGTCATAGTATTGCTGTGTTCTAATTGAGTGGTGGTGTAAAGCAGAGAGTAAACGTGGTAGTGTGATATAGAGGTTTTCAGTAAGGTGCTTCAGATTGAGCGCTCATCTGTACCATTTGATTTACTCTGTTTGTTCACTCAGTTTCATCTGTTCATACATTTCATCTGGTTTTTCATCTAGTGTACTAGTCTTTCCATCCATTACATCATTTGATCCTTCATCTACATAAACTACTCCATCCATTCTGTTGATCCATTTCATCCTTCCCATCTGTTTAGTGTGTTCCATCTGTTCTATCCTTTTTATTCGTTCGAACTGTTCCATGTGTTTTACTAGCTTCATCAGTTACATCCGCTCCATCCATTCTATCCACTCCATCCATTCCATCTACTCTATCTGTTCCATCCGTTCCATCCACTCGATTCATTCCATCCACTCCATCTGTTCCATCTACTCCATCCATTCCATCCACTCCATCCGTTCCATCCACTCCATCCGTTCCATGCACTACATCCGTTCCATGCACTCCATCCACTCCATGCGCTCCCTTCGTTCTATGCACTCCATCCATTCTGTCCGTTCCATGAACTCCATCCGTTCCATCCACTCCATTTGTTCCATCTGTTCTATCCATTTCATCCATTCCATCCGTTCCATCCATTCCATCCGTTCCATCTACTCTATCCATTCCATCCACTCCATCCGTTCCATCCACTCCATCCATTCCATCCATTCCATCCACTGCATCTGTTCCATTCACTCTATCCATTCCATCCACTCCATCCGTTCCATCTACTCTATCCATTCCATCTACTCTATCTGTTCCATTCATTCCGTCCATTCCATCCACTCCGTCCGTTCCATCCACTCCCTCTACTCTATTATCTCTGTCCACTCCATCCATTTGTTCCCTCCACTTCATCTGTTCCCTCCACTCCATCTGTTCCCTCCATGCCATCTGTTCCATCCACTCCATCTGTTCTATCCACTCCATCTTTTCTATGCACTCCATCTGTTCTTTCCACTCGGTTTGTTCCATAAGCTCTATTTGTTCCATCTGGTCTATCCGTTCCATCCATTTCATTTGTTGTATCCACTTCACCTGTTCCATCTAATTCATCTACTCCATCTGTTCCATCCACTCCAATACACTCTGTTCGTTCCATCTGCTCTATCTGTTCTATCCATTCCAGCTTTTCGTTCAACTCCATCAGTTCCATCTATTCCATCCACTCCTTCTGTTCTTTCCATTTTATCTGTTCGATACATTCTACCTGTTCCATTCACTTCATCTATTCCATCTACTCCATCAGATCGATCCACTCCATCTGTTCCCTCCGCTCCATTTGTTTCATCAACTCCATCTGTACTGTCTACTGTATCTGTTTCATCCACTGCATCTGTTAGGTCCATTTGATCTGTTCCATTTGTTAAAGCTACTCATTTTTCCATTTTTTTCAATCCGATCTGAAATCTCACCCGTTCAATCCACTCATCCGTTTTATCTGTTTGACCTCTACCATCCGTTCAGTCAGTTCCATCATGTTCTACCCACTCCATCCGTTCCACGCACTCCATCCATTCCATGAACTCCATCCGTTCCACCCGCTCCATCTGTTCTAACCACTCTATGTGTTCAGTCTGTTCCATTTGCTCTGCCAGCCAATGTGTTTACTCCGTTCCATCTGATTTGTCTGTTCCATCCACTTCATCCTTTCGTTTTGACAAGTAGACTTATTCCCGCTAGCTCTTTGTTCCATCCTTTGCATTCACTTTATCCGTTTGATTCATTCTGTGCGTTCGATCCGGTCTATCTGTTGTGTCCACACCATCTGTTCCATCTACTCACTCTGCTCAATTCAGTCACCTTCTCCATCCATTTCATTCCTTTATCCACTTTATCTGTCTACTCCATCCTTTCCACGCATTTGATCTACTTTTCTGTTTCATTCACTTGGTCCGTACTTTATATTTCATTCGTTTGTTACATTTTGTCTATTCAGGATACTTCTTTTAATACCTTCTTCCTCCATTTTATCCGATTCTTCTTTTGTCCTGTTCACTTCTCCCGTTCCAACCACTTCTTCTGTTCTCTTTACTTCTTCCGTTCCATTCACTTAATTTCAAATCAATCCACTTGTTACGTCCCATCCACTTGTTCTGTTCCATCCACTTGTTCCGATTCAACCGTTTCATCTGTTTCTACCATTCAGTCCACTTCATCCGTCCCATTCACTTCATCTGTCCCATCCACTTCATCCGTCCCATCCACTTTATCTGTTCCATCTACTTTGTCTGTTCCATCTACTTTGTTCATTCCATCCACTTCATCCGCTCCATCCACCTCATCTGCTCCATCCGTTCTAACCACTTCATTCGCTCCATCTACTTCATCCTTCCATCCACTCCATCAGTTTCATCCACTTCATCCAATCCATACACTTCATCCAATCCATCCGCTTCATCTGTTACATCTACTGCATCCGATTCATCTGCTTCATCCCTTTTATCCACTACATCATTTCATCCGTTTCATCCACTGCATTCATTTCACCCACTGCATCTGCATAATTTCTTTCATCCACTTCATTCCTTTCATCCACTCCATTTGTTCTATTCAGTTTATCTGTTTTAATTTACACTAACAGTTTTTGAATTCCATTTTTCTCAACTGGGTTTCGATGCTGCATTGTTATTTTTGATACAGCACCCACGGGCTACTGTTTATTGTTGCTGTTATACTGTTTGTGTTAAGAGTTGATTTTTAGGGGAAGAGCCACGTTTTCAGTAATTTGCGGAAGTGCATGAGGTCTTCGGTGAGTCGGATGCGGGCTGGAAGTGAGTTCCAAAGAGTGGGGGCCAGGGCTGAGAATCATGATCCACCTAACCTGACTGAGTTGGTTTTTGGTATCACTAGGAGGCGGGCAGAGCTTGATATTAGAGTGCATGGTGGATGGTAGGGTTTTAATTTGTCCTGAAGATATTGAGGTCCAGTTTTATGCATTGCTCGTTGAGAGATGCATAAGGTTTTGAAGGTCACCCTTCGAGCAACCGTAAGCCATTGCAGAGTTTTGAGAGCTGGGGAGGTGTGATCTCTTGGGCCAAGTGCTAGTAGCAGTTTGGCTGCAGCATGTTGTGCTCTTTGTTGTTTAGTCAGGTGGTACGCATGGACTCCGAGGTAGAGGGGGTTAGCATAGTCCAGTCTTGACATTACAATTGATTGGACAGCAGAGAGTATGTTGGGAAAGGAGAGGTATGGAAAAATGCACCTAAGAATTTTGAGGTGATAGTGGCAGGACTTAGAGATGTTGTTGACTTGGTGCAAGAGGGTTAGGTCAGAGTCGAGAGTGAATCCAAGGTTTTTTACTGAGTTTGAGGTTGTCAGGGAATTGCCCATGGCAGATGGCCAGGGTATGGGGTGCAGAAGATTTCAGTTTTGGAGGGGTTTAACAGGAGGTGGTTTGTGGTCGTCCAGTGATCAATGTCAAGGAGGCAGGCAGCAAGGTCGGGTTTGCAGTTGGGTTTTGAATTAAGGAGTTTTATCATTATTTGGGTGTTGACAGTGTAGTTGTAGCACAGGATATTGTGCGAGCGGATTATTCGTGGGAGGGTGGACATACAGAGGTTGAACAGGAGGGCTAATAGGCACATTCCTTGTGGCACTCCGGTATTGACTGGTCGGGCGGGGGAAGCATAGGAGTAGGGTTATTTGGTTCCTATTGTTGAGGAAGGAAGCTATCCATTGGAGAGCATTTCCACGGATTCTTAGGGAGTGGAGGCAGTCGAGGAGGATTGAGTGGTTGATTGTGTCAAAGGCGGTGGAGAGGTCAAGAAGGATTAGTGCAGCACATCCCGCAGAATCTGCAGTGTTTTTAAGGTCATCCGAGATTGAGGTTAGGGTGGTTTTGGTTCCGTGTCGGGGTCTGAAACCTGTTCGAGCGTGGTCTAGGAGATTGTTGGCTTCGACAAAGGCATTTAGTTGGGAGTAGGCGGTTCGGTCAATGAGTTTAGCAAGGAACCTGGTGTCTGAAATGGGGTGGTAGTTTTTGGGGTCAAGAGGGTCGAGGGAAGGTTGTTTTAGAAGAGGCTTGACATGAGAGGTTTTGAACGCATTGCGAAAATTTCCTGAGGAGAGGGAGTCGTTTATGATGGTTCTTGCATGTTCTCCTGCGCAGGTAGATGTGAATATTTCTTTGAGGGTTGTGGTTGGGCATGGGTCTAGCGGGAGCTGGATGGTTTGCGGCTGGAGAGAAGTTTCAGAAATTGGTCAGTTGATAGTGGAGTGAAAGAGTCAAAGGTCAGGTGGGTAGCGTTTCCAGGTGGTGGGATGGGAGGTAGGGTGGGTTGATTGTATGGTGGGTGCAAGAGGGCCAGTTTGTTGGTTAGAGAATTTTTTCTTTTGAGAGCAGCGGTGTAGAAGTGGAGAAAGAGTGAGTCGCAGAGTGATTGTGCGGGGGTCGATTGGGTGGTGGTACATGATGGTTTGGTGAATTCGGAGTTCTTTGCTGGGGTTTTCACAGTTCAGGATTCATTAGTTGTAATGGGTTTAATTTGCTTTCCGGATATCGGCTTTGTAGAGACGATGGTGCCGGGCCAAGGTGGATATTTTCAGATTTTTTTTGTCTTTCCGCCATTTGCATTCAAGGGATTTATATAGTTGTTTCGCGGTCTTCAGTTCTGGTGAAAACCATCTAGGAAAAGGGCCATAGCGAGCTGATGGTTTGCAAGTGGGGGTGAGCAGGATTAGTGATGTATTGAGCCATGAGTCAAAGGCGTCGGAGGTTAGGTGTTCATTGGGTAGGCAGGTATGGGGAGGAGACTGAAAGAGCGCATCAGTTAGGTCGGGAAGGATTTTTAGTTTCTTCCAGCATTTGCATAGATTTGGGGGTTCTGGTTCAGGAACAGGGAGGGGTGTGGGTGAGCGAAGGTTGAAAGAAACAATGAAGTGATGGGACCAGATGATTGGGGTATGGGGGTTTAGATGTATCTGGTCATGGGAGCTGAAGATGGCATCAAGGGTGTGTCCTTTATAGTGAGTTGGCGTGTTTATGTGGGTATGGAGGTTAATCGCATCTAGGCAGTTGACCAGAGAGTGGGTCATAGGGTTGGTGGGGATGTCAAGCCAGATGTTGAAATCTCCTAGAAAGGTGAGGGGGGATGGTTTAATTGGAGGGTGGCTAGCAAGTCACAGAGGTTGGTTGAGAATTGTCTGTCGTAGCCTGGAGGTCTGTAGATGATTAGGTAGCTGTGGGAGAAGGAAGGGGGGAGGGGTAGTTTTACGAGAAGCGATTCCCAGGAAGGGATGGTTGGCTGGTTGTCGATGATTGAGGCAGAGAAATGTGACTTGAAGGCAATTGCTAGTCCTCCTCATCTACAGGGTCGGTTTAGGGAGTAGTTTGAGGGGAAGGCTTCATTGGCGAAAGGGGCAAAGTTGTCAGAGAACCAGAATTCCGTGATAAAGACTAGGTCTGGTTTGTCAGAGGTGAGGAGGTCAAAGATGCTGTGTCTGATTTTTTCAACAAAACGGGCATTAAAAAGGATGCATCTTACTTTGGTACAGTGGGATGATGTGGGAGTTGCAGAGGTGGAGGATGGGAGGGGAAGGGCAGTGAGTTGGAGGGGTGGTGGGTGGGTTGGTGAAGGTGGGTGAGGTGAGAGAGTGGAAACTGGGGAGGGCAAAAGGGGTGCTGGTCGGTGGTCGATGGGAAGAGTAGGCGGGTGGTCAAGGTGGTGGGTGCGTGGGGGTGGACGGTTGTGTGTGGTTGGTTGAGTTTGGGTCGGGGGACTTGAAGGTGGGGTGTAGGGGGTTAGGAGTTTCAGTTGTGAGAATTCAAGGGAGAGAGGTTTCCGGCAGGGTGAGGTGGGGGAGGGTGGTGATGATCGAGATTGGGAGATTGAGGTGCTGGGTCGAGATAGGAGTGGCGAGGAATACTGAGAGATTGAGGGAGACCAGGTACATTTTCTCTTCAGGGTTTTTGTTGCAGTTGGTGTGTGAGAGAGGGTAGGGGGGGTCGGAGGGTGAAAGGGATGCAGCTACTGTTCTTGCCAGCATGAGACATGCAGTTTTTAGGGAGGAGAAAGAGTGGGGTTGGAGGAGGATGTTGTTGGGAGTTGATGAGGGGAAAGGCAGGTGGGTGGTTGGTAAAATGTGGTTATTAGGCAGACTTTCTAAATTGAACTAATCCACAGTCATGCTATTAAGTAGACCACAGCTGCACTACTGGCACACTTTCTAAATTTAGCTTTGACACAATGAGCATGCCTGACTTGTTTAAGTGAGCTGAATATCACATCTAGACTGTCTGCGCAAACCTCAAAAATTCAGAAAGTGTGTCTAATAGCATAACTGTGGTCAAGTTCAATTTAGAGAGTGTACCTAATAACCTCTATTTCTATTAAAATGTTGGAAGAAATGTTAGAAATTGGCGTATGAACACGTGGCGAGCAATGGGCAATTTTTATTGGTGTAAGAATCGGAATGATTGTGAGAAACCAACGTAAATTGCAACAAATGATCATTCTCATCCCCATCTAAAGAAAAGGAGGAATTGGAGTTTATATCTATTATTGCATTTTCATAGAAAGGAGTCTGTGCGTTAACTTGCAGATCTTTTTCCGCTAGATCAAAAGACGTAGGTTGTGAAAGTGGAAAATCAGTAACAGTTAATGTGGCTGTTTCCACTTTACATGACAAGGGGATAACAGTTTCCATGACAATAGTTTCTGAGCATGGGCTATGTATAAGAGAGCCTTTGCAAATTCCCGGCTCCTTATCAGACCCACACAGTTTTTTTCAGGGGTGGACTGGGAACTAAAAAAGGCCCTGGAAATAATTACTGGGGACCAAAAGAGGCCCTGGAAATAATGTTCAAAGTGGCCCCATATGACACATTTTCAGCAAGCCCAATGCTTTTCCTATGATAACATTTGGAAATACCACACAAAAGAGGCCCAGGGTGCAGAGGCCCACCGGGAAATCTCCAGAGTTCCATATAGGCCAGTCCACCCCTGGTTTTTTTTGTGAAAGGTGGAATTTGGCAGCCTTTGATCAAAGTAATGTCGGATATAAAGGCTGAATTCACATTCGGAACATCCTGAAAGACATTGATAAATTGAGTAGATGCATTGCCACTGTGGCCGCAGACTCACAACGAAACTGTCTGATGTCATTGAATAACGCTTGTTTGCCATTTCCAGAGTGAGGCGTGTTGTCTAGTTGTAAACTCGTTACACTTTGCGTTCCAGCGACGGCCCGCCTTCGCGGCATGCTGTCCATCTGTTTTCGTTTCAAGCAAGGCGCAGCGGAGCCGGCTCTGCCAGGCATATTTGTCTTGAGGGTGTACGGGCCAAATTGCATTGAGACCCCACCAAAATGATGTACAACATTTTAGATTGTTATTCCTCCCGTGAGTATAGAATGACAGTATTGCAACAGCGCAACTGCAAAACGGCACAGCGTTTACTGTCTTGTACAGGAAACTTTCTCCTGCTAAAATGTAATCTGCGATCAAAAGATTGAAATATCCCAGAGAACTGTGCGATGAACACTTTATAAATAATAGAAAATGATGGTCTAGTTTGCTATGGGAAGTTTTCTGTTATGTTCTTTAAACTTCTGCACTACCAGTCACCGGGACACATCACATGAGTTTGCTCACAAACATCTTCATCGCTGTAAGATGTTCTTGTCTAAGTTTCTTCCTCAATTCCAGTGGACTGTGGATTGTAGTTGCAACCACAGTACACAACTACTGTTGTAGTTGGGTAGTTGAGTGCAAATACAGTGCAACTACAGTGCACAACTACTACTACTGTAGTGCAGCGCAGTTGCTCTGCTTAACAATGTTAACAATTCCTCTTCAGTCCTACAACATCCTCTCTGCACTCCTCTATCAATTTTCTTCCTCCATTATATTATGTGTCCATTATTCTTCTGGCCTTTTTCTATTTCTCCTTCCACCCCTTCTCCTTTACTCATCACTCCTTCTCACCAAACTTCCTAATTTCTGGCCCTTTTCCCTAATTCACACTTGTCTGTCCCTTTATTTCTCCTCCTTCTTTTTCAATATTGTCCTTGCAACCTCTCCTTCCCAAGTTGTTCTTTGTTTTCCTCCGTAATAATTCACTGTTCTCTGTCTCTCCCAACCTTCTCCTTCTTATATGTTCCTTGTCTTTCTGTTTCCTCTTTCCTCAGCTATAGCTATTATTCGACTTTCTTCACTCTCTCCCTTCCATCTCTGTATTTCTATCTCTGGATATTTCCACTTGCCCCATCCCCTCTTCCTACTTTCTCACCCACCAATTGTCGTTGTTCTCCTTCTGCTCAGTTCGCTCTCCCTCTTATCTTTTCTCCTGCTCATCGGCCCCATCGTTTCTCATTCATGTTCTCATTCCCTCTCTTCCTTCTCCCATTCTTGACACTGAAATGCTTTTACTTTCTTCCTTAACCACTTTAAACAATGGCTGCCTTTATAGGATGAGGGGGCACCCCCAGTGCCCAAGAAAATTGGACCATTCTCTTCTGCATGACACACAATGCTGAGAATGGAAATTGGCTCTACGGATTCAAATGGTGCACTGCAGCTTCAGAGGTTGGTCAGTGCATCTCACAGCAGCAATGCAGGCCAGATGCATACTAGTATTGTGTTGTCCACCAGTTTGCCGTTCACACCACTGTTGTGTTTACTAATGTCAGTACCTCTATCAGCAAGTGTGACATCCTAACTCCAGTATTTTCTCATGCCTGCCAGCATTCTCACCTCCTGCTGCGGACCCACACAAGGAAGTCGAAGTCTTTACTTTGAGAACAGTTTCCAGCACCATTATTCTGAAGAGGGTGGAAATATTAGAGAAGAAATGTCATGCTTTCCAGCAGCAAAAGCTGCAAAAATTACTTGTTGTGGGAGCAACATCTGATCCACTGGAGACCACCACTTTTTTTAATTTAAGAAAGTTTTCTTTAACTTTAATTAAACTAGAAAAGTGGTGCTGCAACCAAGAAATGCTATGTTTATAAAGGGGAAAAGTGTAGTTTAACGGCACCTCAGAGGCGTTGTATTTTAAATCCTATTATTGACGTGCTAAACCAGTGCTGCTGGGAGGACAATCCCCTCCATGTGGCTGCCCTGCATTCCTGAAGGTTGCTAGGGTGGTTGTCAAGCCGTAAATCAGGCTCATGCAAAAGCTGAGGCTTTCATGTCCCTGCGCCACATTCTTTCCCTCTCAGAATATGGTGCAGTTAAGAAATGTGTTGTCCCGGCTTAGAACAACACATACCTCTGAATCAATCTCTGAGTGGTGAAGGTCTATGCTGTTTTAGAGTAAATCTGCTTATCGAGGCTCCCTTGGCCCATTTCCTGGCTAATTAATTATTCTAATTGAAAGCCTCCGTGCCACGAGGAAGCCTCCGGTTCTTTTTCCTCAGGTTTTTCCTTAAAAACATATGTAGGATTCATAGGGTGTGAAGGAAATTATATAGCTAAAATTGGTAGCATTTTGCTTTTCTTCATAATTGGATGTGAACACACTCAGACCCACTGGGTGGAAGGTAACTGAGCCAAAAGAATCCACATGGTTTACCCTTTGAAGTGTCCACAATTATCAATAGCACAGTGCAGAGATTTTAAACATCGGACGCTTGTAAAGCGGCGGCTTGAATAGGGGGACTGAAGCACAATCTGGCCATTGTTGTCACAGAAATGGCCATGCTTCAGAGCTTAAGTGACTCCCTATACAAATGTAGGGACAGGGACAGCCTTTTACCTAACCACCTTCGGCAGGCCTTTGAATCCACTAGCTGGTGCGCACAGCAGACAGTATTCAGACGAGGGGACACTTACCTTCTGTGGTGGGCTGCTATGGCTGACCAACACAGGTTCCTTCTGTCCTAAGCCTGTCAACACTCCCTCCCAGTCCAAGATGACGGCAGTCTAGTGTTTGACATGGACCGACGCAATGCTCCAGGGCAGCTCTCCTGCCCCCATCCTTTGAAGAGACCTGTAACCTTTTGTGGTTGCTGACCAACCATGAAAATATACAGATATCTTGAAAGCAGGAGACAGAGTGGCACACGCTGCAACAGCACAGGCAGGAAGCCACCTATTTTATTATGGGGCGCAAGGGCAAGCCAGGCGTCACAAGAGAGGACGGCATGAGTCGCTAGTGGCCCCCAAATCAAAAAGAGATACAGATCAAATCAAAACCTAACCTCTCAAGCCTCAGCAGGGGTATGTTTAAAATTAGGATGTGTGTATTCATAGTTTAGAATTTAATGATGTACAATTTAACTCTTGAATCAAATTAGCTGATGCACGAATATCTAATTTTTACACTTTGTCTCTGCTGATTTGATAGTTAGGTGAGCAATTAAAAAAATATATATTTGTCAAGCAAGCTAACATTTTACATGACACGGATGAGACTCCCCCATGCACACCCTCACACACTTCAAAAGACATTGTCATACACAAGGTGAATTCATTAAGATATTTGACTTAATCATAACCACTAGACACACCTCTAGGCAGATTAGAAATCAATGGCTCCAGGGAAAGGGGAGCATCCAGGCAATACGAAAGATTATAAAGTGTCAGGTTTCCTGAAGACGCAGCACATATTGGCTACATGGGGCCAGATTACAGAAACTTTGCACCGATGCAAGTGCAAAGTTTCCACGGTATTAGCACTAGAGCAAAGTTTGCCCTATTTTTCAAAACACTGGGACACATTAAAAAAACCACTGCCCCTCGACAAGTACAGTTTGGCATATTAAAAGCACCAGGGCTAAAATTGCCCTGTGCTAAAAAGATACATTTTGATGCATTTTTGCATCAGGGCAAAGTTTGCCCTAGTGCTAATTCCATTCCGTATTAGCACTAGGGCAAACCTTGCCCTAGTGCAGAAATGTAGTGAAAATGCATCTTTTTTTGCACTATGGCAATTTTTGTACTGGTGTTTTTAATATGCCAAAATGCACTAGTTGATGTTCAATGGTTTTTCAATGTGCCCCAGTGATTTTAAAAATAGGGCAAACTTCGCCCTAGTGCTAATAACATGCAAACTTTGCACTTGCACTGGTGCAAAGTTTCTGTAATCTGGCACATGACGTTTTGTTTCTCACTCAAGGATGGAGTCGCCCCTCCTCTGCTTGTGCATAATCTCCTCTTGTTTATCATGATGCAAGGAAAGGCATGAAAGCTAGTCACATGGTCAAATATGCACTTGAATTAGATAATTATGTAGAGGTATGACTTCACTTTGTAAACGTGCACAATTATTATTTCAGAAGTCAACACAAAATGGAAATTTTTGGCTCTGGAACTGAGCTCCTATTGCGAAAGGGAGATCCGGATCTTTTGAAGATCAAACGATGCTTTCAATAAAAGATCGATGTTCCTAAATGCAACCATTGCAACTAAAGCCCTACTGTAACCTATGCAATGATTCATAAGACATGTGGAGATAAGCACTGCCAGAATAAAGAAAATACCTATTCATCAGCATGCTCAGTTTTATCAAAGATCATACTCCTTTATTGACATTACTGCAAAAAGTACAATTTCCAGGCACTGAGCCCAGTCATGTGTTTCCGCGATAATAATTACCTTACTTGTTAATTTATTTGCAGCTCATTGATCATTGAATGGAAGCAGAAAATCTAAATTCAACCACTGATATCGTGATTATTGGCTTTTCAGATCTTCCACACCTCCAAGCTCCACTCTTCAGTGTGTTTTTAGTGCTGTACCTGCTTACTCTGAGTGGAAACCTTCTTATTGTGGCAACAGTTTCCTGTACCTCACAGCTGCACACCCCTATGTACTTCTTTGTCTCTATGTTGTCACTAATTGACATCACGTACACCTCAGCTGTTCTCCCTCCAATGCTAGCACACTTCTTTCTTAAGAACTCACATGTTACTCTCACAAAGTGCCTCCTCCAGATGAATTCTTTTGTTGCCATGGCAGCTGCAGAGATTGTTTTGCTCACAGTGATGGCTTATGATCGGTATGTGGCCATCTGCAATCCTTTACATTACCTTCACATCATGAATAAAGATGTGTGCATATGGCTGACTGCGGGAAGCTGGCTTGCTGGTCTCATGATTGCTTTACCATTTACTGTAGCCGTGTCTGGGTTCTCCTATTGTGGCTCCCACACTATCAATCACTTCTTCTGTGATGTGACAGCATTGATGAAGATCACATGTACCAGCACCCACATGATTGAAATATTGACCTATACTATGGGACCTTTATTGACACTGGGGTCGTTTATTTTGATCAGCATATCATATGTCAACATTATCTCTTCTATTGTGAAAATCAAGGCAAAGGGTGGGAGCTGGAAGGCTTTCTCGACCTGTGCCTCCCACCTGACTGTGGTTGTTGTTTTCTACTCATCAACCTGTGCTACATATATTCGCCCAAAATCAACAATGGGGGACAGCAAGATCTCCTCTTTGACCTACATCATAATCAGTCCTCTGTGTAACCCCATTATATACAGTCTGAAGAACACAGACTTTAAAAATGCCCTGAGGAAGAAAAATAATAAATCATAGTCTATAGGAATGAACAGTAATGCACTACAACTATTAAGCAATAAACCCACGACATGCTGGGCATCCTGGCATACTCTACCAGGGTGCAATGTTTAAGTTTATATACAGAGTGGTTGCTGTTTTTCTGATAAAAAAATCAAAAACTACAAAATAGGACGTCCATCATGGAAAAGAGGGAAGGGTACTATACAGTCCCATAGCCCTTTCCATGTTGGCCAATACCACAGCAGTGAAGCGCCAATACTTGAAGTGTTCCAAGTGCTGATGTATGGTGAGACAGGCGCAGGTAAGTGGGGTAGGGGTAGAGGGTGTGTGGGAGTGGGCAAGGGAGGTGGGAATTGGGGGTAGGATGGAAGAGAGCACAGGAGCTCTTAGCTGCTGCCGGCAGGGAAGATGGCTGCCTCCCGCTTTTGAGGAGGCTTAGAACCAAGGATTTCCAAGCTTCCAAGATGGCTGGGTGGCTCCCTTAACCCTTCTCCAAGGTGCTAATGTGGCATAATAAAAAGTGTATTGCATTGAAAGTTGTTACTCTCATACCGCTGTTGAACGTGCTCTGTCTTTCGGCTGTACCATTCTATATTTGCCTTCTTGACCCCAATATGTTACTTTGATTGCAGAAAAAGATGTACCAACCAGTAGCGAACAGGATTTGTTCTGTATGTAAGATGTTGTAGCCTTTAATGAACTGATGAGTTTGTATTGGTTATGCAAGTATGTCTTCATAACACTATCCATTAATTTTGTATTTGTAACAAAAGCTTTATGAATAATGCAACAATGTATTCCTGCCAATTTTATAGCAGCATGAATGGTGTCATGATTTTGCTACTCTCCTTTACAACTCAACGCTTCATCTCAACTTCTAGCGCCTCAAGGGACGTCACTTTGGAACAATCTGCTGAAAGAATTGCAGATACAAAAGAACTTCTTGAGCATCAAAAGAGGTTGTAAAAAAGAGTTACTCGAGAGGTCCTCTAATTACAAGTAACTTTTGAATTCCATAGTCTGTATAATAAACTGTACTCTAAAACAATTACATAAGGAGCACGTCTTCCATTATGGTTGGCTCACTGTGCATGCTCCTGCATGAAAAGAGGGAGTAGGTTTGTTAGCAGGAGAGAGAGAGAGAGAGAGAGAGAGAGAGAGAGAGAGAGAGATGTAAACCCATTGGTGATATTGCTTGCAAGCTGGAAGTACCCTAGTCCAGTGTGTGGGTGTGTTTCTAGGTGAGTGGTGGCCTAGAGAACCTTGGGTGTGTTTTGTACAGTCAGAAGGGAGAGCCCAAGATACGTCCTTGAGAGTAAGTGCATCGAGGCCCAAGCTTGCTGCATGCGTGCAGGGGTGTGTGAGAGCTAGAAAAGTCAGTAACGCTGCTCAGTTAGTGTGGTGTCCTTGTAGGCAGCTGCTGCTGTGTTATGGTTGATTGTGTGAATAGTGTAAGGTGGAGAGACATGAGTGATAGAGTGTAAAGGAGCAACCTTTTGGTTTTGTTTTGTTGGGGTATTTGCTTATTGTCGCTGAAGCAAAGTTTTGTTTTCTTCAGTTTAAAGGATGAAGGGGATGTCCAGTGTTTTTACCACAGAACTTTCACTTCTGATTATTTCACTGCACATGTGTGTCTTTCAAAATGAAGGTTTGGGGTTTTAATGAGGCAATATGGGATGGGGTGAGTATAAAGTCAAGAGGCGTACTTTATAGCCAACCTGTTACATGCAGGGTCATTGTATGTTCATTTGAAAGTCAAGGTCATTCTAATCAGAGGTTATGGGGAGACCAACTCAATATAGTCCGAGTTTCATATAGTGATTGGCTGATGAGTTGTGTGTAGTATGGTGACATGTTTAAGTACCTCTAGATAGAGGACCTTCCTTCTGACTGAGTCTACCCAGAGTGGGCAACCATTGCTTTATGATTTTGTGTGCTGTTTTCATGTCTTTCTCAGTTGAATAGCAAGGATTTCAGGGAGTTTCTGAAGGCCAGGTGATACGAACTCCGAGCAGAGAAATCCACAGTTTGTTTGAGTGGAAGGAGGACAAGGTTAATAAGTGACCTGTCCTGTTAAAGCGAGGCATCGTAACTAGGGTTGTTTAACTGGATTGAAACATTCTCACTGGTTTAGCAATGATTGTTTCAGTCTGTAAAACTTTGCAACACGCTCTTCAAGCTCTTGTCTGCAGACAACTGATCAGAAAAGTGTATTTTACATTTTGCTGCAAATGGCAAACTGTGACGCCCAATATCTCCCTGATAAGGCATCAATGCACCATGCGTCATTTCATGGTGTGCGGCACCTATACACATCACTTTAAATAAATAAATAAATAAATAAATAGTTCATACATAAACAAATGTATGCCCCTTTCTCTTACTACTAGGTCACTGCTCAGTCCTTAATCATTTCCTTTCTGGGCATCCTTTCTGCATAAGAGTTGCTCTTCCTAATGGACCATGTGCACAGTGCACTGGCTGAAGCGGCACACCTACCGTTTTTCTAGAGAGTTTTCAGCAGTGTTCTGTTGTTGACCGTTCTCTTTTCATACATTATTTTTGGCATGTCTTTTCTGATTTCATTGTCATGATTAGCATGATCCTTTCTTTGTATCTCGGTCCTCTACTCCTCAAAGTATTCTAATGCGTAAAACATATTTTAATGTCTAATAATAGTAATGTATGGCACTCTCATGACAGAACATGTGTTTACACATGTGGTAAGCATTAATGGGTACTGCAAGTCTTGGTACTGTCATTTTCACTTTGCACATGTTTTAAGCTATTAAAGCACTTTGTCAAGACTCACAGTCACCCCACGAGTTTAAAAATGTGCTTAAGAAGACAGAGTGCACAACACTGGATGTATGAATGAATAATGACTCCCCACAGCAATGGTTGCAGTGTCTAATATATGATGTAATCAAACACATTGCTTCCAGACACATGCTATAAGCTTCAATTCTGTCATTTTGCCTTCAAGCTATTTAACTGCAAGATGAGAAATACAAACTATTCCTATGCAAACACTCATTTCAGTTTTTTCTTCGAAGCGAAAGGAGCACAATGTTATTCAACATTTTCCAATGGGCAGCATTTCATTGTTTCATTGTTCAAGTTGCATGGTTATACGTGAATGCCTTCATATGACGGAACAGTCATGATTTTATTCTAAAAAAGAATTCTGAATATCATGAAAGTTGTGCAGTTCTGGTCAGAACCATTGGGGGTATATTTTAGACTTTCTTGTTAGTGTACGTTGGTTTATCTGTACTGCGCGGACAACAACGTGAACTGCTGATCTACCACACCCTTATCACACAACAGTTGGATCTCCTTCTTCAGTCCACTCCTCAAGTGTATGCATATATTTGTCACTTTGGCCACACAGGCACACTTCACAAGTTGGATTTTATCAACGTATCCCTTCGGACATCCAAGCTCGTTTTGAAAAACTTCAGGAAATTCTCTTAGAATTTCATCACGCAATTGTACGGTCGGACCAAAAAAAAAGGTCTGACCGTACAAAAATTCCGAAAAATGCTACCACCAAAGGTTCGATCAGCAAAAGTTTGAACCTTTGGTGGTAGCATTGTAGGTAAGTATAAAATAAAAAGACTGCGGGGGCTATGCGGGTGTCCCCTGCAACACCACACTCACTATACTGTGTGGTATAGTGAGCGGGGTGTTGCGGGGGACACCCCCGCAGCACACACGAAAAAAAAAAAAGAAAAGGACCCTGCGGCGGGTGGGGGAGTGTTGTGGGTATGTTGTGGGTGTGCATGGGGGTGTGACTATGTAGAGGGTTTGAATGCATGTTCGCATGGGAAATGTGCAAACCTTTTGTGGTTCGCACATTTCTCATGCAAACATTTCCGTTGCTGACTTTTCAGCGATGGAAAAATCACGCAGATCCTCTCATAACACCCTTGAACAGTCACTGTCACTAAGAAATGGTCATCCGCATTGAGATCCGATTTATTCTTAACATCTTTTGTTCCCTCCCTCCTAGCCTGGATGCTCCGCTGTTGTTCAATTAAAACTTAATTCTGCATTTGTGTCCTTTAAATTAAAACTTTGCAATAAAGTAACCTGAAAGTGGGATTCTCTCCACATTGTATCCTCCAGGGCTAATGTCAGGAGTGTTCAAAGCACTCACATCTCCAATGCCCCTAAATAAATGACCCATGTCTCTAAACAAACCAAAGTCCACTTTGCACCAGAGTTTGACCACATACACACTCATGCCATTAATCTCCACTGTGGTGCCGGGGCACCTATACTGACTCTTGCCCTCTATAATGCACACTTGGGAAGATTCCTTGCCTGCAACAATGTCCACGGCCTCATCACTGTCCTCCCCAGTGATGCTTCTTTCACTAGGTTCAACATCATTTTATTATAGAATCATGATCACGCCTTGCATCGCCTTCCAACATGGCTGTGAGGTTGCCCGATGTGAGGAACTGCCATACTGAAACACAGCACCAGCGAAGTACCTGAAAAGTACTGTTGGCTGTTGTAATCGAGGATGCATCTTGAATTACCTCCACTGAGCTACGAGCAGCAGCATCAGGAGCCATCAGTCCGTCCACCGGAGGACATCCTTTACTGCCGCACTCGACTTGCCTGACCCAGGAAAAGGAAGAAGGAGGAGTGAACGGGTATTTCCTCCTTAACTACTTGTGGACACTAAGCACTGTTACTGACATTGTGTGTCCATGGATTGGACCTTTTGAGGATATTGTGTATCCCTAGAGTGGAGTTTTAATTATTTTGCATACTGACAGCGCACCCCGCCAATGCTATTGTGTGTTTAGTGTTGACACGAGACATGTATCAGCAGAAACTGTTGCACTTACAAACTTGTTGTTTGTTTCACTTTAAGGTGCTTCCAAGTTGGCGGCCAGCCCCCCATGATTGTCACACCCACGTGACTTCCTTTAAATCAGCCAGTCTAGCGCACTCGCGCTGCGCACCAGCGAAGTACCTGAAAAGTACTGTTGGCTGTTCGCGGTGCGCGGCGAAGCAGCAGTTGTATACTTTTAGAGCCCAGAGCTCAGGTTAAGGACCTTATCTAATACTCAAGGAAGCTTCAACCTCATACCAACTAGTCCGTGAAATTTTGAGGTTGTAAGAGAGGGAACCACTCCCGAGGTGTAGAAACTTTTTCTTCTTTTCTTCAATGGTGAGTGGCATCCTCCCTAATAAGCCATGAGGCATATTTATACTTTAAGAACCGGAATGCCTTTGCTTCCTAATGTGTGGCGGGCTGCACGTGTGAGAGATAATACTGAAATGTCAGAAAATAATTCTCGCACCACTACAACAAATAATGCTGTGCCCGCCTGCTCCACACCCAAAATAGTTTCTGGGAGCCGAAAGTGAGGTAGCAAAAAAGACCCTGATACTAACTCCTCTGATATTCGCACATTCTGTTTTCCATCAGCACCAGTTGCTACCTGTACTAACCTTCAAATACCCTTATCCAATGTCATCACAATTGGTGATCAGCTGGATAACAATGATGCTAATGTTGTAGTCACCCCGATACAGGTACAAGATGCAGAGGAAGATGTGATAGAAATTACAGCATGTGACATCTCTCTATCAGATAGCACTTTACTCAGAGGGGAATTAAGACCACACACTAGTGTTGCCATGGGCAATTTCTCCACCTCTCCTTCTGCATCTCACTATATTGTGCCTGTGACTATTGATTTAGCCAACTCTCAGACTGAACTATCTAACCATGTCTTAGCAGAGAAATTATAATTCTCGCCTAACATCTCTGAAATCACCCACCAGAATCAGTGTCATCCTCATCCTTTTTAAATCCTACACCTCGTAGGCAAGTTGACTCACACTTTCATCCGACGCATGAGGGGGTATCTAAAACAGTGATTATGTCTTTTGAAGCTATGCAAACAACCATGAACATTTCATTGAAGCTATTTCATACTTTGAATGACACGATAAAAATTCAAACTGAACTTCTCAATTCGGTAGTAACCTGGCAAACCAAACGTGATGTTGCACTATCATTGTATGATGCCGCAACTATCACCCAATTTAATACATTAAAACAGAAAAAAATTGTTGACTCTGCTACATCGACTGAAAATGTGACTATTGATTATGTTAGCACTGAATC
The DNA here is from genome assembly GCF_040938575.1 of Ambystoma mexicanum. Lineage (NCBI taxonomy): Eukaryota > Metazoa > Chordata > Amphibia > Caudata > Ambystomatidae > Ambystoma > Ambystoma mexicanum. The sequence goes on from NC_090925.1 coordinate 81,409,972, forward strand.
TAACTCATGTGCTCCAGTGCTTCCATGCTTTCCAAATATCATTGTTGAGCAAGTTACCAATGTCCCGACCAATCCGGTCATACCGGAAAAACAGGGCAATAAGAACCCTACAGACATAGCTGACAATGAAGTCTATACAATCTTTTCAAAAAAAGACCATATCGCTAAGCAATCACGATCAAAAAAAGCATCCAACGTAGCGACAAAAAAATCCCAAAACATTAAGATCACCAAACAGTCAATGACCGCTCCTTCCAAGCAGTTCATAAAACAAATTAACGTACCAAGCTCAAGTTCTCAAGTAGCCTCTTTGGCTGTTGCAAAAAAATACCTACTACTAGCGCAAGCCCGCAAACAACAACCAAATGCTGGCTTCTTCACCACGCAAAAAAAGCTGTCTCATGAACCGCTGGATGAATTGATTAATGCGGTGAATTCTCATGCAAACATGCATAAAGAAACACCATTAAAAACAATCACTCACCCACCAATATCTGAACAGCTTGCTCACCCGTCAAATGATATAAAAGAAAGTACAGCCTCACGACGGGAGGAGATTAGAATAGCAGTTGACGCATACATGGCCCAATCCTCAACTCAGAGAGACCTTATAGTCCCTGCATCCGCAGGCAAGTCCTCTTTTTCTCCTAATCTGTGTGTGTGCCAACGCAATAGTGATGAATTAAGTAAGTGTGACAAGTAAGTGTGACTCAAGAAATCACAAAGATATGCCAGCCAATTTGAACAAAACATCTTGTGTAGGCTTGCATAACGTTGGTAAGGCACAACTGACGAATCAGATGGAAGGTCATGAAACAGAAATAGCCCAAATGATAAAATCTTTGCTTCCTAACAAAACCAACGCTGAAACAAGTAAACCCCCATCGATACTTCTTAAGAAAAATATGCCAACATCTCAGGAAAAATCACAAATTAAACCCAGTTATCACAATGTGGGTTCATTGCTCCTGAGTTGTCGTCCTAAACCATATCCTCAATACACCCTAAACCGCCAATGCATTCTAGAATTATTCTTTGATATTGATTCCCTGAATGATATCATCAGTTCGGACATAGAACAAGTGGAGTTTATAGCTGTGACTCAACAAAGTACTGTCAGACTATGGTTCCGGTCTAGAGTGATTAAAAATCTTGTATGGCAAGCAAAAGAAGTCCTATTCTCAATGGGTTTCTTAGTCATGTGTGAATCACAAGATGACACTATGTCAAATCTCTTAATCTCTTTACAAAAGAAGGCCCCAAAAAAAATGTTACTTGGCACCTCAGCAATGTCAACCAAGAAGTTGAATGTGATACAAATCAAAAATGCCAATGTCAATGTGAATAACTAAAAATTAGCTAGAGCAGAAGGATGCGAAAGATGCAATATCCCTTGTCTCTTGGAACACATGTGGATTCAGTCATCTACTTGGAAACAAGGCTAATGCACTTCCTGACTACGACATCATAATGTTACAGGAAACATGGATCACAAACTCTATACTTTGGGAAAACGATGAATTGCATGCCACTTTGGCCCTTAAAGCTCTTAGAGGCCGTCCCATGTGTGGCCTTCTCACCGCCACCAAAATTAGTGCAAATATTTCAATCATACATAAATATTCTCCAAATTATTATACTCAATTGACTATCGTGTCAATTAATTCCATCCTCTACGCTCAAGTTAATCTTTACTGGAATCCTTTGAGAACTGAGGAATCAGTGTTCATTACAAATGTGTCAACTCTGTTAGATTATATCACCTCTGTGCCAAAAATAGAGCATACTATCATAGCGGGCGATTTAAATCTTCATTGTCTAACAAAGTTGAAAGTTTCTGAACAAAATAGGAGAATCCTATGGAACCATTTAATGAAATCAAGAGGTTTCAATATGATGAATGGCTCTAGTCCGCAAGATTATCCTCCTAAGAACACCTGGTCTCAAAGAGGAGCCAGTGGAATAATCGATTACATTTACATAAGTGCGTCACCTTCCTTATACCCTTCTGAATTTACAATCTAACAAACAAGGAATAGTGATCACGATATGCTTTGCTTGCAATGGTTTATTCCTCATTGACAATTATTGGCCACTAAAACAAAATGGGGTTTTTCTGTAATGACAAACAACAGTGGTAATAGAGTACGATGGACTGCAGACATTATTGCTCAATTTGGTATAACGTTGGAAGCAGCTTTTGACAATGCCCCCATAAATACAGTTTCCAGTTCAGTCTACCATGAAATACTGCAAAAGATGAGTCAAGCATACTCTACGCAAAAACAACATATGCCTCGAAATCACGTGTTTGATTCCAAAATTAAGGAAAGAAAAGCACTTTTCAGAAAAGAAAAGAGGCAGGTGATGCTTTTGCCAACCTGTACCCGATACTTGAAGCTCAAGCTTCTAAAAACAAATTACAAAAATTGGATCCGACACCATAAAGCACAAATGCTACAAGTAGACGGAGAACATATGCTTGAACTCATTAAAGACAACAACACTGCACGCATATGGAAAGTGATAAATGAGTCAACCTCGTCTCAACAATTTTGTAAACAAATCCAACATGTCTCAGAATCCACATGGGTGGATTACTTTCAGAAAATCCTTGCCTCACCTAAACAGGATGATAATGTACATACTAGAATTAAGACCTCTCCATTTCATCTTGACATTGACAGAACAGATATATTATACTATGTCCAAACAATTAGCGCATCAAGAGCTCCAGGGCCTGATGGCCTGTCTAACTATATATTTAAACAACATCCGGAATTATGGGCTAACATTCTTTTCACCTTATTCCAGCAAATCAATTACTCTCAAACTCTTCCTTGCTCTTGGAAACACTCCATTATAGTTCCTCTTTATAAGAAAGGTAACCGAGAGAAACCAGATAGTTACAGGCCAATTGCACTGCTCAATGCGCCAGGAAAAATCTACACTCGAATTGTGTTAAAAGAATTGAACTCATGGATGAACTTAGATAATATGCGTGATCCATTTCAAAATGGGTTCGTATCTGGGCTCGGAACAACCCCAAATATGTTGATTCTCAACATGTTAAGAGCAAAATATATCAACCGAAACCAAAATCTCTATATGGCATTTGTTGATTTCCGCAGTGCCTTTGACTCTGTCGATCGGAGTTTACTGTTCTCCAAACTAAGAAAATATGGTTGTCCTCTTTCATTACAACGAATAATAGAAGAACTTCATTCCAACACAACGGTCCAAATTAGATTAACTATAGAAGGACTATTATCCAAGAGGGTCAAATCGGAAAGAGGTGTCAAACAAGGCTGTATTTTAGCCTCAACACTCTTCAACCTATTCTTACTAGACTTGGGGATTGAATTTGAAAACGAGGAAAGTGACGCACCTAAACTAGGGACCCAAAAAATTAGATGGATCCTTTACGCAGATGATCTGGTGCTTGTCTCACAGACCCCTAGAGGTCTCCAGAAACTACTACAATGTCTAGAGAACTACATCAGAGCAAACAATCTCATAATTAACACGGATAAAACCCAGGTGGTTATCTGCCAAAAGAATTAAAAAAAGAAGGATACTAGACGATGCAAATGGACATTAAACAACCAAAATCTCTGCGTAGTTTCTAACTATAAATATCTAGGCCTTTACTTTTCTGGTAGTTCAGAGCCTCTTTTGAAAACATCTATTCTAAGGGCCAAAATTATATTATTGGCCTCGCAAGCCTCTATCTTGATGCGTAAATATGGGACATTTACAACAAATCATATAGCATTGTTCTACAAACAAAAAGTAATTCCCATAATGTCGTATGGGACCGAATCTGAATTACCTCATTCAAGAAACTACTGGGACAGGTAAGAAGGTTTATTTTGGAAATCTGTCTTCAAACTCCCAAATTGTACACCTACTGCTCTGTTAAGACTTGAAATGGGCATCTGTTCAATCTATTGTCACGTAATGTGATAAATGTGTTGCTTCTTCAGGAAGTGCTTGGTGGGTGCCTCTGAGAAAAATGTGTTGAACACCATTGCACACTACCTTTTAACATCCACTGACAAATTTCCAAAAGTGTGGTACAAATGTGTACTCGAAATCTTAACTGAAGCTAATATTTCTCTACAATTGTTAATTCTAAATCCTTCCAAAGCGAAGAAAACACTGTTTCGATATGATTGGATTGTAACCCAAGATATGTGCAAAAAACTGGTATACTTCTCTACTTTAATCTTTCTTCCAAAAAAAATGGGTATAATGGAGAAATATCTTCAAAAATGTCCTTCTCACTATGTGAGGTTACAAATGATAAGAACGCGCTTAAATCTCCATCCTACCTATGAAATCTTGGCTAGAAGGGATAATGAACTGAAGCAAAGTAAATGGTGTCGGTTTTGTAAAAACAATACGATAATTGAGTCTCTTAGTCATTTAGTAGTGTGCTGCCCAGCTTTGGAAACATTACGGCAAGCATATTTAAAACATTTGCTGCAGCTTTATTGCTCTCATACGGAGGAAGAAATTTGGGGGCTTTTGATTAATAGTGAGCGCTCAGCAATATACATTGTCTTAGTCAAATTCTTATCTACCATTGTTTATTGATTTGATTACCAAAAGTATAAAGAAGGTCTACTTTTATATTATGGAACAATTGTAATTTAAAACTGTGAAATGATGAATTGTAATGTAATGATGGTATTAAGATTATGCATATTTATATCTTTTGTACTAAACATTTGAAAGGTTGAATTTCAGCCAAACAAATAAAAATAAATAATAAAAAAATTAAAATTATACTGAAATATAGTAAGGGTTTGTCCTTGTTAATTCCCCACTCATCACCCTTAGCACCTTCACCACCACGCTGTCTCACTTCATTATTACCGCCATTTGGTTTGGGTTTACCTTTTTCTTCCTCACCACCAGGGGCCAGATTATAGAAACTTTCCACAGGTCCCAATTGCAAAGTTGCACTTTATTAGCTTCAAGGCCACGTTTGCCCTAGTGCAGAAAGTCTTGAGGCCCAGTTAAAAAACCTTTCTACCATGTCAAGTGCAATGTTGTATGGTATTAGCACTAGGGCAAACTTTGACCCTTTGAAAAATGTATTGAAAAACTATTTTGTTTGCCCCTAGTGCTAGAATTGCACATGTCATGGTGCAAACATTTTCAAATATAACGCCAATGTTTTTTGCCCTAGTGAAAAGTTTGCCCTAGTGCAAATATTGTGGAACTTTGCACTTGCACCGACATTCTGTAATGTCGTGATTGGATATCGGAATTGACCTCCTTCTCCTTACAGTTAAATTCTCTAACACACATTTATGTGTGCTCAACCCTCTTTGCAATCAGAATAACATTCCTTAGGCTCCAGACCCCTTAGCTCCTCAACTCCTCCCTTATTTTGTCATCCAAGCACTTCAGCATAAATTAGTGCCAAATTCTCTCTTCAAACTTGTCTTGAAATTTGCACATGAGCACTGACTGCATCAAATTTGTTACATAATCCTCCACACACTCACCATCCATTTGGGCTCTCACCCCAACACAACACCTCTCCAATCTTACCTTTATCTGAGGACTAGAGTGTACGTGGAGTTTTTTGTAGTTCTGTCTCAAATTGAACACTTCATTGTCCATTTGTTCTGCAGTGAAATCCAGCAAACTCCTTTAGATTCTCGCTCCTTCATGCCCCTCACAAACCATTAATAAGGATGCTTTCAGTGACTGGTATAGTTTGACCCATCCAATGCTGCAGCTTAGTCTAGGAAGTTCAGTTTCCATGCACCCCATTTGATCGTAGGGGGGCTCCATCACCGAGCAGGAATTCCACTCATTTAGACAACATTTCAAGTGCAAAACAAAATTTGATATTATACAGGGATTATTTGCATTCTTCCTAGACAAAGCTGGCACTTGACACTGCTAGTGGGACTATAGTCTGTGGGGATTGCCTGTCTTTGTTCCTTTGTGAGGGCAGGTAACAACCTCCCTCAGAGAGACAGCCATTCCACAGGATGCTCTGACAGGAGCAAAATTCAAAGGGCATGCCCCTTCTCAAAAGGAGTAGCCTCAAACTAGGGTGCTGCATAGAAAAAAGGCCTTTGACTCCATTGCAAAGGGAAGGGGGCTGCGTTAATGGAGACGAAGGGAGCTTGTTAAAGCTGGAGGAAGGTTCTCACATCTTGTTTCTCACTGCCCCTACCTTTGCTTCCTGCCCTCTACACTTCCTGTAGTACAAAGTGAAGTCAGAAGCCAAAGTCCACTTATTTCAAGAACAGTGATTGGACCCGTAAAGCATCCTAGGTTCAGTCCAATTACTTGTGGGATTTTGCCTTTAATATAGTGGTCCCCCACTACTTGTTTGATTCCCTCTGGCACATAAACCTGGGAAATAATTAATTTGACCTATGTGAAGACTGAGAGTACAAGGCAGTGGGAAGGTCTTTCCCCTAACCATTCTCAGGGACCAGTGGGTGTCAACTGCTGTTGGGACACAAATGTCCTTTCTGCCAGCTACAACAGTACCCATGACCTCACTGTCTTGAAGGACCCCTGCAATGTGTGCAAGCCTCCACGTGTTTGGGAGCCAGAGACCAAGGACCAATCTGCTCCTGTAATCCCTGGATTGGGATTCACATCTCCTTGAGAGCTAAGACATTCAGCACCCCTCTTTTTATTGTACTGAACTGTTCAAATTGCTTTTGAACTGTGTTGAACTGTGTTCATCACATCTAGAACTACAGGAACCACCAGTGCTGTGTTTAGCACTGAACCAAACTCTTTGAACCAGTGTGCTTGCATCTTGAACTGCTCGGCTTGATTCAACTGCCAACAATGTTTGCCATCTCAAACCACTGCAATGTCACTCAACAACTCAAACCAGCTGTTACAGAAGTAACTCACCCCGGCTCACCCTCACACTTCTGCTTCATTAGACCACACACAAGAGAATCAGGATCACTGCTTCTAACCTTCACTGAACCTCCAATCGAACAACGGGAGCATTATTCACTGACCATGCTCAACCCCAAGTGATTCTGGTCCAACCAACCTGCATCGCTCAAATGCCACCTTTGAAACTGTCCTGAGTTCCAGATTCACCCCAGCTTGACGCCAGTTCGCAGCTTGGATCACCTCTATTCACTGCACCAAACTTCATTTGAATTGCTTGCACAACTGCTCAAAGCCTGGATCCATGCCATCAAACTGCCAGAATCTCCAGAAATGGTTTGATGACTGTTAACTGCCGTGTTGGCCCATTGTTTGGCCCTGGAAACTAGTTTGGTCACTTTTACACTGTTTGACCCAAGAACATATGCATTTCAGCAACACTATTCATCCCTAATTCATTACCCAGATTGCTGTGTAAGGGAGGCATGATATCCAACAGTAAAACAGAAACAGGGATCACAGTTCAAGGGTGTTTATTGAACTTCAATTGGGTTTGAAAAACACCTATCTAATACTAAATCTAAAGATGGGATCAAGCTACGAACATAAAATAATAATAACGCAGTCCTAGTTGAGTCTGTCAAAATAAAAGGGCCTCTACTAACAACCCTATTGCCAATCCTTACTTCTAAATTCAAATAGTGTGGGAAACAATGTTATGCAAAAGAAAAGTGTTCAAGAAATTATATGTCAGGATATCCAAGCCGTTGGCTTCCCTTTCCCACATTTTCAGCACGGGACAAGGCAGCACACTCGAGCTTAGCACACTCTCTGGCTTCTCTAGTACGAGGATGCAGTTCAAAACATCAACATCAGGGCCTTCTGTGCTAAAGTCTCTGCAAGTCTGATGCAACACAACAAAGATTAAATTTGCTTTTTAACTTCTCTCAGGTAATGTACTGTTCACCCCGTGGTCCCCCTCCTCCAGGCTCAGTCCCACTTTGACACAAAATCTTCATTGATCTCCCTCCACCAGACTCGGACCAAATGTATTTAATTTTCCAAACTTTCTCTACTTCATCCAAATCAAACACTTTCAACTGTGCGCAGTATTTTGCTTGACCGGTCGCAGGACCACTTCGAGTCACAATTACTTGCTTTCTTCTTGATAAAACATTTTCCTTACTTTCACTTTTGCCACTTTTCAGCTGGATACATTTGATTGAGCACCCAGGCGGTGCCATACCACTCTGTGAAAGGTATTGCATTTTACTTTTAAAGTTCAATCACTCATCATCAGTTCACTTTACTTGCGTCTCTTATCACGCACATTTTAACAATGTGCGTTCCAGAGCTCGCCATAAAATGTTGCTGCTTTCAACCGTGGCTTCAACACAGACCGGTCTTATATTGGTCTCTCTGACTCCGGCTGTGTTGATTTCACTGATTCTGCTTTGTTCTTGGAGCCAAGGACTGTACCAGGGCAGCTGCTGCTTAGCCCTGCTTTGATTATTGACGCGGTAGGGCCCCGGGTATCTCTGTCCTGGTTTTATGCTTTTGATTCTCGAGGTCTCTGGAAAGTAACAGTTCCTTGTCAAAAAGGTCACAAGAACTTCCATCCTTGCAATCCCCTTCTGTTTTGTCATCTTTCTTCTCTCGCTCAGCTGCCATCTCAAAACTGCTGTTTCCTCATGTGCTTCTCCTCGCTCAGAGTATGCTCTTGTGCTCCATTTTACATCCGTGTGGGGAAGCTTAATGGAAGTCCGGTGTGTGTGATGGTCAGTAATTGCCTGACCTCACCTGACCATTGTATTGCGACAAGTCAGGTATACTGATTGGGTGTTAGTCTGTTTTCTCTCATAGCGGGCTGTCCATGTGAAAGTGTTTTAGTTGTAAAAGGGGGTGGGGGTAGAGTTCCTAAATATCCTACCTGGTAGGATGGGGTAAAGGTGTTATAGGGAAGAGTATACTGTGTCCAACTCCCACTCCCCGAACAACCCTCACCTAGGTGATCCTCCCGCACTAGCCCGCCCCCAGGAACTGGATCCAGCAGCGATGGCTGTGTCCTGGCCACCTGCATGACAGATGCTCTGGGACTAGTGGGTGAGACACCTTCTGGTTTCTCACATGCCCTTGCCCTATGCGATGTAGCCGCATCTGTTTCACAGGGAAACCAAGCAAGGAAATCCACGTTCCCCTGGCCTTTACCTTTTCAGTGCTCCACAGTGCTCCATAGTAGGGTTGCAGGTCTAGGAACCATTGCATGACTCGAGGGTTAGAATCCCTTGTTGGCTTATCCACACTTATGAAGAATGATCTGCGATGAGAGTGATCTTCCTTCCTAGGAAATAGTATCTTAGATGGGTGATGGCCCATTAGTTGGCAAGGGCCTCTAATTCTAACATAGTAGTTTTTTTTTTACGTGGGAATAGTTTTCGACTAGTGAATAGGATACAGTATTCTAATCCATCACAAACCTGTGACTAAACTGCTCCTAAACCTGTAAGAGAAGTGTCAGTTTGTAACACAAACTCTTTTTAAAAATCTACTACCTTTAGGATCGGGTTATGGCACAGGGTTTGTTTTAAGCTGTTGCAACATACATCATCCCTGTCAGTCCAATTAATCTTCTGAGGTTCGGCGTTCTTTAGTCTGCCTGTTGACCTAGCTGTTCTGTCCAAGAAATTAGGGATAAACCTACAGTAATAACCGATTAATCCTAAGAATGCCCTGAGGTCTCTCTTGGTTTAGGCGTGGGGGTGTCTAGGACGGCTTTCACTTTTTCTCATTGAGGCTAGACACTGCCCTTCGCTACAAAGAAGCAAAGGTATTTCACGGCTGATGGAGCCAGTTTTCATTTGGATGGATTGGCAGTTAAGCCGGCTTCTCTGAGGGCTCTCATAATAGTAAAGAGATGGATGAGATGGTCTTCCCAAGTCTTATAATAAATGGCTATGTTGTTAATATAAGCCCCACAGAAATTGGAGTAGGGCTGTAATATCCTATCCATTGGTCATTGGAAAGTGGCAGGGGCCCTGTGTAGGCCAAAAGGGAGGACTTTGAACTGGAATAGTGCCAGGCGTGTCATGAAAGCTATCTTTTCCTTATCAGGTCCATGTACCGGGACCTGCCAGTATCCATTGGTTAAGTCAAGGGTTGATAGGAAGGTGGCATTTCCGAGTTTACCTATCAATTAGTCGATACGCAGCATAGGACATGCATTGAAGTCAGAGATGGCATTGACCTAGAGGATGTCTATGCAAAACCTCCAGAATTTATCAGATTTTGTGACCAACACAATAGGGGAGGACCATGAGCTTGAAGAGGCATTGTTAATATTTGCCCTTAGCATTTTGTTCACTTCCTCAATCACCATCTTTCTACAGGATTCCAGGAGTCTAAATAGTTTCAAATGGACCACTTTTCCATTTGCAGTTCTGATATTATGATAAGTACAGTGCACTCTCCCTGGTGTCTCACTGAACACATCGGGGAATGTTGTGCCTAAATCTTTTAAGTCTTCTTGTTGTTGACTAGATAGCTATTGAGGAATTAATTCAAGATTACCTATTTCCTCAGGTACCAAAAAAGACAGTATTGACGCAGTGGTTGCGGAAAGATTTATGTTGTAGAGTTGGGTCTTTTCTTTCTGTCAGGTTGAGCTATTTTATAAGTACAGGTCCCTGTTTGCTCTAGTACTTCATATGGCCCCTGCCACTGAAGACATATGTCACGGGTGGATACAGTTTTAGTTCGTGATTAGCAGAAATACCTAGAAAATAATAGAGAAATAGACATGGATTTTCAATAACAAATAACAGGAATTTAACCCGTTATACCTACCACTACCCACGATCCTGTGATAGAAAGAATTCTTAATAACCTCCGCCAACATCTTCTCCCTTCTGCACCTCCTCCTCCGTATTGTCAACCACAGATCCCATTAGTAATAGGGCCCCTGGGCCCCAAGTTCCCTCCCACTATACCCGATGCCCAAGATCCTTCCCTCTTGCCAGACGAAGATGACATATCAGATGCCATCATATACCCTCCCAGTGAATATATACATGTACGATTGGCAAAGAAAAGAAATTAGAACCTGTTATTAGGAAAACCCTGTTATTAGGAAAACATGGGCCGCCTTAATGACTACACAATGAAAGAATCTAAGGGAGCAGGCTATTCAGCTCATATCGAGCAGAGTCAGACAGAATACAGTCAAGGAAGTACTTGAATCCCAAGGTCCTGAGTGACTGATTCTATTACAATGTTTGGGTGACGAGATCCGGACCCAGTGGGAACAAAAAATGCCTTCTGCAGTTCCTAGGGTATTGCAAGATTTAAACTTAATTGCATTCTCTTGTCATACGGTGAAGGATCCTTTTACACATGTTGAAGGACTCTGGGAGATATTTAGTGAAACAAAAGTACTAGAGAAAACTTGATTGGAATTGGTAATTGAAGCCAATACATCTGAATATGTCCAACGGCCCTCTGGTTACCCTAGTATATAAAGAGCATTGCATTACAATTAATGACACATACCACTCTCAAATGGGCCACCACTCTGACACCTCTCTCCGTTATTTGCAGTGCCTTTTGCCAGTATGCCCGACCGATGCAGATGCATCTGAAAGTAATTACCATGAAAGTAATATTGGATGCAATTATGCACCAAAATGAGTAAGGCGAGATAGAAAATTCAGCGGAATTGCAACATCTTAAACTAATAATAGAGAATGCATCCATGATGAGTATCCCAGAGGAACTTATACATTTAATGGCTCTTTTAAAATCAGATCCCTATGTGGGAGGTGTCGCCTGCGTATATGCCAGAGTACGCAACTCTTGATGCTCAAGGACCCCTGCCCTTGTTAACCAAGGGAAACCAATTGTGCAACCTGCTAAATATGACACTCAATTTGTTTATGTGCCTTTTCCAGGCAAGAATTGAATGCATTGAAACTGAACCCTATCAGTTTTTTTTAAAGAATTACAGGTCGTTTTGAATAGCTCTATCTTCACTAGTAGGGATCTGGAACCCCTATTTTCAGTAATCTTGCCATCATATATTTGGACACCAATCAGAAATATCACTGACCTTGGAACTTTGGGGGGGGCATGGGATACACTTTTTCAACTTGATGCTGATAGGACAATTGGTGAAAGGCCTGCCCCCGCAGTGCTCAACCTTCCCACCATGATAGTTGCACAACTTAAGACGGTGGTACCCCAGAAATAAATAAATTGGGACAAGCTTGCGCATGTGTCCAGAGAAAAAACGGAGGGGTAACAGAGCATTTTAATACGTTTGAGCAAGTATTTATTGATTATTCAGGACAAGAAATGACTACGCTGGCAATTATTACCAGAAATGAGTGTTCTTATAATGCAATCAGAGAGTGACTGGCAGACTAAAACAACATCAGATATTCGGCAGATATGGCTCAATTTTATGAATATCGAGTGAATGTGGAAAAAGAAAAAGCAAAGAAGAAGAGAGTGGATCTTAAGACAAGAGCGTTAATACAGCAAGTACAACAGGGAACTAGAGGAGGGCTATTTATTGCCCCAAGAGCAAGGGGTGTTGGTCCGTTAGTACCATTTTCACCGCCAGGGCCTAATCAGTGTGCATATTGCAAACAGGAGGGCCACCGGAGGGCGCAGTGCCCAGCCTTGTTGAATAGGGGAAGTGGAATGTATCAGAGAAGGGGAAGAGGACGTCAGGTAGAACAGGTTGAACAGGTAGGAGGTAGGGGTGGATGAGTACCACCTGGGCATGCGGCTGGCACTGCTGCAGCTACTACAGTCCATATCAGCTCCAACATTTTTGATAATCCAAACAATCCTTTTGTTACTAATCAGTACAACACTGGGGATTTTTCTTGGGAATTCTCAGAATAGGACAGCCCTCAAATGAAAATGGAACCAATCCCCATCCCTGTGGATCAAGCAGGACCTTACGTTCACATGAGAGTTGGGAGACAGGAGCATCAATTATTTGTAGAAACAGGGGGACAAAGAGCTCTAAAGATCATGCTAGGGTTTCAGATATTCCTTTGAGTGGGCTGTTAGGCAGAATCATATGCAGTACCCTTTGGGAACACCACACACAATTAAGACTACAAGTGTAAGTACAATTTCACCTTTGGTACAAGCCTGTACTACACAGTAAAGTGGTAGCGATGGCTGAGCAGCCAGACTTACTCAAGAGTAAAGTGAGCAGTACAAGAGTTTACACAAAGGACAACAATTACTATGATTCAAACAAACACTGTTTCAAGGTTTCTGAGTAAAAGAATATACATTTATTTACACCATCAGTTATAAAACAGTTCACTATTATAAAGCTGCAGAAAATCACAGTCTTAATACACTAAAACATCAGGCGCAAATACATCCAATGGATCAAGGAAAATGACATCTATCTCTTTTATCCTCCCTACCTCTCCCAGCTCACCCATAGCTCATCACCCTGACCTGACTCCAAGGAACACAGCAACAGCCTACCTAGAACCCTGCACACACGACCAGTACTTCTGCACATTTTATACATCCTGTACATATGACCGGTACTATTGTACATATTATACATATTATACTATCTACTGTTTATATTTCCCTCCTTACTTGTATGTATATTACTTACTATATATTAAGCTCGCCTATTTTATTTACTGTATTTTATTTACTGTATTTTCTTTATTGTATATGAACGTGCAGCAATGTAACCAAGCTGAGAATATTCTTTTTGCCTTTTGCGCCCTTTTACCCCCGGGTCCGGTGCGCACTACAAATATTAAACTAAACTAAACTAAACCCCCAATCAATTCTGGACAAGTTAGGCTCAAAAATGAAGTGTGAGCAAAATGGCACTCCAGCAATTTAAAAGGGAGAACAGACAAGGTTATTCAAAATCAACAGCACCAACAAGTTATAGGCAGGGCAATCTAGAAAAGGCTACTACAACTAGGATTCAAGTCAATAGGTCTGGGCCAATGTTAATGTTTCAGAGTCTTTGCAGAGGATAACACAGTTCAAAGTAGTTTGCGGTTAAGTCTTTGTCAAGAGTTCAAAGTGAAGTTGGTCAGAGGAAAACTTATTCAAAGGAGAAGGGAAGGACAAGCCTTTCGGAGGGGCGAAAGTTTTCAAGCACTTTCACCCTGGTCAGACAGAAAGAACAACCGAGTTTGCACAGTACCTTAAAAGAAGAAGAATGCTGTCACTGAGGCAGTTGTTCCTGGCAGTTCCTGCAGGCTAACTGTTCCTGAAGCTTCAGTCGTGATGACAAGAAGGAGGACGGCTGGAGGGTCCTGCACTGCCCAGGGAAGAAGCCAGCAGCAGAGCAAAACGTTGAATAAAAGGTACGCTCCTTAAAACCCAAACTGGTTCTCTTCCCACTGGCTATCCGATCTACTGCAGAGATGTACAGCAAATTCATCCAGGATGAGGACCGGTGTCTGGTGTTTGGCGAGCTGGTTGTTCCCACCAAGCTCAAGGGAAGAAGATTCCTTGCGGATCTCCTGTGTCGTCAAAGTTTCAGACGATTCGGACATGCAGCTGGGCTTCACCGGGTGTCCAGTAGTTGCAGCAGTCATCTTCCTTCAGATGCTCGTTGGTTCTCTCGTTCCAGTGGCGACTCAGCCTTCCAGTCCCAGAGACTGGCTTTTTATGCACCAAATCCCCCATTCACACAGCCTGGCTGTCAATCACACAGCAGGGTGGCTGTCCTGGAAGCACAGCCACCTGGCCAATCATACAAGAGAGCGACTTGGGTCTCCAAGGAGACCCTGTGCAGGGGGCCTCAAACCCCTCCCTCACATCCTGTCCACCCAGACACTCAGGCGCCTAAGGAGGGCTTCTGTGCAGAAGCCCGCCAAAGGACGGCGAACAAAGGAACCAAACCTGGTTTGGCGCGCAGAGTAAAACATTAGAAAGACCTTTACAAAAAGATATGGTGAAATAACTCGAAAATTAAATGTGGGTTACCGGGTTTGAGTTTGAGGCTACCACCATCGCCTGTATCGGTACCTAGGCTATTTTCATAGTCTGCGGTAGAATAAAAATGGTAGATACCACTGCCACCAGCCAAATCTTAGAGAAAGGGGAACATAATAATGTTCCATGATAGTCAGACAAAAGGGGATAACTATTAACCCCTCCAGTACTCTATTGGAAGATAGGGTGTACTGGGTCTGTAAGTTTAAAAAGACTAGTAAAGTCAATGGAAACTTTACATGTTCTGGGAGACAGTAGTCAGTCCCAGAAAATGGAGTTTAAAGTGGGAAGTCTGAAAAATACAACCCTGTGTCACTGCACTGAAGGTGCTGGGTGACACACAGTAACAAGATGATGTCTATGGGGTGGGTGAGACTCCATAGCCCATGAGCAAAAATGTACAACACACTGAAAATGAAAAGTTAAAAGCCCAAAACTTGTGTGAGAATGCTCCCTAACACTCGTCCCCCACACCAGACTAAGGGACAGGAGGATCTAATCACCACCAGGATGGATCTCCTGTTGCAAGTCGGTTAAATGGCCTGCTGAGTACACCAGCAACCTTTTATAACTGTTACGCTCACCTGGCTCCCACAGGGGCGTCGATTTGAACTGGACAGCTGCGGCCACCACCAATGTGACGCGTAGTGCCGAGATGACGGACTGGACTGGCCCACCTAGCTGCGTTTGCTTGGCCCGTAGGAATATTCTTCTGCAAATGGAGAAAGGGAATTAACCACCCGTGGAGTTGAGCGTTAACCCTCCCCCACTCCCGCTGTTCTCCCCACTGATCACCTTTGATGTCCCCTCTTATAGTCTCACCTGATGGTTTGAAAAGATGAGCTCTCCATCCTGCATTGAGCGCAGGGGCGCGTTGATAACCAGTTGCTTCACTGGCTCGAAGGAATTGGTGAGTTCCAGAACAATATTGACTCTGAGATTCCCGGCAAGACGCCGTAAGTATGTAGTTCGTAAGAGTTCAAATGTCTGACTTTCACTCTTGTCCGATTCCTTGCAGGTTGCAGCTTGACCCTAGCGAAGAGTTCCTCGTGGCAACCGGTAATATTCAGGTAAGGATTTGTATTGAGAGTAAATATGAAGTCTCGGGGAATAATGCCTCCGGCGGTAAAATCAGGTAAGTCTATTGTGGTGAGGAGGTTTCCCCTTGTTTGTCCCTTTGTTTCACCTTGCTGTCCTTTTGTTTCCCCTTAGGTGCCGGGATTCGGCAAGGATGCAGTGGAAGCTGTGCCGACCCGTGAAGAGGAATAGTACCCCTGGTGGTAAAATCAGGTAAGTCTATGGGGGTAACTAATATTGCCGCTGTGTATTACCTTGGCTCACCTTGCTGTTCTTGTCTTCCCCTTAGGTGCCGGAGTGCGGCGGGAGCATGCAGAAGGATGCGGTGGAATGTGAAGATGCTGCTAAGGCCGGTGAGTTCAGCATGGCGCTGCTGCAGTCGAGGCGACGCG
Organism: Ambystoma mexicanum; assembly: GCF_040938575.1. Classification (NCBI taxonomy): domain Eukaryota; kingdom Metazoa; phylum Chordata; class Amphibia; order Caudata; family Ambystomatidae; genus Ambystoma; species Ambystoma mexicanum. The sequence continues at coordinate 81,426,330 of NC_090925.1, forward strand.
CATAAAATAACTTCTTTCTTCCAGCTCGAAGGCGCGATGGATCGGGAATTCAGGTAAGGATCAAAGGTATTGCTCTTGTTCTAACCTTTTCTCCTTCTCTCCCCTTTTTCTAGGAGCTCTGGACTCGAGGCGGGCGTGGCAGAAGACTGGATGCAGACTTGCAGGCACGGTGAGCGTTACGCTGCTGGATGCAGAATAACGCGAACCGTGTGCTGCTCTTCGGGCGTGGTTTAAATAGCCCCCAAAGTAGTCCCAGGTAAGTATTCCTCCCGAGTCCCACCCGAGTAAAAAATAGTCCCTTAGGTAAAGTAGTCCCTTCCAAGCCTCCTTTGGCTTGGAGCTCTTGCAGCATGGTCTGCATCAGGTGAGTTTGCAGCATGGTCTGCATCAGGTAAGTTTTAATCTATGAGCCTGGCGCCTATGGTGCCAGGTTAACAAGGGGGGTCCTGGGAGTCCCTCTGCCAGACAATAGTCCTGGTTACGAGAGACTTACCCAGAGTCTTTAGCTCACTATCTTTCACAAAGAAGAAATATCCCAAACATATCAGTCTTTGTCCTGCCCTGGGGCAGTCCAGCACCGAAATGCTAGGCAATTCTCCTCTGAACAAGAGTACCAACAGAAACCCCAGACACGTGTTTCGGTCTTGTTGGACCTCATCAGTAGGGTGGATCTGTGCCTCTCTAAGAATAGTGAGCAAGGGGTCCACGTCTGGATTCCCCTAGTAACTTAGGGTGAGACCCAAAGTTACTTAAATATGCAGATTAACAAGGGGGGTCCTGGGAGTCCCTCTGCCAGACATTAGTCCTGGTTACGAGAGACTTACCCAGAGTCTTTAGCTCACTATCTTTCACAAAGAAGAAATATCCCAAACATATCAGTCTTTGTCCTGCCCTGGGGCAGTCCAGCACCGAAATGCTAGGCAATTCTCCTCTGAACAAGAGTACCAACAGAAACCCCAGACACGTGTTTCGGTCTGGTTGGACCTCATCAGTAGGGTGGATCTGTGCCTCTCTAAGAATAGTGAGCAAGGGGTCCACGTCTGGATTCCCCTAGTAACTTAGGGTGAGACCCAAAGTTACTTAAATATGCAGATTAACAAGGGGGGTCCTGGGAGTCCCTCTGCCAGACATTAGTCCTGGTTACGAGAGACTTACCCAGAGTCTTTAGCTCACTATCTTTCACAAAGAAGAAATATCCCAAACATATCAGTCTTTGCCCTGCCCTGGGGCAGTCCAGCACCAAAATGCTAGGCAATTCTCCTCTGAACAAGAGTACCAACAGAAACCCCAGACACGTGTTTCGGTCTGGTTGGACCTCATCAGTAGGGTGGATCTGTGCCTCTCTAAGAATAGTGAGCAAGGGGTCCACGTCTGGATTCCCCTAGTAACTTAGGGTGAGACCCAAAGTTACTTAAATATGCAGATTAACAAGGGGGGTCCTGGGAGTCCCTCTGCCAGACATTAGTCCTGGTTACGAGAGACTTACCCAGAGTCTTTAGCTCACTATCTTTCACAAAGAAGAAATATCCCAAACATATCAGTCTTTGTCCTGCCCTGGGGCAGTCCAGCACCGAAATGCTAGGCAATTCTCCTCTGAACAAGAGTACCAACAGAAACCCCAGACACGTGTTTCGGTCTGGTTGGACCTCATCAGTAGGGTGGATCTGTGCCTCTCTAAGAATAGTGAGCAAGGGGTCCACGTCTGGATTCCCCTAGTAACTTAGGGTGAGACCCAAAGTTACTTAAATATGCAGATTAACAAGGGGGGTCCTGGGAGTCCCTCTGCCAGACATTAGTCCTGGTTACGAGAGACTTACCCAGAGTCTTTAGCTCACTATCTTTCACAAAGAAGAAATATCCCAAACATATCAGTCTTTGTCCTGCCCTGGGGCAGTCCAGCACCGAAATGCTAGGCAATTCTCCTCTGAACAAGAGTACCAACAGAAACCCCAGACACGTGTTTCGGTCTGGTTGGACCTCATCAGTAGGGTGGATCTGTGCCTCTCTAAGAATAGTGAGCAAGGGGTCCACGTCTGGATTCCCCTAGTAACTTAGGGTGAGACCCAAAGTTACTTAAATATGCAGATTAACAAGGGGGGTCCTGGGAGTCCCTCTGCCAAGGCTCTTGTAAACCAGGACTCATGTCTGGCAGAGAGTCTCCCAGGACCCCCCTTGTTATTAGCCTATGGTGCCAGGACTGACTCTCCATATGAGCCTGGTGCCATAGGCGCCAGCACTGCACCCAAATAGCCCCTAGCAGGGGTTGTTGGGATTGCTTAGTATAACTTGATGCCTGCTTCCGGGGATGCTGGTCTTGGTCTGGGTCCCCGGGGGTAGGCATCATGACAGCACTCCCCCCCAAGGCCCCTCCTAAAGTCGTTCTTCCCTGTGGTTTCGGTTTGTCTGGGAAATTTCGGTGGAATTCTTTCATCAATCGGGTGCATGAACGTGGTCACTCGGTTCCCATGATCTTTCCTGTGGTCCGTAACCTTTCCAGTCGATTAAATAAAAAAGTTTTGACTTTATCAGCTTGGAGTCCAGGATGTTCTTAACTTTAAATTCGGGTTCCCCGTCTACAAGGATGGGGTCTGGTGGCTTGGTTAGTCTTGTCCCTGGTTGCACTGGCTTCAAAAGTGACACATGAAAGACGGGGTGAATTTGCATATTAGCAGGTAAGTCCAACTTGACAGCCACTGGGTTGATAATGGCCTTAATAGAGTAAGGTCCCAAATATCTGGGGTTAAAGGTCCGTGTTCCCTTTAGAGGTATATGTTTTTTGGCTAACCATACTTGGTCCCCTATCTGGTATTGTGGAGTATCACTTCTATGCCGATCAGCATATTTCTTGTATTTTTCTTCGCCCTTTTTAAATGTTCAGTTGCTTCCTTAAAGGCTTGTGTAATAGTAGCGTGCAGATGGTCCACTGCGGGCATTTCTAAGTGTTGGGGTGAGTCAAGGTCTGAGGTTCGAGGATGGTGCCCATATAAGGTATAAAAGGGGCTTTGTCCAGTTCCAGAATGTACTGAATTATTGTATGCATATTCAGCGATCCAAAGAATGTCTTTCCAATTACTCTCAGTCTGATGTAACATACAACGCAGGTATTGTTCGAGAGTCTGGTTGGTCATCTCCGTTTGACCATCGGTTTGGGGGTGGTGACTGGTCGATAACCTCACATCGATTTGCGCCAATTGACAACATTCTTTCCAAAAATGTGAAATGAATTGACTCCCCCCGTCAGAGACCAATACGGACAGAAATCCATGTATGCGAACAATGTTTTCGAGGAAATCTTTGGCCAGGATTGAAGCTGAAGGTAATCCCTTTAAAGGAATAAAGTGGGCCATCTTGGAAAAAAGATCCACAATGACTAGAATGGTGTTAAATCCATTGCATGGGGGTTGATCAGTAATAAAGTCTAACGATAAGGTGTGCCATGGTGTAGGCGGAATGTCTAAAGGTTGTAAGAGTCCAGCTGGTTTTTTCTTTTGACTTTTGTTTTGGGCGCAAATGCCACAAGACATCACAAATGATTTAATTTCCTTTCGCCAGGTGGGCCACCAGAATTGTCTCTTAATCTTAGCTTCAGTTTTTGCAATACCTGGGTGCCCCTCCATTAGGGTATCATGATAACGGGAAATGACTAGCTCTTGTAGTTCCTTATGTGGCAGAAATAGCCGCCCTTGGTAATAAGGCAGGTCATTGGTGACAGAGTATTCCGGGCCTTTCTTTACCCAGTCCTGCAGGGCTGTAGAATCAAAGAGTTGTTGGATCTTTACCTGAATGTCCTCTAGTGTCTGTAGAGTTGTCATGCCAAGAATCCTTTGTTCGGAAATTATAGGTACCGGTTCTGGGTTCACTTCTGCCTCTCCCATCCCTATTCGGGATAAGGCATCTACTTTACCATTCTTACAACCTGGTCGATAGGTTATCACGAAATCGAACTCGGCAAAGAACAATGCCCATCGGAGTTGGCGTGACGATTGGGCCTTGGCTGTCTTTAAATACTGTACGTTCCGGTGATCGGTGATCACAGTAATGGTATGCCTGGCACCGAGAAGATAGTGCCGCCAAGCCTTGAAGGCGGATTTAATGGCTAATAACTCCTTGTCGGTAACTGCATAATTTAACTCTGGTGCGAGAACTTTCTGGACCAAAATGCTACTGGGTGAAGCTGGACAGTGTCAGGGTCCTTTTGAGACAGGACAGCTCCCATGGCTAGACTGGATGCATCAGTTTCCACTATGTATGGACGTTCAGGGCGCGTGCTTTAATACAGGTGCAGACGTGAATTTCGCTTTCAGCTCTTGGAAGGCATTTTCAGCTTCTTCAGTCCACATAAAGCGTTTATTTTTTCGCAAGAATGCTGTGATGGGATGTACAACATGTGAAAAATCCGGGATAAATCTGCTGTAGAAATTGGCAAAGCCAAGCATGCTTTGTACTCCTTTAACTGAACTTGGTGATGGCCACTTAAGAATTGCGTCCACCTTTCGTGAGTCCATTCGGACTCCTCTTGGGGTCAGGATAAACCCAAGGAATTCAACTTCTGTGGCATGAAAAACGCATTTTTCCAGTTTTGCATATAGTTTGTGCTGGTGCAATTTCTCAAGGACTGCTCGGACATGCTTCACATGGTCAGATTCTGAAGAGGAGTATACTAGAATATCATCGATATATACGACAACACAAACGTCAATGAGTTCACGAAGGACATTGTTCATGTAGTATTGGAAGGCTGCTGGTGCATTGCACAACCCGAAAGGCATCACCTGGTATTCGAATAACCCATACTTAGTGCGAAAAGCAGTCTTCCATTCACCGCCCTCTTTTACACATACCAGATGGTATGCCCCCCGGAGATCTAGCTTAGTGTATATGCAAGCGTCCTTCACTTGGTCTAGTAGTTCAGGGATCAGAGATAATGGGTATCGGTTCTTAACAGTTATCTGGTTCAATGCGCGGTAGTCTATGCACGTTCTGAGGTCACCTTCCTTTTTGGGCACGAAGAACAAAGCTGAAGATGCAGGGGACTTGGATGGGCGAATGAAGCCATTAGCAAGGTACTGGTCTAAGTATTGTCGTAGGTGAAGGTTCTCAGGTTCCGTAAGGGCGTAGATCCTGCTACAAGGGGGTTGTGCACCAGGTACGAGATCGATTTGACAATCGTACGATCTGTGAGGTGGTAAGGTGTTTGCCTGTTCTTTTTGGAAGACATCCTGGAATTCTTGGTACTCTGGAGGTAGTTGCACGACTGCTGTGGTTACCTGGGCCAGGCCTGCGTTCAGATTTTTATTTGGATCACAGGTTTGTGCACAATCCGGGAAGGTTATTCTCTTCTCTCACCAATCAATACAAGGATTATGTGTTTCCAACCACGGTATCCCCAGTTTTATTTGGAACTGTGGGGCTTTGATTAGATCAAACACAATAGTCTCTCGATGCCCATCCTGACCCAATAGTGCCATCTCTGCGGTGGAATGAGTTACAGGCCCAGAGGCAATTTCAGTTCCATCGACTGTGGTGATGACATCTGAGGTGGTTTTTCGGCAGAGAGGTAGATTCATCCTGGAAGCTAATTCGTAGTCCACATAGTTTCCGATGGCCCCGCTATCAATGTATGCCCTTACTGCGTGCATACGCGATGGCTGCCTTGGATCTACGAGGACCATTGGTATGATGAAATGTGAGGTCTGAGTATCCTTCTTCAAGCTCGGCAAGCGGACCTCTACGCTTGTCGGGCGTGGTCGTTTCCCGAGTCTGACTACATATGGCTTTTATCAGCAGCTCCTTCCACCTTCTTGGGTGGTTTTACAGGGCAATCCCGTAGAAAATGGCCAGAAGTTCCACAATATAGACACAATTGCATCTGCCGTCTCCTTTCTCTTTCCTTCTGGGTTAAGGGTCCTTTAACCCCTCCGATTTGCATGGGTTCTGAAGCATCTGCTCCTTTGGGGTTAGCGTGGGTCTTGACCAACAACCGATTCTCAAACTTGGCTCGATCAGCCTTTCTGTTCTGAAGTCTGTGATCTAACTGGACCACTAAGTCTATATATTCAGCACAGTCTTGAGGTGGGTTCACGACTTGAGCCAAGACATCCTTGAGTTCTCCTCGAAGCCCTCGATGAAATAACGTGATTCGTTTTACCTCAGGCCATCCAGTTTCCACTATCAACCTATTAAAGGTTGATGATGTAGGATAGAAGGTCCTGGTTACCTTGTCGTAGGGACAAAAGTTTGTTATCCAGGGCCTGTCCTTGGGAGTGCCGGGCAAATATTCTTTCCATGCTCATTTGAAAGCCCTGAAAATCCCGAAGAATTGGGTCATCCTGAGTAACTAGTGGAACTGACCAATCAGCTGCACTGCCGCTGAGATATGACAATACGAAGGCTACCTTGGCTTGATCGTTTGGGAAGGCTCCGGGTCTGCATAAAAAGTGCAAACGGCATTGGTTCATAAACACGGCAAACCTTTTGGGATCTCCGGCAAAGCGTTTGGGCGGAGCTAATGGAATACTTCCTGGTAGGTTTATTTGCACAGGGTTACTCGATGACACAGGAGCTGTATTTCCCCCGGGACCTGGTAGGGGTGCTTGTCCAGCCTGGCTTTGCAGTAGTTGCCTAGCAAGGTCATCAGTTCGCTCCTTTGACAAAATCAGTTCTCTCCTAAGAGCATTGGTTTCTTGACGGGCGGAATGCACTTCAGCCCTCAGTTCCCCTAGTAATTGGGCCAATTGGTCAGTTTCTGAGGCATCCATAACGCCCGGGTGGGAATTTGTGGGTAGGCTTCGCATTCTGCTACGCTCACCTGGCTCCCACAGGGGCGTCGATCTGAACTGGACAGCTGCGGCCTCCACCAATGTGACGCGTAGTGCCGAGATGACGGACTGGACTGGCCCACCTAGCTTCGTTTGCTTGGCCCGTAGGAATATTCTTCTGCAAATGGAGAAAGGGAATTAACCACCCGTGGAGTTGAGCGTTAACCCTCCCCCACTCCCGCTGTTCTCCCCACTGATCACCTTTGATGTCCCCTCTTATAGTCTCACCTGATGGTTTGGAAAGATGAGCTCTCCATCCTGCATTGAGCGCAGAGGCGCGTTGATAACCAGTTGCTTCACTGGCTCGAAGGAATTGGTGAGTTCCAAAACAATATTGACTCTGAGATTCCGGCAAGACGCCGTAAGTATGTAGTTCGTAAGAGTTCAAATGTCTGACTTTCACTCTAGTCCGATTCCTTGCAGGTTGCAGCTTGACCCTAGCGAAGAGTTCCTCGTGGCAACCGGTAATATTCAGGTAAGGATTTGTATTATCCAACACAGTTCGATAAAATAATGTCAATATGTAACCTGTTGCTTTCTCCCTTATTCAGGCGCTGAGAGAAAATATGAAGTCTCAGGGAATAATGCCTCCGGCGGTAAAATCAGGTAAGTCTATTGTGGTGAGGAGGTTTCCCCTTGTTTGTCCCTTTGTTTCACTTTGCTGTCCTTTTGTTTCCCCTTAGGGGCCGGGGTTCGGCGAGGATGCAGTGGAAGCTGCGCCGACCCGTGAAGAGGAATAGTACCCCTGGTGGTAAAATCAGGTAAGTCTGTGGGGGTAACTAATATTGCCGCTGTGTATTCCCTTGGCTCACCTTGCTGTTCTTGTCTTCCGCTTAGGTGCCGGAGTGCAGCAGGAGCATGCAGAAGGATGCAGTGGAATGTGAAGATGCTGCGAAGGCCGGTGAGTTCAGTGCGGCGCTGCTGCAGGCGAGGCGACGCACATAAAATAACTTCTTTCTTCCAGCTCGAAGGCACGATGGATCGGGAATTCAAGTAAGGATCAAAGGTATTGCTCTTGTTCTAACCTTTTCTCCGTCTCTCCCCTTTTTCTAGGAGCTCCGGACTCGAGGCGGGCGTGGCAGAAGACTGGATGCAGACTTGCAGGCACGGTGAGCGTTACGCTGCTGGATGCAGAATAACGCGAAGCGTGTGCTGATCTTCGGACGTGGTTTAAATAGCCTCCAAAGTAGTCCCAGATAAGTATTCCTCCCCAGTCCCACCCGAGTAAAAAATAGTCCCTTAGGTAAAGTAGTCCCTTCCAAGCCTCCTTTGGCTTGGAGCTCTTGCAGCATGGTCTGCATCAGGTGAGTTTGCAGCATGGTCTGCATCAGGTAAGTTTTAATCTATGAGCCTGGCGCCATAGGCGCCAGGACTGACTCTCCATATGAGCCTGGCACCATAGGCGCCAGGACTGCACCCAAATAGCCCCTAGCAGGGGTTGTTGGGATTGCTTAGTATAACTTGATGCCTGCTTCCGGGGTTGCTGGACTTGGTCTGAGTCCTTGGGGGTAGGCATCATGACAATAACCCTTGCTATGAAACTTTCTATCAGTGGTTTTCATGTGTATACTATATGACCTACAAACCTGTTGTGGTACATCTCTCTTTTTTTATGTACACGGGATATGATCTAACAGTCCCTCAGAAGTTGTAACAACCTCTGAACCTACCATAGGCTTTTTCAAGGGGTCCTTAGAAAGGAAGCCCTTAGACCTAGAGGGGCCTCCATGGTTCCTCACCACCTCTCTCTCAAGAGCAGGTTGGGTCTCAGGCATCTTGGTTGGAGGCGTTGTGACAAGCAAGTACATGCTTCCACTTCCTCTGAGATCTGGTTTTATCTGGCTTAGAAGTTTCCCTCCTAATACTAGGATTTACATTGGAGTCTTCAGTAGAAGATCCAACAGCCTTAAGGTGTTTAGCCTTAGACCTATTTTTGAGAGTTACCAGTTCTCACAGGCCTAGAGAGGGGTCCAATTTGTCTATCCACCTCTTCTTCAGAAGCAGGGGGAGGGGGTCAAAGACTCTACAATTGGATGGGCAATGATGGAGCTTGGTTGGGGCTCCCATTTCCCTACTATACTATCCTCAGATTTGCCTGCGTTAGAGGTCAACTTACTAACACCAGGGCTTGAAGTCGGGTTCTCTGTAGAGGTTCCCACAGGCTCAGAGTGGTCTCTTAAGGTTGCCTCTCTAGCCAATTTGGTTTGGTTCTGTTTTGTCTCACTGGGAGGCCTGGGGGTACTGTATACTACTCCTAGGGCCTCATTACGAGGCAGGCAGCCACGAAATGAAGTGGGCCGGTAAGGGTCCGTCCCTGTTCATTCCGGGCCGCCCTATTCCGAGGTCTGCAGCGGGACCCGCTAAGGACGTCTGGTAAAACCAGACATCCTTAGCGGGACCCGCTAGCAGTAGAGGGTGCTAACAACGGGCCCGTTATCAACGGGCCCATTGTCAGCACCCTCCCCATTCCCTGGGAATGGGGAAGTACCGGGTCCGGGTCCTGAGAAAGGGATTTACTGAGCCCTCCAAGGTCGGAATGTCCCAGTTAGTCCCCTTTCGCGGGACCCGGACCTGGAAACCTGTATGGAGGCAGCCATGCCCTTATTAAGGGCATGGCTGCCTCCATACTCGTAATGAGGCCCCTAGAGTTTTTAAATCATTCCCCAACAGGACTCTCCCAGGCACCTCATTCTGGACACTGACAAGGATCCTCACTGTCATATTATTACACTGAATGAGAGCTGGTAGAATTGGAACCAACTGTACAGGGCCTCCAGAGAATGTAGTGGGACCTTTGGGTGCCTTAGCAATATACTCAGGCTTGAAAAAGCTTTCATCCACTACTGTTCTGCTGGCCCCAGTGTCTCTCCTGGCAGGAGTATCCTGGCCATTGACAAGAACACTGTCCATATAATACCCTATAGAGTTTTCTGGAATGGAATTGTACACATGCATTTTCTGTTTCTTACCCGACCCATGGACTCTAAGGATACAGTTGCCTGAAGACCCAAGGGTGCTTCAGCAAATAGTTGAAAGTGGGCACTAGCCATTTGTACTTCTTCCTCTGGGGAGAAGGCTAAGGAGGCAGTGCTGATCCCTGCAGGTTTACCCTTGCACCTGGGATCTCCTTTCACATGGTCAGTTGACCCACGAACATAGCATTTACCAAATGCTCTCTAGAATGGGGGTTTCTGCTGACCACCCTCTGGTTGGGCACCAGAGGATTCACTAGCCCTATTTGGCTTCCCATGTGGCTTACCCTGGTTATGTTTGGGGGCCTCTTCTGGTTGGATGGATTTAGATGTATCCGTGTTCTCACCTTTGGGCTGCTTCCCCCCATCCTTTTTGGGAGTTGCCTCAGAATCCTTGTGAGTAGCCCTGTTGGCAACCCACAAGTCAGCAGCCATAGCTAACTTCTTTGGATCTATCTCCTTAAAATCAGCCAAGTGCTGTCTGAGCTCAGGAGAGCAGGCATCATATATTGACTCCAACATAACAAGATTTCTCATACCTTCATAAGTGTTAACTCTGTAACCCTTAATCCAACCCTCTAAGTTCTTCAAACATTCACACACCCATGTAGCCCAATGGGTACCATCATGCTTTTTGAAGGTCCTAAACCTCATAAGGTACTGGGAAGGGGTCTTCCCAAATCTAGCAATTAAAGCTAGCTTCACATACTCATAATCCATCCTATCCACCTCCACCAACTCCATCACAACATCAGATGCAACAGTGGGTAGCCTAGAGAAGAGCCAAGGAAGCAACTGATTCCCTGTGATGTCTTGAATCCCATGGTTATACTCAAACATTGCCAACCAATCCAAAATATCAAGCTTAGCCTCATGCATACCCACAATTTCTTTAGGCATACAGGGTCTCCTAGGACTGAAAGACCTTGAAGACTCTGAGAGAGAAGCATTCTCAATAGACAACTTTTTCATTTCTAGTGAATAATTCAACTCCATTTCTCTGAGCTTAAGTTCTTGATGCTTTTGTTCAGTTTGAGCATTAATATGTTTGAATTCCAATTCAAGCCTCATCTTTTCTAGAGCAATGAATCCAGGACTGAGTGTAGGACCTGATGGGGTCCCAGTGGACAAAGGTTGAGGTTTCTGAGCAAGTAGAGGAGCAATAGGGCTTACATTGTGAGACTCATCTGCCTCATCTAACTCATCCATAATATTTGACACATTATCATCCTCATCACTTTCCACATTTGCTGGAGAGTCAGGCATTTCAGACCCACTCCCCAGACTTTGGTTCTCCAACAACCTTTCAATTAATTCTGACTTTTTGCCTTTAACAGAGAGATTCCTATCTCTACACAGATTTTTCAAATGATCAACAGTGTAAGTAAGGAGGGTGTCCTGACTGTAGCTTTCCACATCAGACATGATTAAAATTGCTTTTAGTGGTGTAAGCCTTGTGGTTAGTTGAGCCAAGTTAATAGCAGCACTCTAAGTGTAATCACTATACTTTATCCTCCCACCGCTGCCACCAGTGTTAGGCAGAATCATATGTAGTACCCTTTTGGAACACCACACACAATTAAGACAAGTGTAAGTACAATTTCACCATTGGTACAAGCCTGTACTATACAGTAAAGTGGTAGCTATGGCTGAGCAGCCAGACTTATCTCAAGAGTAAAGTGAGCAGTACAAGAGTTTACACAAAGGACAACAATTACTATGATTCAAACAAACACTGATTCAAGGTTTCTGAGTAAAAGAATATACATTTATTTACACCATCAGTTATAAAACAGTTCACTATTATAAAGCAGCAGAAAATCACAATCTTAATATACTAAAACACCCCCCAATCTATTCTGGACAAGTTAGGCTCAAAAATGAAGTGTGAGCAAAATGGCACTCCAGCAATTTAAAAGGGAGAACAGACAAGGTTATTCAAAATCAACAGCACCAACAGGTTATAGGCAGGGCAATCTAGAAAAGGCTACTACAACTAGGATTCAAGTCAATAGGTCTGGGCCAATGTTAATGGTTCAGAGTCTTTGCAGAGGATCACACAGTTCAAAGTAGTTCGCGGTTAAGTCTTTGCCAAGAGTTCAAAACGAAGTTGGTCGGAGGAAAAGTTATTCAAAGGAGAAGGGAAGGACAAGCCTTCGGAGGGGCGAAAGTTTTCAAGCACTTTCACCGCAGTCGGACGGAAACAAGTTTTCACAGTACCTTCAAAGAAGAAGAATGCTGTAGCTGAGGCAGTTGTTCCTGGCAGTTCCTGCAGGCTCACGACTCCTGAAGCTTCAGTCGTGGTGACAAGAAGGAGAACTGCTGGAGGGTCCTGCACTGCCCAGGGAAGAAGTCAGCAGCGGAGCAAAACGTTGAACAAAACGCTCCATAAAACCCAAACTAGTTCTCTTCCCACTGGCTATCCGATCTACTGCAGCGATGTACAGCAAATTCGACCAGGATGAGGACCGGTGTCTGGTGTTTGGCGAGCTGGTTGTTCTCACCAAGCTCAAAGGAAGAAGATTCCTTGCGGATCTCCTCTGTCGTCGTATTTTCAGGCGATTCGGGCCTGCAGCAGAGCTTCACCGGGTGTCCAATAGTTGCAGCAGTCGTCTTCATTCAGCTCCTCGTTGGTTCTCTCGTTCCAGTGGCGACTCTGCCTTCCAGTCCCAGAGACTGGCTTTTTATGCACCAAATCCCCCATTCATACAGCCTGGCTGTCAATCACACAGCAGGGTGGCTGTCCTGGCAGTACAGCCACCTGACCAATCAAACAAGAGTGTGACTTGGGTCTCCAAGGAGACCCTGTGCAGGGGGCCTCAAACCCCTCCGTCACATCCTGTCCACCCAGACACTCAGGTGCCTAAGGAGGGCTTCTGTACAGAAGCCCGCCAAAGGATGGCAAACAAAGGAACCAAAGCTGGTTTGGTGCGCAGAGACACTAGAAAGACTTTTACAAAAAGATATGGTGAAATAACTCGACCGGAACCAAGTTAAATTAAACATGGGTTACCGGGTTTGAGTTTGAGGCTACCACCATAGCCTCTAATGGTACCAAGGCTATTTTCATAGTCCACGGTAGAATACAAATGGTAGATACCACTGCCACCAGCAAAATCCTAGAGAAAGGGGAACATAATAATGTTCCATGAGAATCAGACAAAAGGGGATAACTATTAACCCCTCCAGTACTCTATTGGACAATAGGGTGTACTGGGTCTGTAAATTTAAAAAGACTAGTAAAGTGAATGGCAACTTTACGTGTTCTGGTAGACAGTAGTCAGTCCCAGAAAATGGCGTTTAAAGCGGGAAGGTCAAACCTGGCGGGCAGGATGGCAGCCGCTTGCAGACTCGGAGTGTTACCGGACGGGCACACTTGTAATGAGGCATAAATAACGGGGAATGTGTAATAGCCCCATTTTACCTGTTTATAAGAAAGGGGACTTGACCCTACCATATCATTTTGTAATTTATTTATTAGCAGTCAGCCAAATTCTAGTAACTCATTTTCTAATATTTCCAGACATTACCACCCTTCATACCATGATACCACCATCTGCAGAATATTTTTCAGTGATCAACTTGAAAAATTAAGTTTTTAGTGTACGATTACATCCAGAAAGCAGATTTGTATTTGCTTTCTCCCTTGGTGGAAGAGTGTATACTTTCACTAGAATACCACAAGTTTATACAGAAAGTCCAAGCATAGACAGTAGGGCACTTAAGGAACAGTTGGATTCCTTGAAAGTGCCAGTGTCTGTTACTCTAATTCAATATATTGACAATGTACTTATTGCAGCTCCCACCAGGGAACTCAGTAAACATGAAACCTTATTGGCCATGAAGTGTTTCTAAAATAATGTCAGCATTGTAGACAGGAGATAGCATATTTAGGGTGCCTCCTGTCTAAGGAGGGTAGCAAACTAGCACCTGACAGAATACGAGTGATTTCTCAAATGCCACAGGCAAAAGCACAAAAAACTATTTAGATCGCTTAAAGGCACTGGGCCTCATTACAAGTTGCCGGTCCGCAAACAATGGTACTGGTAAGCCTACCGGCACCGTTGTTTCCAGACCCGCAAACTACATATGTATGAAGTTAATGCATGTGCTTTGGCTGTATTGACACAGGAACATGGAGGAAGGAATATACCGTGCACCTATTTTTCCTGAACGTTAAAACCTGTTGCATGCGCTTTGCCTAAATGTTTGCGCACAATATCAGCTACAGCTTTGTCAATATAACAATGTGATGGTATGATTTTAGTTCGCTCTTTAATCGTGATGGTACCTCACTCAGTCGATGTTCTGTTTAAGTAGGACTCAGACTCGATGGGCCTCATTATAAGCATGGTGGTACAGGCACGGCTACCGCCGGAGTTGCATTTTTACTGGCACCCGTCAATGAGGAATTACCGGGTAATTCTGACATTGCCGGTCTCGGTAATTCCTGCATTGCCGGGTGCCGGTGCCTGTCAGTCAACGACGGTGCTGGTGCATCCGACATGCTGCGCTCGTGGGTGCCGCTCTGCCCACCAGGCCAGACCTCGTGGACTGACAGGCGCCCGCGAGCACAGCTCGTAGTATGGTAGTCCGGGAACTATGGTACTGGCATGCGCACCAGTACCGTAGTTCCCGGACCGCCATGCTTATAATGAGGCCCAATATATGACTACAGCCCGACTAACCAGATATGAATTGATATTGTTCTCCCCACACATTAAAATTAAGCGCTGCAACACACTCAACCCCACTGAGCTACTACTCATACCGAATCAGGTATTTGGGGAAAATGAGGCAGCCAACCCGGATTGTCTCTTCGCAACAGAAGAAAACACAAAGAGCCAAATTAATTTTTGAGATACTCCACTTCCGGAAGCCGAGGGACAAATATATTGTGATGGGCCATGTTTTAAAATACCTGATGGAACTATAACCACAGCATATGTGGTTACTACCTTAGAAACTACAGTTGAGACCAAACGAATACCCTTTAATTCAGCACAGGAAGCAGAAATAACAGCTTTGACACGTGCTTGAAAATGATCTAAAAACCTTTCTGTAAATAATTTCACTGAAAGTCAGTATGTTTTTAAGAGTAGCACATAATTTAGGGAAACTATGGCCAGAAAGGGTATTTTTGACTTCACATGGAACCAAGATACATCATGGTTCGCTAATATTGCGATTATTGACATCTGTGATGCTACTAAAGAAACTAGCCATTAATAAATGTGCTTCCCATCAGAACATGATTGAAATTCACAAAGGAAATGATTTTGCCAAACCAACAGTGTTAGATTGTACCTCATGGAAGTATAATGCTGAGAATATTAGAGGGGCCCCGGATTCAGGATGGATGCCATCATCATCAGGATATTGAGCACCCACTGCGTGTTGATTATTGTAAACAATTGTCTGAACAATTACCTTCTATTCACCAGCAGGTTATGAATAGCTTAACAGACAGAAATCTGCAGGTCCATTGGATGAAACATGGCGAGGTAATGACTAAACACTTTCAAGTAAGCACCGCACTGGAACCACGCTGGTTAGGACCACATCAGCCACTCAGACTGCTGTTCGAGTAGAGGGTAAAAAACATTGGATCCTCGCTGCTCATATCAAAATTGGTTCCCTTCCCCTCACTTTCTGATGGAGATCATCCTCCTCTGCCTGAAATGACAGATTTGTTCAACCTTGTTAGTCTGTCAAGTCCCGATATAAAGTCTTCAAAACAGACACCCACTTTGTACGAAGATCACACCATGGATGACCAGATACAATCTGAAACCCAGGAAAAAATATGATTGGATCTATGGGGGTAGGAAAGTACCCACCAGAAACCTTCAAGTACAGACCTGGTACTTATGTCAGCCCTGTACCCACCATAAACCTACAAGTGCAGACCTGATACTTATGTCAGTTCTGTACCCATTAGAATCCTATAAGTGCATGCATGGTATTCAGGTGAAACCGGATGAGGAGAAACTCGTAGGAAGACAGATATCCGTGGATCCGCATGCGAGGAAAGGTCGACAGGCGCTGAGGGCTCAGAAGGTTGGTCCCCAAGGGAAGGCTGCATTTTGGTACTCAGTGATTGTATGCAGCGAACCCAAGTGCAGAGTAAATTCAGATTACAAAGCACTTGAACGGTTGCGCTCTGGAAACGGAATGTCCAGAAATGAAAGCTTTACAAGTGGAAGATCGAAATAAAGGTTTTTGGAAATAAATGCCGGGCCATACAGTCTTAATACCCATCGGGTCATTCGCATTGAAGAACTAACACTGGGGACCATAAGATAAGAACTAGGATCCAGGTGTTATTATGAGTGGATAAGAACTCTGAAGAAGGAAACCCATTTAGGAGTAGTAACTAGCTGTCGAATATAGGACAGTTTGGTGTACACAGAGGGTCTCCCCTGAAGAATTTCCATGTAATTGTTTTTAGAATGATGTATGGAATGAAACATGCAGGGTGTGTTTAGTATTTGAGTATGTATGAAATGTGGTTTATAACGGAGTGGAGTGAGTAGTCGTGCATTAGGAGACATATGTGATTGTTTTCAGAAATTGTTTTCACATTGAATATAGGCCCTGTGATGTTAACCTTGTGTAGTTACATCTAATGTGATTTTTTGTGTAGTAATTAACTTTAAACCAAAACAAAGTGAAATTAAAATTGTCTTTTAGAAATGTGTGTATTAATAATAAAATATGTTTATATTTTTGTAATAACAGCGTCCTTATATTTGTTACAAATAGGACGTTGGTTCTTCAGTGAATAGTTAGTGTGAATGACCATACTGATAACTTTCATCAGTTTAAAAATTACATCCAACCAGTGGAATTCTCTTTGTTTAGACTGGTATTGAGGTCCGCCATGCACCCACAAGAAACTAAAGTGTCCTGATCCCTGTGCACACCAGGATGTAACGGGGTGTCTAAGGACTGAAGAAACCTGCATTATGGGATTGCACCCACTCAGTGATCAAGTTTGAATAAAAGACAATAGAGTGACTACACATTCTTATTCACAACAATTATGGACAAAAGAAGATTGAAGAGTAATACTAACATTATGTGTGGTCCTTTGGGATGGGGCTTTCAGTAATCTTTTGGTAGCTGGAGAATGCTATTAGACTGGTGGCACTTCAAAATAGGATGATATTGGACATTCTCATGGCCACAAAAGGAGGGGTCTGTAAAATAGTGGACTCCTCCTGCTGTACCTATTAACCTGATAGATCCAAAGATATATTTGATGCTATTGATTGATTACATGTTTTGAGAGAAGCAGTACATTATGAGGTCGGGCAGTAGAACAGCTGGTCCCAATGGTTCTGGGACGTGTTAAAGGATTGGGGATGGAAATTGCTGTCTATTTTGCTATATATATTATGCCTAATTTTAGGTTGCTGTTGTTGTCTCCAGTGCATTCCTGTATGTTGTTCCCTTTTGTCTCAGAGCTGTGTTAGGGCAGTGCAAAAGATGAAGCCCCTTCCCATGGAACGCCACAAAATGAATTTCATGATGATGAAAGGAATGCAAAATCAAGATTTAATGGACATAGGTATTGAACGTATTACCAATTTGGATTACTTATCAGAAAAATGAATTAGCTTAGACTAAAAGGTGGGTTTGCTAGAATATAAAAATATATGCATTTTCATAGCCCTAACCTAATCCCTTTTTGCGATCAAAACCCTGTTTTGTTGTGATATTTAAAAGGGTTGTATTGGTCAATTTCACCAAACGAATTGAAATAAAAATGTATTTGTGGCCTTTTCGATCAGTCATTGCAAGAACATATTATTACAAGAAAAGACTGGATCTGTCTAGAATGTATTCTAAACCTTCCAGCCATCCATCACCTCTTTTGTTTTGCATAATTCACGCCGGTTTAGACCATGGCAAAACCAGTCTAATCATTGGTACTCTGTAATGCTGACAAATGTAAAACATAAACTACTGGAAGAAAGAAAGTGTCTGGAGACAAATCAGAGAGGAAAATGACCTGATCAGTGTGAAAATAGCCTTTAAGGTTTACAAGAAGCCTATCTTTGAAGACAAATCTAAATTCATACAAAACAATATCACAATTGCAGTGAACAAACCCAAGGAATTATTTTCCATCATTACTACATTTCTACATCAAGCAGAAAGAAGGGGCGTGGAGAAAAAAAAAGAAAAGACCTGAATAGTGTGAAAATAGCCTGGAAGGTTTATGAGAAGGTAAATCTAAATTCCTACAAAACAATATCACAATTGGTTTTTGGCTTCAACAGGACCCTTTCTAATTAATACTACTTTTTTCAGATTGACTGCAAATGACTCAGTTCACCTGTGAAAATTCACCACGCTTCAGGCACAGTCAACTTTAGAAGTCAGATTGTATATTCCGCAGTGAGTGTAATAGAACTTTCTTTTATTTGCTGCTTGTCACAAACTTTTATTCAGATCCTGAGACAAATATATCATAAACTGTAACTGACTACGGACAGTTCCTGAAACGAAGCGCACAACACTTACTTTGAAGGGCCTCTTACAAAATATCACTATATTTTGCATATCAACTGCAACTGACTCCCCTCACCCATGATAATACAGCATGCTACGCGCACAGTCAGTCTTAGAAGACAGTCCGCGTACACCGCAGTGAGTTATATTCTATCTTCCTTTGATTGTTTAATTGTTAACAAAAGTGGAAATATACTATAATGTTGCTATTTCTGCACCAAACAGATTTGTAATCTTAATAATAGGAGGATGAATTTGTAATGCGGCGTCTGGGTTGGCGCATATGGGATCACTAACGCTCTCGCTGCCATTGAATTGCCCTTTACACTTTTTTTCTGCACTGCATCCGTGGTCTAGTTGTTTTCAACATGGCCGATGCCTGGAGGTTTTTATTCTCTTTCCTCCCGGCGGTCGGCACATTGCAACCCTTTGCCTAGGTTTCTCCTTTGGGTCTATATGATGAGTTTTCCTCTTTCTGTGTACTCCACAGAGTTTTGCTATCTCTCTCTTGCCGCGTTCCTCCACGGCTTCTATCTCGCTCGTGCTCCAGCGGAATCCCCACTCCCTTGCGGCCATGCCACAGCGCTCTCCCTCTCTCTCTTTTTCTATCTTTCCTCATTGGCTTCTCCATTACCTCCCACCGCTCTTGCTTCCTCTCCCGGTTGTGGGCACTGCTTGGCTCCCTGGGGTGATCCTCTTGCACTGTTTGCTCTCGGTGCATTCTTACCTGCTGGGCATTTATTTTCGGACATTCCACCCTACTCATCTCCAAGGGATGGGCTCTCCTTCCTTCATTACAGTTCGTACCTGGTTGTCCTCTCCTTTTCAACTACTCTAGGAATCCATATTCTTCCTCGGAAAGGCCGGCACTCTGAGGCCTACCACCTGTTTGATCTACGATCTCAATCAACAGTCAAGATTGATACCTACTAAAGAACACATTTCACCAGCTAAGGAGTGAGGTTTTTTTTGTGCCATTCTTGGCTTTTTATACTGTTTGGCTGTCTCGGGTGCAAGGCCAGTGGCCTGCTTGCCCTTCAAGCACCCACTGTGGCGTCCTCTCGAGGCAAGCCCTAACTTCATAACAAAAAGGCTATTTAT
Organism: Ambystoma mexicanum; assembly: GCF_040938575.1. Lineage (NCBI taxonomy): Eukaryota > Metazoa > Chordata > Amphibia > Caudata > Ambystomatidae > Ambystoma > Ambystoma mexicanum. The sequence continues at coordinate 81,445,741 of NC_090925.1, forward strand.
CCTGGAGCAAAAGGAAGAACCAACAACAGGATGCCAGTAGCTCATGTGAGGAGGAGGGGGATTTCACTGAATCTGAAGACAAGACCTGTAAGGATGACAGAATTGGACATCACAATCTTATCATTAGGTAAGGAAAGCGAGACTAAAACCTTCACGGGTTGGGTGAGCAGTACCTGACTATGAACGGCCATTGACTAATTGAATATTATCCTCACTTTTACAGCTGAACTGTCCAACGGTAGAATTCATACATGAGAATATCATTTCAGGACCTCACTACGGCAAATGGCCACATACCCTCCAACATTTTAAGGTGATTCAACAGTCTTTGGTTGTTTTTTTATCATGTATGAAAATTATATTGAATATCTATATAAGCCAACAACAAACTGAAATTAAGGTCGCCTTTTTTCTTTTGAAACACAGTTTGAATTTTGTACGCAAAGAATCCCTGATAAAGAGCGGGTAAGCTCGAAATTCTTTGGGTACCACATTAAAACGGAGAAACATTTTTTTTTAATGAAAACTATTGGATTGTCTAAATTTGAATTTGAAGTTGTTAGTTCTCCCGCCACCTTAAATACCTATGACATTATCGATTATTTTTTACCAGAAATGTGGAGGTATGCGTTGCCAACATATAGAAACAATGGGAAATGCTGAATGAAAATACAGGAAAAAATAAGTTCATCAGTGTAACGTTCACTTTTACATACATAATTTGAAGAAGCACATGTATACAGCCGCCTTAGTCCAGTCATCTGTTTCAGCAATAGTACTAATTCCTTTGCTTGTTTATTTATTTTCTGCTTATCTCCAAATCCAACCCTACAGTTGCTGAATTTATCATTGAGTGGAAGCAGAAAATCAAAGTTCAGCTAATAATATCCTGATTGTTGGCTTTTCAGCTATTCCACACCTCCAAGCTCCACTCTTCAGTGTGTTTTTATTGCTGTACCTGATTACTCTGAGTGGAAACCTTCTTATTGTGGCAACAGTTTTCGGTAACTCACAGCTGCACACCCCCATGTACTTCTTTGTGTCATTAATTGATATCACAAACATCTCAGTTGTTCTCTCTGCAATGCTAGCACACTTTTTTCTCAAGGACTCGCATGTTTCTCTCACAAAGTGCCTCTTCCAGAAGATTTATTTTCTTGCTAGTGCAGCTGCAGAGTTTGTTTTGCTCACAGTGATGGCTTATGATCGGTATGTGGCCATCTGCAATCCTCTACATTACCTCCAAATCATGAATAAAGATGTGTGCATACTGCTGGCTGCGGGAAGCTGGCTTGCCGGTCTAATGGCTGCTCTACCAATCACAATACCCATGTCTGGGTTCTCCTACTGTAGCTCCCACATTATCAATCACTTCTTCTGTGATGTGGCAGCATTGATGAAGATCGCATGTACCAGCACTCACATGATTGAAATATTGACCTATGCTATTGGAGCTTCAATGAGACTGGGGTCGTTTATTTTGATCATCATATTGTATGTCAACATTTCTCTTCTATCTTGAAAATCAAGACAAAGGAAGGGAGTGGGAACGCCTTCTCGACCTGTGCCTCCCACCTCACGGTGGGATTCTATGCATCGCTATGTACTGCATATCGTCAACCAAAATCAGCCATGGGGGACAGCAAGGTCTCCTCTTTGACCTATATCATGATTGGTCCCATTATATACAGTCTGAACAACAGGGTTTAAAAATGCCCTAAGAAAGAAACAAGGATAAATCATAGTCTACATGAATGAATACAATCGCTCAACAACATGGCATAATAAAATATGGATTGTAATAGAAAACTGTTGAACTTTCTCTGAGTCTTTCTGATGAGCCTTTTAATCGTTGCCATTTTGCCTGCAATATGTAGCTTTGATTGCAGAGTGAGATTTACTAACCAGCATGTGTAGATGTTGCAGCATTTAGAGAACTGGTGAGTTTGAATGGGGTTGCAGGTATCTCGTCATTGCACTACGCATTCAATTGTAACAAAAAATATATGAAGAAAGTGAAATGCTTGCGGTCTCGTGCATAAGGGATGTGACCAAGCAGTTCGGGCTGGACTGCCACTTTTAGGGGTGGGAACAAACCTGATTTGCATTTGAGAAACAAAGGTATCCCTTCACACTTGTGCTCTCAATGCCTGTGGTTTTCAATCAATAAAGATGTGCTTTTTCTTGGTAGTCTCACTGTAAGTGGTTTTAATTTGCATGAATTACTTAATGAATATTGCATCCAATTTATCAGTTGAATTCAGGTGCAATCATTAACAGTCTCATATTTGTAAGTTGCCTTCAGGTGCAATCATCAACAGCCTCACATTCATATGTTGCATTCAGGTGCAATCTAGCCAACAATATCCTTTTGTCGCACGTGCCTTTTGTTTTGCCAGAACAGTGGCTTCTTCTAGGCTAGTTTCACATTGTCTGGTGGTTTCCAGAATATGTGTAACCCATGTTCTTATAGTGATATGATTTGACACATTTATGCAGTGATTTTCATGAGCGCTTGCATACAGTTTCATGTAATTAGTGGTATTACCCAAATTGGTTGTTTCGAAATGATCAATTTGGGTAATCACTACCAAACATGGAGAGCGGGGGTTGCGTGGGTGTCTCCCGCGGCGTCGGATGTGACCCATCTAGGAGGGAAGGATCTGACGCTGCCGGGTCAGAAAAGGACCGGACGGTGAAAAGGTAAGTAGGGGGTGAGTGGTTGTGTGTGTGGGGATGGGTGGGGGGTTTAAAACAGGGCGGTTTTGGCAGTGGAAAAATTGGCATTGCAGCAGAATTGACCGCGGTCAATTCGGGCACGACCAATTGTGCCACAGCCAAAACGTATACATCTAAATTAGTTACAGTACATTCTCTAATATTTAGTCTGAAAGAACGAGAGTGGGAAAAGAAATGGAAAGAGCATGAGAATGGAAGCACGGGCTCATTTTCAGGGTGTAGCACAACATATTGTTTTTTAGTTACTCACCTCTTTGTTTGAATGCATTTAATTTTTAAATATTTTAATGTTTAAATATTTAAATAATCTGTGCATTGCACTCACTTGTGCTTAATGTGCTTAATCTGCATAGTGCTGCCCATGTTTTCGGAGTGTTGTTTCCAATTATATGTTGTGTGACCTGGTTATGCGTTAATGCATCAGTGTGTGACCGCGATAAATGCAGAAACCTCATCAGTGAGCTAGTTGGTGGTGTCTACTCTGAGTCGTTAAATGTTTTTTCCTAACTCAATAGTGTTAGTGGGTGTGGTTGCAGCAACTCTTATCAATAGTTGTGTTTTTAATTTTTGGTCTAAGGGACTGTCTTCCCAGTGACTGATTTCGGGCATGTGGTGCTTGAGAATTACCTTGTTCCGTTTGTGCAAAAGACATTAAGGTTTTTTGCATTAGGTTTCGGATTGCTCTGCTTGTGTACCCTCTGCTGGGGAGGTTCAGGTTATCTCCTGTAAGGCAATCCTGATTTATAAAAGCGAGTTAGCTCACAGTGACCCAATGGGTTTCACGAGGGTGCTGTACATGTAATAGGAAAAGTTACCTATATTAGAATTTACATTCTGTGAAGAAGATTAGAATTCCTCTTGCATAGATATTGAAGGACCTAGTTATCATTGGCTTCATAGCTTGAATGACGGCCCCTTGGAAGTAACGCCACAGTGTGATCTAAAATGACAAGGTCTCTGTGTCATAATCGAAAATGAATCCTACGGGTGTGCAATGCCAAAACAAATATCTGGTCAATAAACCAGGATTGGAATTATAAGGCAATCGGGTCAGGACATGTGATGCGAGCAGGGTCTTACCTGTATTCCGGCTGGAAATCCAGCATACAAATTCTCCAAGTTGGTGACGCCATTCCCCTCAGTCACTCTGCTTCCATCATATTGGAGAAGTCTATTTATATTATTAGCATTTAAGCATGATGCCATCATGTCACCTGGGACTCGAGGGGTGGCCTGTCTATATTAGTGCCTGTTTGTAAGCGTTTCATACTTTCATGCATGGGGTGTGATCCTTTATGGTTGGTGCGCAAGTAGGCACAATCTAAGCACTCCACTTGGGCACAAGCTAACATAAGCTGGTGGGGTAGCCATGTGCCTGTCCATTAAAATAATGGTTGAAACGTACCTGATTTCCTAAGTATTGTTGTAGAATTAGGGGGATGTTGTTGGGTTTATTTAACCTGGTTGCGCAGGCTTCGTGCTCATGTTTTGTGGATCAAAATGAATGGTAAAAGAGGTCAATTTGCATTGATGTCATGTTAGAAAGAATCAGAATGTTGTCCATTGTATGAATAATCAGAAAGCCACAGTCAAATGCATTTGCTTCTGGCCAGCTGTTGTGATGTGGTCACACCCAACCAAGCGAATCCGACCTACTAAAGTAAGTGGTCAAATGGCATGCGTGTGTCGTATTTGACAGACTAGGGATGGTGTCCATTTGTATGAATAATCAGACATCCACCTTAAATGGCATATGCTTGTAGCTGGCTGTTGTGAAGTGGTCATACCCGGTCAATCAGTGAACGACCCTTGTGCCCCATATTGAGATATTCTGGCCTGTTCTTCATCACCACAAGTGAGAATGTTGCATCCTTTTAATCTGTTTCAATCCATTACTATGCTTATTGTTGGGTGTACCCATTGTTCTTGTTATACCTATGTTGGTAACAAATACAAATTTGGAATCTAGAGGTATCATTAGGCCTATGCATAGTACATCAAATGCTCCCATATTAGGTGTGATTAAACCCAATGGCCAACGGTGTTTGTGTGCAGACTTAAGAGAATTGAACAAGAGGGTACCTGTTTCATGATGGCCACTTCCATTTATTGATCAGGGCTTTACAACGGTTCAACGGTATTTACCACCTTGGATCTTACAGCTGGATACTGGTGTGTGCCACTAGTTGAAGACATACAACATTTATTTGCATTTTCCTTTGAGAAATCACAATATGCATGGTCCCGGACTCAAAATGAAGATTTGAAAAGCCATTTCAATGAAATTAGAGATGTAATCAGCGAGCTACAGAAGGCTGGGGCAAAAGTAACTTTACAGAAAGCACAGTGGAGCAGGAAAAGGGTACATTTTATAGGTCATGAATTGACAGAACATGGGGGTAAACCCACAAAAAAAAGGTGGAAGCAATTCAGAAACTAAAAGATCCCACTCATTTGACAAGTTTAAAAAGCTTGTGAGGAATGACAGGCTAAATAGGAAATGTATTGAAAATTATGCAGATATTACACAACCTTTAATGAAGTTACTGAAGCAGGGTGTACCCTGGAAATGGATAACCGAACAAAGTGAGGCAGTGGCCAACTTAAAAGGCTGTCTGATGAAAGCACCATGTTTGGCATCTCCAATAAAAAAACAGGATTTCTTTGTAGACATAGGATTCACAGATCAATGTATGTCAGCAGTGTTATACCAAATACATGATGTAAATAACAAAACCATTGCATATGCCAGCAGGGCATTTTAGTGAATGTGAAAAGGCAGCTGTCTGTGCACCTGAAGACAGAATTAGAAACACATTTAAATAAATTTGAGAAAACCCCACACAAGCCGTTCAATGAAAAAACATGTAAGGATCTCCAACCGTATATGTAGATGGATGTGCATATCATGTTGAAGGTGATTCTGAAAAAGAACAAGTGGCAGGAATCAGAAACTGGTGGAGTAAATGTTGTAGCATCCCGAGAGTAAGCATGAGGCTAAGCCCAAAAAGCAGTCAAGTTGCAGAATTGGCCACTTTTTATAAGGCAATATCTACATCAGTAGAAAATAAACTTAAAGAAATAGTTTTAGTCGATTCCGATTGCGCACAAAATAGTTTTGTGGAGTTTTTAACCAGCTGGAAAGTGAGAGGAATGCTTAAATATGGCAAGAAACCACTTGAGCATGGCAAAATGATCCAAGCTATAGACAAATAGACAAGGTTGTTTCAGAAAATGACATGCTCATCCATTGGAGGAAGATATGTGGTCATTTGAAAACACCATGGGAAGTTAAGGAGGGAAATTAGAGGGTGCATCAATTTGCCAAAATGGGGGCTGTGATGGGTGAGTTATTTCCCATTGAACACATGGTTGGTGAAAATCAGGTGGATGCAATAACACACTCCAAATTTTGGAAAACAATTGACCAGCTCATGGCGCAGTGGAGTTTAATACTCCTGATCAAGATTTGATTAAGGCACAAAAAGAGATCTTATTTTAGGTCTATTTTCAATCACTTGTTAGATGCAGAGAAACATCATTTGACTGAGGAAGATTACAAAGGGAAAGTGGAATTGAGGGTGTTATTAAAAAACAAAAATAATTAGTTTAGAAGACGGGCTGAGGATTAGGGAATCCATGTCAGGCCAAATTTAACATCTATAACATCAGTTACATCATGCCCACAATGCCATAACTGCAGGCTAGAGATGTTCCCAGAAAACTTTGGGAATCTTAAAGGATTATGCCTACTGGCCACACATGTCACAGGATGTAGAACTCTACACCAGGGGATGCTTCGTGTGTATGCAATTTCAGCTTGTTTCCCCAACTTGCAGAGCATCATTAATGAAAAGAGGTTTGACACTCCCATGGTCCGATCTGCAAATAGATTTTTTAGGGCCTGTACAAATATCAGCAAGGGGAAACATATATGTATTAACAGTCATTTGTTTAATGTCCTAATGGGTGGAATGTATGCCAGCCCCGGACGGCAGTGCCCACACCGCGGCCATTTTGTTAGTCAATCAAATCTTTTCAAGATTTGGTTTGCCTCAGAGAATAGAGGTAGTCCGTGGAAGCCATTTCACTAGTGCAGTAATGACAAAAATGTGGCAAATATTGGGAGTAAAAAGGAAGTTGAACATTTCAATCCAGACCTACTCTTCAGGGGGAGTGGAATAATGTGATAGATCAATAGTTGACATGTTAAAAATGATTTGAGACTGCCCCTGGTGTTAATGGCCATCAGGTCAACACCATCTACATCAACAAAAGTGAGCCCACATGAGATTTTGACAGGTAGGAAAATGTTTTTGCCAAAACACCTACTTTACAGAACAAATGAACAGGTTCTTATAAATGCATCCAGAATCCATGAATATGTGGAAGAAATGAGAACGCACTTGCAATATGCTTTTGAATTTATGCAGCGAAATTTGGAAAAAGCTGCTGACAGTGCAAAGTCATATTATGATAGAAAAACACCTGTGAGAGAATATGAGGTAGGCGACCAGGAAAACATGTTTAATTTTGGAAAAGGTCAAAAACTCCAAATTCCTTTCATCATGGTGCAGCCCATTAGAGATTGTATATAAGGTTTCTGCTGTATTCAACAGAATCGCCAAAAAGGAGGGAGGGTTAACAGAGAATCAAAACATACAACAAATTCTTAAGCAAAAAAAGAAAAAAAGAAGAAATCAAATTAGAGATCATTAAATAAATATGATAAAGGCGATCAGAAGAGTAAAACAAATATATATATATATATATATATATATATATATATATGTAAAGATAAATAAGACATCATAGTCTGTCCTCAATAACTCTTGCATTCACAAGGAAATGAAAGCTAGCATCAAGTTAGATACCATGCTCACTTCATCTACAATAAACACATTTACATTTCTTACAACTATCGCCTAGTTCTTGAGCTGCATTTGAGGCAAGTATTCAATATTCAAGTTTATTACTTGTAGAGTGTGAGCGCTAGGATAGGATTTTGGGCACAGGTCATTTTCTTTTGGACATTTTGATACGTGACATACCGTTAGTTTTTGCTTGAAGCAAGGAAATACCTCTTAGGGTAGCGACAGCTAGGCATTTCCCACCCACTTTTATTTTAAATAAATGTTCGTAGCCAAATCTAGGATCTCTCTGTGTCCACGTCTCACATATTGTGTCAAGGGTGGGATTGGGCTCAGTTGCTACAAACTGGGGATCCCAAATGAGTAGTAAGCTAGATAGTGTAAGCTCTAGCCCCACGGTTGTTACATATGGAAAAGAATGGGCTAACATCATCTTTGCCACAAGTGGGTCATTTACCCAGGAGGCGGAGACCAATCAACCCCAACTCATTGGGTCAAGACCACAACATCAGAATTGGTTGAGAGACCATGACCCCCACAACCACCTAGGCTATATAATAGGGGTCACCTTTCATCTTTTGACCTCACAGAACATTCTCCCCATGAGAAAGGCCATGGAGGGAAACACTTAATGCCTCTTCTGTACACAAGAGTATCTGGCGCAGAGATGGGACAAGAAAATACTGTTTTAGAGTAGCAGATACGCTTCTGGTGATGAATCCGAGATGATTCACCCATAAAACCTGGCTTGTACCCTTCCCATTTGGCCAGGGAAAGTCAGACGCTTTCTGATCCTGACCCTGGTGTAGTTTTCTACGGGAGGATCACATGGTGGGGGAGCAGGTCAGGAATAATGGAAAACCCTGTTGTATAATTTCCCCTGAGATCCCAACCTTCAAATGGCCTACTGTGAAGTAGAGACAGTTAGAAAACATTTTTTTTGTAGATTGGACTTCAAGTCCCGTAATTCCCATAGTACTGGGATGAGGAGGAGGACTCCAGAGGCACTAGGCTGCAGGTTTCAGCCTAATGGGAATAATGACCCACATTTGAGGAGGACTGGGAGACATGAAAGGCCCCCTCAGGTGCAAGACACGATAAGCAGAAGCAGTAGAAGCAGTTGGAGGCAGAGTAGTAGGAGCTGTGAGTGGCTGTTGGTGAATGCAGGAGACATTGGGACCACGGCCAGTGAGCAGGTGGAGCTGGGTCCAGAAAATGTCGTCAGAGCAGTGGCACTGAACTGCAGAGGCCATGCAGCAGGATACAGTCTCCTGGTGCACCGTTTTGCTAGAGAGAGAGAGATTCTCTGAGTTGCTTGTTCGCTCCGGGTGTTTGGCGAGCCCCGGAGTGTCAAAGGGGCAGAGGAAGCTCCTTTTCCATGTAGCACAGACCACTGGAGATCAACTGAAATGGGGTTAAGCCTGTGAAGCAGGAGAAAAGGTAGCTGCAATGTTTTGCATGGAGGCCAGCAGAGAGACCGGTGAGTTTGCCTAGAAGTTTAACCCCTGGGACGCTCTGTAAGCAAACGCTAATCTTTAACTCTAATGTGGAAAGCCAGACTGCTATTAAGGAACCCATTGGGCAGATTTTGAACATTGTGAACATCAAAAAATGGTATGGTTATTGTTACAAGAGCCAAAGAAAGAACAATTATAAAAAGGTAACTATAATTGATCAAGTTGCCCAGAACTATCACTACCAAAGCCAAGAGGCAGTGATAGTGAAGCTACCTAACCACATACCCCATTACCCAATCCCAGACAAGGTGGTTTATAGGCAAGAAGTAAGCTTGAAGAAAATGAAAGCTTTTGAATATCGAATTAAGGCAAAGCAGGCTAATCCTTAAAATACAAAGCGAACTGAACTAAAAAGGTGCAGATGGCAGACTCTCAGACTTGAGAGGAGTGAGTCTAACATTGTGGGGCATAATAATAGTTGAAAACCAGAGAGGGCTATATCCCAAGAGGAAAAGTGAGACAAAAGCTTTGTCAACAGTGGGTTAGTACAAACGGGGAAACACAAGACTGACAGGAAGTCTGCCTTTCTTAAAGAACCTCTACAGAAGGACTGGAACAGAACCTGCTGAGAGTGTGGCAATCATACATGTGTAATAGACAGCACCATTGTGGTTCTTGTGTCCCTTGAATTGTTTCGTAAACCTGAGGTTTTAAAAACAAAAGACCTAGCTAATTTATGTGAAGTTAAACATTACCAGAGATGTACTTGCAGTTGGCAGTTTGTTCTGGACTGGCAGGAGATTACACCAGGTCGATATCATTTTGGCATTTGGTTCTGTTCTGGCATGATAGTACACCAGAACAGAGCCCTTGTAGTAGTGGGACTGGCAGGCAAGCACCCCAGGTGGATGTCGTTGAAGTACTGTGGTGTAGTTGAAGCTCTTGAAGAATAAGCTGAAGAGTTAAGACATTGTTGTGGTTAACTAATGCAGAAGCATCCTGACAAATAAATATCACTAAAGCAAGTGTTGTGTGAAGTGATACAGAAGTATTTAACATTTACAAACCAGTGGTTTTGTAAATGTGTACAGAAAACATGGCAAATACCTTTTTGTTGAAACCAATGGAAGAGGGAATAATTCTTTGTTGATGAAAATAAGTTGTTTTCAATTTCTTTGTCGCAAATGAAGAAAGAAACACATTGTTGAACACTTGGGAACTGTTGGTTAAATTCAAGTTGGAACTTTGTGTTATCGAATTGCAACAAAAGAGAACTGCAGCAGAACTTTGTAATGAGACATGATTTCCTTATCCTTTTGGAACTATTGAATACGATCATGTTTGAATCTGTGGAAGGGGGATCCACCCAGGTTATAAGGAGAAACAGTTTGTATGATATTAACGTAACTGTTTTATGTGTTGATTTGAAATTGCCATATATTACCTTGGTGTATGTATAAGTGTGAGGAACATAAATGTGATTTCTTTAGTTTATTTTAGGCACAGAAATCCTCATCAGAGTGGGGACATTGAGCCGTGTATCCAACCTTTTGAGTTAATAAAATTGCATCTTTTGGGAAACATTCACAAAATTGTCAGCCTCACATTTCTGACCCCTCACATTCCCCGCCAGCTTTGCAATCTATGTTATGTCACATGGAGAAAAAGAGTTACACATATTTCCCCTCCTCTCCTGTGGAAACAAACTGAGGTTTGCTCTTCTAAATATTTCCTCTAAACCCTTTAAAAATGGAAGGGGTGACTGGGTGGGAAGTTTAGTTTAGTTTCTGAGCCTGGGATGGGCTGGTGCTCTCAGATCCCAACCCTGGGGTGGACGATCAACTGGGTAGGGGAGCCCAGTGTTATGCTTCGGGGAATGCCCCAGGTGAGATGTGGTACTATACCGGAGAAAGGGATGCACCAACTCAACCTCCCTTCCACCCAATTAACCTCCTTTTCCAGATTCCAACATCCCCTCTGCATCTGGTAAATCCAGTTGAATCCCTGTTGCACTAGGAAACCAAATCTCCCAGAATCCCTGTTTCCCTGTTTCCTACCCAAATACTCCCAGTCATTCTTCTCCACATCCCTTTGTTTACTCTTTCCCGAACCTGCAGCATACTGTGACAACACACTACCATTCCCACAATTCCCCCTGTTCAGGTCACGATAAGAACGCTGGTCATTTCTGTGCATTCCACAGCCGCTACAAATCTCACTCTTCCGAGCTTACCAACCACCATAGAATGAGGGCCATAATCCCACATAACACCTTTTCTCCATCCTACCCTGTAGGATACTCAGAAACTGTAACACCCCTCTTTTCAGACACAAACACTTTATCACACCGTGACAAACTACGGACTCTCACCAGAGCCATTTACCTGACATATCCCGACACAAGGGTCTGGCAATTGACAACAATCATAGACACCCGACGACCCTTTCTCTTCCCCACAGGGATAAAAGGCAAAGCACCAAAGCTCACTTCAGGCAAGGTTGAACGCAAGACAAAGCAGCTAATCAAGACGGGCAGTTCAAGGAGCGGGTAGCGGGTAGACCTGAAAGGACGACGAGGAGGGAATTGCCTTTGCCCTTTTCAACTCAGCCTCGCAAAGCCTTCAAAAGGAGAATCGTAAGACCGGGAAGTCCAGCTGGCGTGTGGTGTGACAAGTGTCAATGGCACACTGGGCCCTCCCACGCTGATAGCTAATGAGGGGAGCATTTCTTGCCACTGTGGTGCCATCCTTGACTCCCGAGACAAGACAGTCAAACGGGTTTAGCACAGCCGGTGAGCCAGGGAAAGCTGATTGCAAACCAGACTGTGTTGGGCCCAAGGTTGCAAGCAGCAACATCTGAACAAAGAACTTATGTGTATGAACTTTTAAGAAAGCCCGTTAAGATCGACGTGCAGAGGGGTTCAGCACCACGTGGGCGCTCATTCGAAAGATTCTGAACTCGAACTGTTTTGAAACCACAAGAACCAAGATGCCCTGGGGAAGGCGGCATGAAGTGTCAAATGGGTCATAGGAGGGTCAAGCAAATCCCCTTTTGCAATTGAAAGTCTTTGACACGTTGAGAAGCAAAAGTAAATTGTGTGTTAACAAAAACTATGCAATAGCCTGACTAGGGTTGAGACCTGGACTTAGGTAAAGGAAGAACCTAAGGTATCTAAAGAAAAAGCTAGGCGAAGGGAGCCCCCACTTTTTGAAGAGAACATTTTGTGAACTGTGGAAAGTGTGAACCCGACAGAGGGATGCCGAGAGAAAGCTAGGAGAAGGGAACCCCCCTTTCTGATGAGATGAGGAAATCATGAACTGTTAGAAACTCATGAACTATGCTAAACATAGCTATGTGAACCCGATGGAGGGATACCAAGGGGAAAGCTAAGAAGAGTGAATCCTGCATTGTGTTCAAAGTAAAGTGAACTGTGAAATTGGCAAATGTGAACCCGGCAGAGGAATGCCTGTGAATCAGGGTGAAGCATGATACACCCGAGTACCTTGTGTTGAAAGTAAGAGTGAAAGGCCATAGTGAACCCGACGGAGGTTAGGCCCAGGTTGCAAGAAGGAACCGAGCCTGACAGAATGAGATCCAAGGGGCGAAGAGCAAGATCACTGAAGGAACTTTTTGTTTGTTTGTTGTTTTGGTCCAGCAGGCCTTCTAACGCATGACACTTTGTGGAAAAGAGACTTGGCGCCTGAAGGTCCTGGTATCGTTTAATGGAACTGCAACCTCATGCTAGCGAGGCCCAGGAGTGTGCTGTGCTCAGACATCCCGCCTTATCCCATGCCTAAAACATGGGGGAGGGAGATCTCAGTCATACCATCCTGACTTATCATTTTGTGAGCACTTCTTTCTTTTCTGGTGAACATTATCCCACACTCTTTTGTAACTTAGCGGTACGGATTGACAGTAGTTTTTTTTCTTTAGTATAGGCCCTTTTTATTTGACAAGATGCCACTAAGACTGCCTTATTATTATTTGATTGTCATAGCTTGCTCCCATCTTAGATTTAGGGTTAGATTAGGCATTTTTCTCACCTTTTCATACAGTTTAATAAACACCATTGAAGTGTGATCACTTGTGACTGTCTTTACTGTTGTGACCATGAGTTCCTTACAGAGCGGAATCCCAGAAAATGTTCTTGTCCCTTAGACGGGGAGGTTGACTTCGAACGAACCAAAGATGAATCCTTGAGGGAGAATGTCAAACTTTCCAAGGACTCAATGTCTTCAGAAAATTGTTTGCCTCTAGAAATTGAACCTGTCATTAATAAGCATACCACTTCATTTCCTGGGAAGAGTAGAACACCTGAGCAACTGGTAGTGGTATCCGAAGCAAATCTCCTAACCACTTAAATCCTAGTCAAGTCCCCTAGCAGGGAGAACAACAACTGTCCTGATTCCCCACCATCTTGGGAATTTTCCTGTCCCTTGGAGACAGAGGACAACAAGATCTCTGAGGCCCCAGAGGTTCTCTCCCTCATCCAGGACAACAATCCCATTACATTGGAGAGTGAGAGGGAAGATCGTCTTTACCCTAAGAAAGATAACCTTTTAGAGTTAGCTTTTCCCTCAGGTATAACAGAAACCCCCGAAATAGGAGGAGAAGATGGGCAGATGACATTCTCTAGGCCATCATCACCTGCAGGAGATGAACCAGATCCCACGAGGAAGACTATGGATTCCCTCTGAGGTATTACCCTTCTGAACAGGGGAAGTGAGAGCCATCCACCCCAGGACACCCGTCTGTGGTTTACAGGGATCATAGAAACCAAGGAGGTCCAGGGATAGTAAACGATTGACCAGTACTCACAGAATGAGAGTCTGAGATCGGGATGTACCATCCCCTAACTTGGACCAGAAATTGTGTTTCTTTATTTATTTTAATTTTGTTATTGATATAGCTGATTATAATCAACTTTTCAATTTGAAAATACAAATATTATACATGAATAAACTCAAAAAACATTACAATCTGATACATTAAAATGTTAAGGAACCATTTGTTAATTCAAAAACATTAACAAGAGACCGGTAAAAATTAGATACCAAAAGAGAGAGAAGGAAGAAAAAGAAGAAGAGAAAAATAAAGAAAAAAGAGAAAAGGACACAGAAGAAAGAAAGTGTTTGTTCTTAGACCTTTTGCATTTCATCTTGATCTTGATCTTCTAATATTACATTGTATTCATCTAATTTTAACTCATTTAAAAATGCAATCGCTCTTATTGATATTGGTGTTGAAATGCCAGAATAGATTGTTCTCCAGAGTGTATCGGATGTGGCTACACCGAATGGTTACGTTATTCGTTTAAAAGTGTTGCACACTCAGACAGTGAATGTTTTAAAGTTTCCACATTCTCTGGCTGCTTGCAGAAGCGACAGTTCATTTGATCTTTATTGATTAGTTTTCGCCGTGCCAGTACTTGTCTTGTGGGCCATAGGTTTAATCGGAGACGCAACAAGTCATTTTGATACTGCACAGAAGGGGACCTAATCAAATATTGCTCTGGGTGAGAATGATTCTTTATTGTGATCATAGCTGGATCAAAATCGCAATAACCAGAGCATTTCACTCTTGTATTTTCCCAGTCCATTGTAAATATCCTTGTTTTTGTTTGTGTAGGATTTTGAAACAATGTTATTAAGCTTACATCTGCCATCGCTAGGGCTCCTATAACTTGATTACGCCATTTGCATATACATTTATCTCTGGATGCGAAAATGAATGGGGCCAAGGTTCCCAAAATTGTGTCAGAGTTCCAGGCTAGTAGGCATTTCCTAAACATTGCTACTATTAACCATGTGTATCTCATGTTGAGGGAGATTAATCCAAGCTCACGGCGAATAATGGGTAAAGGGGTTGATGATGGTAGGTGAAGAACTCCCCGCCAGTATTTCCCCTCCAGATTGTTCCAGACAGTCTCATTTATAATAGTCCTTGTTTCTGAGGAGTACAGCAAAACAGGTGCAACTTTTTGATGATAAAATGATAGTGTCGGGGTTAAAGTAAATTTCCCGTATTTTCTTTGCATGCTCTTGGTTTGGTGAATAAAGGTTGATACCCTGTCCTTCAGATGTTGTACAAAGGCAGGGTTCTGATTTACTGTCAAAATTTTACCTCCCAAGTATATGTAATGTTTCACTACTTGGAGATTCTGACCCATGAGGTTCCAGGTATACGATTTTTTCAAGATCTTCTGGGACACATTAAACATCATGATTTTAGTTTTATCGAGATGTATACTTAGATAGTTGATGTTGGTATAACTTACCACAACGTCCAATGCTTTCTGAAGACCTACTGGGGTTTTCGACATAATAACCAGATCATCCGCGTACATTAAGAATGGAATGGCCTTATTTAGTAGTTTCAGCGGGTCAATACAGATGTTTTTGAACGCCTCTCCAATATCTGAAATGAAAAAATTGAATAACGCTGACGCAAGCGTACATCCCTGGCGTAGACCTCTGAATGTCTTAATTGCTTCAGTTAATTTGCCTTAATTTGTTAACCTGATCTTTATGGTATTGTCCGTGTGCAGGTCTTTAATAAGGTGTATGATGTATTCTGGCACCCTTGTCGTAACAGTTTTTTTATTAATAGGTCCCGTGATACTGAATCAAATGCTGCCCGCAGATCTATGTCGGACATATATAGCGGCTGTTTGACTGCTTTGTGATGTTCAATGACTGCTGTTAGGGTCAGAAGGTTAACACATGTTCCCATCCCTGAAATAAAACCGGTTTGGAGAGGATCTCTGGCTCCAGCACGTATTGTCCATTGTGTGAAGTCCCTTAAAATGAATCCCGAAAACAATTTGCCTGATACGTCAAGCAGTGAAATCGGTCTGTAATTCTTGGGTAGTTTTCTATCCCCTTTTTTGAATATTGGGATGACTATCGCCGACTTCCATGTTGCTGGAATTGTGTTGGTGAATAGAACCTGCTTGAAGATTAAGGTTAGAATCTTTGCCCATTGCTCTGGGTGTCGTCTGAGAACAAAATTACTCATGCCATCAGGACCAGGTGCACGAGAGTTGGAAAGTCTATTGATGTGATATAATACATCATTTTCTTCGATGCTAAGGCCTTTGTAATCTGGACTTCCTCTGGTCACTGGACTCAATTGGGACTCTTCCTTTTGATAAATTTTACTGTTGACCCCGTTAATTTGTACCGCTCCTTGAGTAGCATGGTTACTATTATTGATTAGGGCCCATAGCTGTCCCATATTTTTGTTGAGACTGCTTCTTAACATGGCTTCTCCGTCCTTTTTCAGCATATACATATAATGCGCTTTGAGCCAGTTTTTATATTGACAGTTTAGTGATTTTAGTTTCTGGCCTTGTCAACGTCATTTGACTTTAGGATCAATCTTCTGTTTTTTCTTAGTAGAGTTTTTTTTGCTTGCACCAAGGTGTCATATTCATGACATGGTTTAGAGAAGTCTCGATTTCGCTCTCGATAAGCTACCTGATAGAGATGGAGAAACGAAGTGTAATCACATGATGTCTGTTGACCATCCTGCACATTAACTGTCATTTTTGTGTGAAAATCAGACAATGTTTCAGAATCAGAAATTGTGTTTCTCCTGTGCAGCTTGTGATCATCCGGTGAGATACTGTCCCTTGAATAGAATTGACCCTCCCCACTATACCCGCAATAAAAGACCCCTGCCAGGGTGGGTGAAGTAAGGAAACAGAAACGCAACCATTTTATGTGGGTATCCTTTATACCCAATCTAGTGAGGTAAATTGGGAAAAGAGCAGGAGAAGATCCAACACCTTCCTCTATACAGGGAGAAGACCCTCATACCGAGTCCCTGTTACCCTAGAAGGGAGACTCTTTTGGGCCCAACTGAATAGTGGAAGCAAAGGGTGTGCCATACGGGGAGGAAAAGGACGGGCAAAGCAAGAATAGGTATGTCAATGGCCACATTCAGAGACACCCACAGACACAAATCCCCATTATTATCTTGGGAAAATAATTATATCTTACAGTGACCGTGATCCCCAACTTACCAGTCCAAATAGTTATAGGGGGTGACATTCCCCAGTTTTACCACTGGATCATACAAATGGCACACCTAAAAATAAAAGCCCACATTGGTGGACTTCCGAATCTTAAAGAAGCAGTTAACCCCCAGGCGGACGAACCCCTAGCTTCTTTCTTTGAAGAAAAGGACACCCTAGTGAATGTCAGCAACTCTCCCTTTCCTAGTCCCCTTTTGAAATCTGGGACGAAGAGGGATATTTGCCAGAGGGTCCTATTTGGGATTGGGAGGCCAAATTGGAGGAAACATCTCCAAATAGAAAAACCCTGACTCAAAGAAAGGAGGGATCCCTTGGGTGGGAAGACAGAGAGTTGGGGGTAGGTTATGTGATGAATCTGATGGTGTTATCACTTCTTTCCCAGGGGTGGCCTCTCCTCATGTGGCCAGGGTTCGGCCGGCGCTACCTGATCCTGACCCTGACCCTGGGGGTGGCTATGCGAGGGAGGATCACATGGGTGGAGGCAACCCTATTGAGGGAAGTTGACATAATTGGAAGAGACATAGTTCCCCCTTTCTATTATAGGGTTGTTCCCTCTATTCCTCATACCTTAATGGCATACAGTGGTAAACCCTTTCTACAGACCTCACAACCAAGTAATAACATGTTTAATCACTCCATGAATAAGCTACCAAGATCTGCCTATCAATACCATTTGCATAGAAATACTGGGATGGGGAGATTAAACAGAGTAAGGAAGATCAATGAGTCAGAGAAGCACATCACACACTCTAGTTTTTGCACACCTATGATAGGTGTTGGGACATATACAAATCCCAACCAGCATGGAGAGCAGAGATGCTGCCTGGGAATGTTTTGTCCTCTCGGTCTGAGGGACAACCGAGCCACAAAGCATATCATGGAGCTAGCCGCCTCAAGTGGACAGTGAATGAAGGAAGATTGCAGATTCTGGTTCGCCGTATCAGAGTTGTAACAGGAAGAAATAGGAAGTCTCCCTGATGGCTGTGAGTGCTGTGCAGCAGTACCGAAGCTGTCCAAACACAGAGAAAGGCTTCACAGCAAGGCCGTAGTTGCGAGGCACGTTGGAGCAGCTGTACTATCCCAACAAGCCAGTTAAAGGAAAGCGGGACCTTGACGGGCTGCAATTGTTTACCATGGAAGAGCTGTAGAACACCAAGAAAAGCAAGTGAAGTGCATGCAAGGGAATTTGAGACCTGATATCTTCAGAATAATAACAAAGTGAATGTGAGAAATATACAACATGGTGAATGTATGGCAAAGACAGGTTTGCAAGTGAATCGCATGAGAAAAACCCTGGCACAAGAGTATACCAGGCAAAGTCAAATTTGCAAGTGTGTAAAGTGAATCACATGAGAAAGCCCTGGCAGGAGAGTATACCAGGCAAAGTCAAGTTTGCAAGTGTGTAAAGGGAGCCACACAAGAAAAGCCCTAGCAGGAGAGTATATCAGGCACAGTCAAGTCACAGTTGTTTTGTTGACCAGAGTACCCCTCCAAGGAAGACTCATACCGTTAGGAGTTTCTAAGTGTTCTAAAGAGACCTGGGAAAGGCAGACAATAACCCAGGAGTGAACTGTGATGCCAAAAGAAAGATTGTGTTTGTGAAGAGAAACCTGGGGATAGGTGCCCATGTTCGGGAGAATTCTCCAGAATGGCTAATTTCCCTTACCTGGTGAGTCCCTCAGCAGCTTTGCTGGATTTCTAGGGTTTAATCTTTTTACCTGGTAAGAGTGTGAACCTTTTTTCCCACTCTTACATGTGTTTTGCTGTGTGTTGTACATTTTTTGCTCATGGGCTATGGAGTCTCACCCACCCCATAGGCATCATCTTTTTACTGTGTGTCACACAGCACCTTTAGTGCAGTGACACAGGGTTGTCTTTTCAGACTTCCCACTTTAAACACCATTTTCTGGGACTGACTACTGTCTCCCAGAACATGTAAAGTTACCATTGACTTTACTAGTCTTTTGAAATTTACAGACCCAGTACACCCTATCTTCCAACGGAGTACTGGAGGGGTTAATAGTTATCCCCTTTTGTCTGATTCTCACGGAACATTAGTATGTTCCCCTTTTCTCTAAGATCTGGCTGGTGGCATGTTAGGCAGAATTATGTGCAGTACCTTTTGGAAACACCACACACAATTAAGACTACAAGTGACAGTACAAATTCACCTTTGTTACAAGCCTGTACTACACAGTAAAGTGGTAGCAGTGGCTGAGCAGCCAGACTTATCTCAAGAGTAAGTGAGCAGTATCAATAGTTACACAAAGGACAGCAATTACTATGATTCAAACAAACACTGACTCAAGGTTTCTGAGTAAAAGAATATACATTTATTTACTCATCAGCTATAAAACATTTCACTAAATTAAAGCAGTAGAAGAATCACACTCTTAATACACTACACCACACCCAGTAGATTCTGGACAAGTTAATCTCAAAATGAAGTGTTCGAAAAATGGCACTCCAGCAATTTAAAAGGGAAGGAAAAACAAAGTTAGGCAGAAATTGAGCAGCACCAACAGGTAAGTAAGCAGGGCAATCTAGAAAGAGGAACTACAGTGATGGAATCAAATCAAAAAGGCTTAGGGCCAAAGTCAATAGGACAAACGTCTTTTGCTCAAGATCACACAGTTCAGGGTAGTTCGCGGTTAAGTCTTTGCCAAGAGTTCCGGACGAAGTTGGTCGGCAGAAAAGTTCGTTTAAAGAGAAGAGAAGGACAAGCCCTCGGATTGGCGAAAGGTTTCACACGCCTTCACCGCGGCTGTACGAAAAGAACAACCGGATTTGCACAGTACCTTTAAATGGAGAAGAAGCTGTAGCCGAGGCAGACGTTTCTGGTAGTTCCTGCAGGCTCACGGTTCCTGAAGCGACTGTCAGACTGCCACAAAGTAGAAAGACTGGGGGGTCCTGCACTACCCAGGGAAGAAACCAGCAGCAGGTTTGGTTCCATTGTTCGCCGTCCTTTGGCGGGCTTCTGCACAGAAGCCCTCCTTAGGCGCATGAGTGTCTGGGTGGACAGGATGTGAGGGAGGGGTTTGAGGCCCCCTGCACAGGGTCTCTTTGGAGACCCAAGTCACACTCTAGTTTGATTGGCTAGGTGGCTGTCCTCCCAGGACAGCAACCCTGCTGTGTGATTGACAGCCAGGCTGTGTGAATGGGGGATTTAGTGCATAAAAAGCCAGTCTCTGGGACTTGAAGGCAGAGTCACCACTGGATCGAGAGAACCGAAGAGAAGCTGAAGGAAGACGACTGCTGCAACTACTGGACATGCCGGTGAAGCCCTGCTGCAGGTCCGAATCACCCAAAACTTCGACGACAGAGAAGATCTGCAAGGAATCTTCTTCCCTTGAGCTTGGTGGGACCAACCAGCTCGCGGAACGCCAAATGCCGGCCTCCCTCTCCTGGTCGAATTTGCTGTGCATCGCTGCAGTGAACCGGATAGCCAGGGGGAACGGGACCTGTTTGGAGTTTAAGGAGCGCACCTTTTATTCGACATTTTGCTCCGCTGCTGGCATCTTCCCTGGGCAGTGCAGGACCCTCCAGACGTCCTCCTTCTCGTCGTCACGACTGAAGTTACGTCCGACCGCAGTGAAAGTGCTTGAAATCTTTCGCCTCTCTGAAGGCTTGTCCTTCTCTTCTCCTTTGAATAACTTTCCCTCCGACCAACTTTGCTTTGAACTCTTGGCAAAGACTTAACTTCGAACTACATTGAACTGTGTGATCCTCTGCAAAGACTCTGAACCATTAACATTGGCCCAGGCCTATTGATTTGAATCCTAGTTGTAGTAGCCTTTTCTAGATTGCCCTGCCTATAACATGTTGGTGTTGTTGATTTTGAATAACCTTGTCTTCTCTCCCTTTTAAATTGCTGGAGTGCCATTTTGCTCACACTTCATTTTTTAGCCTAACTTGTCCAGAATTGATTGGGGGTTGTTGTAGTATATTAAGATTGTGATTTCCTGCTGTTTTATGATAGTGAACTGTTTTACAACTGATGTGTAAATAAATGTACATTCTTTTACTCAGAAACCTTTAGTCAGTGTTTGTTTGAATCATAGTAATTGCTGTCCTTTGTTTAACTATCTGATACTGCTCACTTTACTCTTGAGATAAGTCTGGCTGCTCAGCCATTGCTACCACTTTACTTTGTAGTACAGGCTTGTACCAAAGGTGAATTTGTACTGTCACTTGTAGTCTTAATTGTGTGTGGTGTTCCCAAAGGGTAGTGCATATTATTCTGACTAACAGCCCATCCCCTGAAACTGTGAACTGTTGTGTTGGAGTTACATTTTTCATTTGACCCTGAACATTTGTGTATTTTCAAGCCCAAAGACATTATCCTTATCCTTATCACATTAGCGTTGTGTAGAATGTGCAGGTTTGGAAAGGATTTCGGACAGAGGATATTTTGTTTTGGACATCTTGACATGGGACAGGTCCTTAGTTTTTGGTTGAGGTAAGGATATACCTCTTAGGGTAGGGGCAGATAGGCATTTCCCACCCCCTTCTATTTCGAATACATGTTTATAGCCAACATTATGAGCTCTCTGTGTCTGTGTCTCATTCCTGGCACCTCCCAATTAGCAATCTATTACATTACCCCAACATTCCTTGTCCCTGTCCCAGAACCACATCAGTGCTCCTTTTCATTACTCCTTTCCTCGTTTCAGCATGCATTTACTACATGGTGCCGCAGTTTGTTTCCGTGGAGCCAGGAGTCAAGACGACAGTTTGTTTACCCTGTCTATTGCCTTTGCCACAGAGAGGGAGAGGAAGGTTTACCTACAAAACCTGTGAACACTGCAGAGTGCAGCAGTGTGCTGCAGTGTGTTTCTGTGTTCTCGTGGGCTGTGGTATTTGGAATGAGCAGCTGTGTCCATTCCGAGAGTCACATTCCGATCCTATTTTCCTGCACTACATCGCCGACCTTGCTCCACCTAAAAAGATAACTATGCACTTAGGACGAGGGCCGTCAGCCGTTATCTGGCAGCGGTTGACAAAGGGGGAGCGCTCTTCTCTTTGCATCGAGCTCCTTTCGAGACTGTAAGGTAAGGCAGAACAGCCTTGTTGTATATATCAGCACTGAATTTTACCTTAAAAGTACCTTTCTGATATAATCATGCCAGGAAAAGCTACATGCAGAATTTATGCAATGAGAAGCCATATGGAAAAACAATGGATATCAAAGGGCCACGAGGAGTAGAGGCGGGGTTGAAAATCAATCAGATGGGGCACGTGAGTAGGAGGTAATCACCCCAGATGAAATTCCGTGCCTGCCACATTCAGATGAGGGCCAGCTAACAAGCCCAACAAAAAGCAATAAGGAGCCTGTAGTCGATAGTTTGCCAGTTCTGTCTAATCTAATTTGCAGTTCTGAGTCCCTGTGAAGTTAGATGACAATAGCAAGAAGGTTTTCTGGTATGCTCCAAGCCCTCAGCTTTGCTCAAAGATGCCCCCTGTGGACTGTGTTGAAGGCATGTGACAGTTCGGTCATATGCCCCATATAGGGGAGGACCACCCTTACAAAAAGACCCGCAACTCACGGAACTCAAAACTAAACCATTCAGACAGGTGGAGAGACCTCGACGGACACTTATCTGGTGTTTAGATAGTATGCCCCTTGCTTTGGCCCATCTTTCCAAATCTTTTAAAACCAGACCTGCAAATATTTTCCGATACGCGTCCAGAAGGGATATAGGACGATACTTTGAGGGAAGCACACAGTCCCTTTTTTTGTAGATGCAAATTATAATTGATTTTCTCCATGAATCTGGTATTTTTGTGGTGGTTATTATCTCTCTGAACAGGGCTGCTAGCAAGCAGGACCAGAGAGCCGGATCAGATTTTAAAGTCTGATTACTCAATCCGTTTGGTTAGGCCGCTCTTGACACTGAAGATGTTTTTATTCGTGTTTTGATGTCATCCTGTGTCATGTCTAATTCCCAAAGTACCATACTAGGGTGAAGAACCGTATTTTGTTTTACAACTCCATATGAATTGAAAAAGTGGGTGACCCATGTTTCCTCCTGAATAACCCCGTCTTGTAGCGTGTTGCTCAGGGCATCCATCGAGTTTACTAGGGACCAGAAATTGCAAGAATTTTAGACAAATGGCTTTTTCCGTCTGCAAGCTGAATAAACTCCTCTAGAGTCGAGGCTAAGAGGGGTATATCGTCCATAGGAAATACTGGAGTCTCCTTTGGCAATTTAGCTGAGCCTATTATACACCTCCTATGACATGGGCAATCTCCTTCCAAAATGTCTCCACGCAAATTCATATTCATTACCATTAATTCTTCTTTGGCACTCTCCCATTGCCCTTGGAGGGAGTCGAGTTTTTCCACCTGGAGTTTAGAGTCCATGCGTAGCTCTGTCAAAACATCCCCCATGGTACAGTTAATAGCTGATTTCAAAGCGAAAGAGTTGATTCACTGGTGTCCATATCCTTGGTTAATTCAAGGAGAAAACCTGAGTGTTGCTGTACTTCCGTCTTTAACGAAGAATGTTACTAAAGATGTCAGGACAAAGTTTAAGGTGGATAGCATTAAGTTCAAACGAGGAATTCAATGAGATATGGGGGACAATGGAGCCATCCTCCTCGTCCTCCCTGGTGCGTTGTTTGTGGCAGCGGCACATGTTGAGATTTGCACCCTCCCTCAAGTGCGAGGGTACTGCAGCTGCAGATACATATATTGCATCATTTAAACCGTGTGACCTTCTAGGAGGAAAAAATTCAGAAATGGTATTTTTAAGAGTTGATGTGGTAAGTGTATACTCCATATTTGACGTTAATGCCCCCGTCAAAACAGAATGATCTGGTGTTGAAACAAAGAATTTCTTACTCCTTGAACAGGGGCAAACTCTGTTCCTGAGCCT